>NC_133130.1:142999515-143333265 GCF_048418815.1 Hemitrygon akajei
CATAGAATAATATAGCACGAAAGTAGGCAATTCAGTTTATCACATCCATGCCGACCAACCTTAGTTAGTCTCAACGCCCATATCCCACTAAACCAGAAGTTCCTAACTCAGGATCTACAGATCCCTCAGTTAGTGGTAGGGGTCCATGGCATAAAAATGTTTTGGGAGCCTCTGTTCTAAGCCTTTCCTTTATCCTTGTACTTTGTATTACATATATTTTTCTAATATATCTATATTTCTAATATATTTTTCTAATGCACTTCTGAATTGTGCTTTGTAGAAAGGTATTGGGGTGTGGGTGTGGTTCAGGAGTTACCTCAGTCTATGCAGCTTCCAACTTTAAACCCTGTTCACCAAGTTTTTGCCCACTCACCAAGTATCTATGCAATGTTGCAGAATCCAAGTATTCTCCTTTCATGTGCCCTCCCACCTATCATCGGCAAATGACACTGTACACTCTGTCAAGTCCTGAATATAAATCATAAATAACTGAGGGCCATGAACGAATCCTTCAAAGTTCAATATAAATTTTATCAAAGTATATATATGCCTCTATATACAATCCTGGGATTCATTTTCTTGTGGGCATATTCAACAAATCTATAGAATAGAGAATCTATAGGATCATGAAAACTGCCCGACTAGGCGTTCAACCAGGGTGGAGAAGACAAAAAGCTGTGCAAATGCGAATATATTTGTAAATAAATTGCAATAAATAATGAGAACATGAGATGAAGGGACCTTGAAACTGAGCCCATTGGTTGTGGGAACAGTGCAATGATGGAGCAAGTAAAGTTTTGTTCAAGAGCCTAATGTTTGAGGGGTAGTAACTGTTCTTGAACCTGGTGGTGCGAGTCCTGAGGCTCTGACGGCAGCAGCGAGAAGAGAGCATGTTCTGGGTGGTGGAGATCTCTGGTGATGGATGCTGCTTTCCTGCGACAGTGTTTCACATGAATGTGCTCATTGGCTGGGAGGGCTTTACCAGTGATGTACTGGGCCAAATACACTACTTTTTGTAGGATTTTCCGTTCAACGGCGTTGGTGTTTCCATAGCAGGCCATGGCAGCCAGTCAATATACTCTCCACCACACATTTATTTAATTATTTATTGAGTTACAGCATGGAATCTCTGCTAACTCATAAGGAAGTAGAGGCACTGTCATGCTTTTTCAGAATTGCACTTACGTGTTGGGCCTAGGAGAGGTCCTCTAAAATAGGAATTTAAAGTTTCAAACCCTTTCCACCTCTGATCCTCCGATGAGGACTGGCTCGTGGGCCTCTGGAAATCTACATTTGGTTCATTGATCTTGCTGTCATTGTGTAAGAGGTTGTTGTTATGGCACCATTCAAGCCAAATTTTCAATCTCCCTCCTATATGCTGATTCATCACCACCTTTGATGCGGCCAATGACAGTGGTGTCATCAGCGAATTTGAATATGGCATTGGAGAATCCCTGGAGAACTCCTCCTGTTACATCCTTCCAGCCTGAAAAAGATATATTAGTTTTGAATCTGTGAAAACCAGTCTTCAATCCACATGAAGCCAAGAATACTGTGAGCTCTTCCCTGTCCACCAGCATTTAATGTGTTTCTTTAGCAAACACCACCTAGGAATCTAAAATTTATCACAAATTCCCCTTTGGGAGGCATCAGCAGTCACCACCGGTGAAGAGTTGAAGAGTGGCAGTGGGAAATTCATTTCAACAATGGAAACATGTTGGGCTGGCAGAGAGAACCCTTGTTGCATCTCCTTGCCATCTCCCAAGGAGATCTGAGATCTCACGGAGTACTGGGACGGTGTACTGAAACGTTTTCACAGTCTAAGCCGTGCTGCACTACTGTCCAGTTACGCAATGCGTTACTACGGGATAATATCCAGGCTTTGTCTGCCTTACAAGTCTTTGATTGATTAGTGTTGATAGAAATTTACAATAGATGTTACTCCCTTGCGATAGCTTTGTTCTGTCGCTGACTGTATCTGCCTCGGGCGTGTTAACTGGGGATATTGCCAAGGAAAATTTTGGTTGTATCTAGATTACATGCAACCCATTGGGCAGTGCAGATTTAACCCATACTGCACCTTCATGTGTATTTGATTGGATAGAATTAAAGGAACTTTTATTCTGCACCTAATTTTGTTGTTACTCCTTGAGAATTTGGAGTAAGACAGTGCTGAGGGAGCTTTACCCCTGCTCCACCTGGTCTAGGGGCATTTATGGGCTGGACAGAATGGATCATTAGTGTAAATTTACAGGCTTACAAGTAACACTGGACAACAAAGGTTTTGCTTCTTGAATACTTTTGGGTGTATATTAGGGATTTTAGCCTGCTGATCATGAAAATCACCATGGAAGTTCCCTATCATGCACCATTTTATTAAAAATCGCCTATATTTGTTATTTCAATTCATAATTCGAGACAGAACAATTGATGCCATGATTAAGGAAGGCAATTTTGTTGGTCCACAAGTCAAACAGGTTATCAATGACAGGCAATCCAAAGATCTTATAGAGGGACCAGAGAAAATCACATGGAAGACATTCAAGGATGTTGTTGAAAATTTTCTTGGCAACTACAGAGCACCGAACTACGTGCAGCTGGTTGACAACATGCTTCAAGCCTACGAGACCATGAAGTCCAACATGTCACTAAAGATAAATTTTCTGCATTCCCATTTACAACTTTTCCCTGCAAATCTTGGCACTGTTAGTGACGAGCACGGTGAAAGATTTCACCAGGGCATTGCGGTCATGGAGAAACGGTATCAGAGCAACTGGAGCCCCTCAATGCTGGCTGAGTATTGTTGGACACTTAAGTGAGAAGCCTTAGACACTGAGTACAAACAAAGATCATCAACAGAATTTTAGCTTAGTTGAACTATTGTAAAGTGTGAGCACTGTTACGCAATTAAATGCACGATATTCTATAAAAGTTAATTTCTTGCTTCTCCAGATTCCTAGGTAATATGTCATATGAAAATATTGTGTTCAGCTTCAAGTGGTGTATTGTAAGTAAAAAAATAATTCTGAGGAAGCTACACTTTCGAACAAATTTGCTGTCCAGTGTAATTGGGAGTGCAGAGTAGAAATAGTTTTACTCTGAATCCAGCCCATACAATCTTTGCCCTGGGAGTGACTAATGAGAAAGCACAGAGACTGTTGATTTCTGTATCTAGGCTGTGCTCTATCTGTTTGGAATTGTTTATGGGAATGACAAAGAGGGAGGTTGTTCCGCTTTTAGACTGGGTGTATCTACCTTGGGAATGTTCATTTCTCAGGTGTAGTAAAAGTGAGCAGCAATTATTTGAATGGGATATTTCTTAGGGATTAAAGAGGGATCAAATTTATTCAGTAAGTGACTTGGAAAAATCAAAAGAAAAGTTACAGATGCTGAAATCTAAACTAAAAGCAGAAAATGCTGGAAACACTCAGCAAGCAGGTCCCTGGGAAGAAGAACAGTGTTAACTTCCCGTTTCTGATCTGAAACACTAACTCTGTTTTTTTTTTTGCCTGTTGATGTGGACTGACCAGCATTTCCTATTTTTAACATAAATGACTTGCCTACGTTTGATGGAAACATGTAGAGGATGCATCCTACGTTCTGTAGCTTCTCTCAATGGTGGGCTGATATGGAGGGAACTTTACTCTGTTTATAATCCAACCCTTATGGGATAGGGCAGTGGAAGTTTAATTCTGCATTTGACTAATGCCATTCTTGCACCGGGATTCTTGATGGGTCAACACAGTTGGGCGGGACTACAACCAGAGGTCATTGGTTAAAGGTGAAAAGTTTAAGGAAAACATGAAAGGGAAACTTCTTTACTCAGAGGATTGTGAGAGTGTGGAATGAGCTGCCAACACAAGTCGTCTATGCGAGCTTGATTTCAACATTTAAGACAACTTTGGATGGGTACGTGGAATATAGGGTTATGGAGGGCTATGGTCCAGGTGCAGGACTTTGGGAGTAGGCAGTTTAAATGTTTTCCACATGGAACAGATGGTCTGTTTCTGTGCTGTACTTCTCTATGACTCCAAGGTGGATCTTTTGCTCTGTATTTAATATGTGCTGCATCTGCCAAGTGCAGACTTGATGTACAGGCTTATTTTTAATGGGGAGGAGAGAGACAGAAGAAAGAGGGAAGAGAGAACAGAGAGTGAGAAAGGAGAATGAGGAGAGAGAGAGGAAAGATTGACATTGAGAGAAGAGAGTGGAGAAACGTTTAAAAGGAGAGAGAAAGAGAGAGAACAGTAAAGATAAATGTTGCTTGCTGAGAGCTGAGATTGGTATTGAATATTGGGAGATAGAGAAGTAGAAGTCATCCTAAATAATATTTTGGGACAACTTTTAGCGTGGAAAATGCTACAAGCATCCCGATGATAATAGATAATGACCTATGCATTCAGGAAACTACTGTGTGGGTGTTGGTGTGAATGTGTGTGAGCGTATATATAGGAAACTAAAACCAACTCTATTGTGAGACCAAAGCTACTGAACAAGGTAATGGGCCAATGGTCAGTAATTGCACTGGATCCAATGGCCTGTTTCTTAGGGTATTGAAAGAAGTACTGTAGCAGTCAATATATTGGTTGTAATGTGCCAAAACTCTCTGGTTTGTGGAGAGCTTAAAGAGTCATTGAGAAATACAACATAGAACAGCTCATTCATGGTAACCAAGGGCCCACCTAAGCTAGTCCCATATGGGTGTGTTTCATCCATCTCCCTCTCAATCATTGCTATCCATGTCTTTGAAATGTCGTCATTGTACCTGCCTCGTCATCTTCCTCTGGCAGCTTGTTCCATTCCTGCACCACACCCTCTGCTTGAAGAAGTCATCCTTCTAGTCCCTTTTAAATCTTTCTCCTCTCGCTTTGAGCTTATGCCCTCTAGTTTCCCTGGGAAAAATACTGCATGCATTCACTCTATGCCCCTCATTATTTTATATTTCTCCATAAAGTTACCCTTCAGCCTTTTATGTTCCAAAGAATAAAGTTCTAATCTGCCCAGACTCTCTCTATAACCCAGTCCTCAAGTCCTAGCAAGATTGTCATAAATCTTCTTTGCACCCTTTCTAGCTCAATAATGCTCTTTCCTATAACAGACTGACCAAAACTGTACATAATACTCCAAGTGTGGTGTCACTGATTAGTAATTGCACTAATGATATGTTTATTTTGTATAATTTATGCATAATCCATGTTAATTTAAGTTTATGTTTATCAGTCATAGAAGGTTTAAAAAAAAGTTAGAAAAAATAGGACTTGGAAGAGAAAATCTCAATAAACCAAAATATTTTCTAAATTGTTCCCAAATCCTCAAAGTATGTTTAACTACAAAACTATCAGTTAGTTTACTTAAAAGTAAAGGAATTGAGGAACCGAGAAGAGAGATGATAGAAAATTTATTAACAGAGTTAGCTTCTAAAGAAACCCAAACCGGACAGTCCTCTCAGTTAATGTAATATAACCAAAACATAAGATTCCGTGTATTGACTGCCCAGTAATAAAACCTAAAATCTGGTAAAGCTAAACCTCCATTCTTTTGAGCTTTTTGAAGTTGAATTTTATTTAGTCGAGAGTGTTTATTTTTCCATATATATGAAGATATGATAGAATCAAGAGAATCAAAAAAGGATTTAGGAATAAAAATGGGTAAGGCCTGAAAAAGGTATAAAAATTTTTAAGCAAAATATTCATTTTAATAGAATTAATTCGGCCAATCAACAATAATGAAAGGGGGCGACCATTTTTATACTGCCCTTTTTACATAATTCAGCAAAGTAAAAACAAATTCTTTAAATAAGTATTTATAATTCTCAGTAATTGTTACACCCAAATAAGTAAATCTGGGTGTAATGTAGCAGTAAGATTGTGATAGACTGGGTATAAAATGCTTTCAGGATCTATTTGTTGGAGGAAGACTCTTTTCATTTGAGCAGTTGTCAGCTAAATATAGCTTACCAAAAACCCACTTTTTTCGATATTTACAAATTAGAGACTTTTATGGTCTTAATTACATACATTACCTAAAAATCCTGATAAGAATTTATTAGATGTAATTTTTAATTTGAAACCTTTTCATAATGGATCAATATCTAATATTACAGTATCCTACATACTACAGTATGCTGTTGGGAATGAGAAACATTCCTTTAAACAAAATTAAAAATTTCTGGGAACAAGATTTACAGACTTCAATTTCTGAGGAAACTTGGAATGAAATTTTTAAATTGATTAATACCTCATCATTGTGTGCCCGTCACTCCCTCCTACAATTTAAAGTGGTCCATAGGGCCCATATAACTAAAGATAAGCTGTCTCATTTTTATTCAGATATATCTCCCTATGGTGATAAATGTAACAATGGAGAGGCTTTATTAATTCATATGTTCTGGACATGTCCGAGTCTTGAAAAATACTGGAAGGAAGTATGTCAAATTTTTTCTGTACTTTTTAAAGTAAATTTTAAACCAAACCTTATTCGGTACTGTTGGAGGAAAAGGTATTATCTTGGAGACACCTGATTTGCACATTTTGGCTTTTATTTCTCCTATAGCCAGGAAGGGCAGTGTTACTTAGGTGGAAGGATGTTGCTCTGCCTACTCATGCTCAATTGCTAAGCGATGTTATGTCATGCTTTAATTTAGAGAAGATTCGTTATTCAATTTCTGAATCAAGCCAAGACTTGCTAACATTGTGGGGACCTTTTTTGAGTTACTTTCAAAATCTTTGATTTGTTATCAAGTACAGATGTTGGCTAATAATATGTTTTACCATATGATAAGGATTTTTTTTCCTTTTTCTTTCTTTACCAAACAGCTTTTCTTGGTAGTGGGTTTAAATTTTTTTGTATAATAAGATTATTACTTTTCAATATTACGATTCATGTGAATATGGGGTAATGAAACTATAAGTGTGATTCACATATATTGTAATTAACATATGATACACATCCTCCTGTACTCTGTATTCTTTTTCTGTAAGAAGTCAATAAAAATATTGAAAAAGAAAGAAAATTTATGTTTGTCCTGTTTGTAATGTACTCTGCTACTGCTGGTGCTGCATAAAGTCAATTGTCATGTTATTGATACCCTGTGTATACATGCTTATGACAATCAGGTTGAAATTGAACTTGACTTGGCCTCACCGATGTCTTGAACAACCACAGCATAGTATACCAGCTCCTGTACCTGTGCCCTGACTGATGAAGGACAATGTGCCAAGTGCCTTCTTCACCATCTTGTCTAGCTATCACATCACTTTCAGTGAACTATGTACTTGTACTTCTCGATTCCTCTGTTCCTCAATGTTCTACCCTGGTTTTACTTGCCAAAGTAGAATATCTTGCACTCATCTGAATTGAAATCCATTTGCCAATCCTCCTCCCACAGATCTATCTCATTGAGAACCCCTGTAATTTTCAGTAACATTCTCTGGCTATGATACGACCAACTTCTAACCATAGGATCTCATCCAAATAGGTAACAAGGAGCAAAGGCCCCAGCACAGATCTCTGTGACATGCCACTAGTCACAGCCTTCCCCCATCTCCTTCTTCTTCCTGCCATTGAGTCAATTATGAATCCAGTTAGGAGCTCTTCCTGGATCCCACACAATCTGACACTCCAGATCAGTTTAAGGTGGGCCTGGTGAAACTCAGTGATTTCTTATCGGTGGGAAACAAAACAAAGAGAAATACTAACTACTTCATTAATCACACTTTTCTGGAAAATTATGACCACAATCAATAGCCTGTAACTTCGCTTCTGGAGGTGAGCTTTTGAATCGCCTGTATTGCTCAGCATTTTTGTGCTGTG
Source organism: Hemitrygon akajei (assembly GCF_048418815.1). NCBI lineage: Eukaryota > Metazoa > Chordata > Chondrichthyes > Myliobatiformes > Dasyatidae > Hemitrygon > Hemitrygon akajei. The sequence continues at coordinate 143,007,328 of NC_133130.1, forward strand.
AACTGGAGTCCTGAAGGGGCAGTGTGGTTGCCACAAAGCGTGTACAGGCCGAACCGAGGCGGGAAATCACCCAGAGTTTGGCCATTGCTGGACCGGACGTGGAGGCGATTCGATGCGGCCGAACCAAGGCGAGGCAGGGCAGAGTCAAGACAGCGGGGTCCGAGAGTGCGAGAAGGCCCGGGGTTTGATCAATTTCAGTGCTGTGACAAATTGGGAAAGCCCACACCCAGGATCGTAACGGAGCGGCAGAGCCCGGTCTGAGAGCGAGGAACAGTCTGAGGCTGGATAATTTATGCGCTGGACCAGACTGAACATGTCAACGTGTCGTGGCTGGAGGCGAGGGATGGGCTGATTCAGCTCACTACGAGGCTTATAGTACATATGGAAAGATCAATGCAAGATGCAGGACACAGGAAACTGGGTGACAGTCAGGAAGGGGAAAGGGTTGAAGGAGCCAGTGCAGAGTACCCCTGTAGCCAACCCCCTCAACAACAGGATATATAACTTGGGATACTTTTGGGAGTGGGGGGGATGACCTAACAGAGGAAAGTCACAGTGGTCGGGTATCTGGCACTCTGCCTGCTGCTGTGACTCAGAAGGGAAGGTGGGGGAGAAGAGGTACGCTGTGGTGATAGAGGATTCGTTAGGGGGAAAGGACTGAAGGTTCTGTGGGTGAGAACAAGATTCCCGGATGGAATGTTGCCTCCCGCGTTCCAGGGTCCTGGATATCTTGGATCGAGTCCTCAGCATTCTGAAGTGGGAGGGTGAACAGCCAGAAGTTATGGTCCATGTACGTACCAGTGATATGGGTAGGATAAGTGATGAGGTTCTGCATAGGGAGTTCAAGGAGTTAAGTTTTAAGTTAAAGGACATGACCTCGAGGGTTGTGATCTCAGGATTACTACCCATGCCATGTCCTGGTGAGGCTAGAAATAGGAAGATTGTACACTTTAATATGTGGCTAAGGAGTTGGTGTAGGAGGGAGGGCATAAGATTTTTGGATTATTGGGCTCTCTTCCATGAAAGGTGGGACCTGTACAGAAGGGACTGTTTGCAGCTGAACTGGAGGGGGACTAATAATCAAGTGTAGAAGCAACACACACAAAATGCTGGAGGAACTCAGCAGTCCAGGCAGCATCTATGGAAAAGAGTACAGTTGATTTTTCACGCCGAAACTCTTCAGCAGGACTCTACAGTCGATGTTTCGGGCCGAAACCCTTTGGCAGGTTTTCTCTTGTTTGTGATTCAAGTGGGAAGGTTTGTTAATGCTGCACAGTGGAGTTTAAACTAGAGTTGCAGGGGACTGGGAACAGGCAGTGGAAAGGTTGTGGAGGCAGATGTTGGTAAGACTTCAGAGAAAGTTAGGAATCAAAAGGTTGAGCATGGTGCGACTAGTGTCCTGAGCTGCATATATTTCAATGCAAGAAGTATCGTAGGACAAGCAGATGATAGTGCTGAAGATGAGGTAGCTGGTTTACAAACGGAGGCAATGTGTAGTGAGGAAAGGCTGTTGATAGGACAAATTTACAAAATTGCTGTCAACAGGATGAGCTGCAAGGTAAAAGGCAGACAAAATTGAAGAGGGTGAATACAGGACTGAAGGTGTTATATTTGAATGTGCACAGTATATGGAATAATGTCTCATTGCTTCTTATAACATTTCCAAAATGATAGCAAAATGGGGAAAATCTCATACAATTGGTCATAAATTAATCATGCCTGCTGTATCAGAAGTGCTCACCACTGTTCTCAAAATCAATACCAGTATCAGTTCCTCTGAGTATAAACTCTGTAGCTTGTCAAAATGACAAAATGAGTGAAGACATTGAGTATCCACTGTGTACAACACTACAGAAAACAGAATTTGTGATACAACTGGATGAGTCAACTGAGCGAGACATTGAGGCATTGCTAATGGCATGTGGACTGTTTATCAAAAATGGAAACGGTTATGAAGAGATTCTCTTTTGTAAAAAGGTAAAATCAATTATCAATGAAGACTCAATCTATGACAAGCTCAAAATGTATATTGAGGATAAAAGTATTGTGATTAGGAACATGATTTCTCATGCAACAGATGGAGCGCCATATATGACAGGTCGCCATGCTGGTTTAGTGGCATTTATGAAAAAAGAAATCTGCTTGCAATTCATTGAGTAATTCATCATCAACATCTCGCAGCCAAAAACCTCAGCCAGCGACGTTTTTTCAAGCATGACTCTTGTAGTATCTGCTATCAACAAAATTGAATTTCATCCATTAAATAGCAGAATATTTTACCAGTTATGCCAAGAATATGGTGAAGGGTTTGAATGATTGCTTCTTCACACTGAAGTGTGTTTGCTGTCCACATATGTATATTAAATAGTTAAATTAAAATAGTGCTAAATCAGAAATAAAAGTGAGTTAGTGTTCAAGGGTTCAATGTCCATTTAGAAATTGGATGGTAGTGGGGAAGAAGCTGTTCCTGGATCACTGAGTGTGTGCCTTCAGGCTTCTGTATTTCCTTCCTGATGGTAACAATGAGAAGAGGTGGGGGTCCCTAATGATGGCTGCCATCTTTCCAAGACACTGCTCCTTGAAGATGTCTTGGATACTATGGAGGCTGGTACCCAAAATGGAGCTTCTTTCGATCCTGCGCAGTAGCAGCAACCCACCCCCCATACCAGACAGTGATGTAGCCTGTCAGTATACTCTCCAACTTTTAGGTGACAAACCAAATCTCCTCAACCTCCTAAGGAAATGTAGCTGCTGTCTGCCCTTCTTTATAACTGCATTGATATGTTGGGACTAGGTTAGATCCTCAAAAATCTTGACATCCAGGAATTTGAAACTGCTCAGTCTCTGCACTTCAGATCCCTCTATGAGGATTGGTTCATGTTCCCTCATCCTACCCTCTCTGAAATCCACAATCAGCTCTTTGGTCTTACTGACACTAAGTGCAAGGTTGTTGCTGCAATATCACTCCACTAGCTGGTATATCTCGCTCCTGCATGCCCCCCCCCCAATCCCCATCGAAGATTCTACCAACAATGGTTGTATCATCAGCAAATTTATAGATAGTATTTGCGCTACGCCTAGCTGCACGGTCATGGGTATATAGAGAGTAGAGCAGTGGGCTAAGCACACTCCCCTGAAGTGCACCAGTGTTGATTGTCAGTGAGGAGGAGACATTATCGCCAATCCAGACAGACTGTGGTCTTCCAGTTAGGAAGTCGAGGATCCAATCACAGAGAGATGTACAGAGGCCCAGGTTCTGCAACTTCTCAATCAGGATTGTGGGAATGATAGTATTAAATGCTGAGCTATAGTTGATGAACAGCATCCTGACGTAGGTGTTTGTTTTGTCCAGGTGGTCTAAGGCCTTGTGAAGAGCCAATGAGATTGTGTCTGCTGTTGATGTGTTGTGGTGATAGGCAAATTGCAATGGATCCAGGTCCTTGCTGAGGCTGGAGTTGATTCTAGCCATCACTAACCTCACAAGGCATTTCATCACTGGAGATGTGAGTGCTACTGGCCAATAGTCATTTAGGCAGCTCACCCTGCTCTTCTTGGGCACTGGTATAATTGTTGTCCTTTTGAAGTAGGTGGGAACTTCCAACTGTAGAAACGAGAGGTCGAAAATGTCCTTGAACACTTCCGCCACTTGGTTGGCACAAGTTTTCAGAGCCTTACTAGGTTCTCCATTGGACATTCTGCCTTGTGAGGGTTCACCCTCCTGAAAGACCTTGACATTGGCCTCCGAGACAGAGATCACAGGGTCACCAAGTACAGCAGAGAGACTTCATGGCTGTAGTTATATTCGCCCTTTCAAAGAAGGCTTTGAGCTCATCTGATAGTGAAACATAGCTGCCATTCATGCTGTTGGATTTCGTTTATATAGGAAGTGATGTCTGCAAACACTGCCAGAGTTGATGTGCTTCCGATGTCGCCTCCAATCTTGCTCAGAATTGTTTCTTCACTCTTGAAATAGTCCTCTGTGCAGTCATACCTAATTTTCTTGCACAGGCCTGGGTCACCAGACTAAAATGCCACAGCTCTAGCCCTCAGCAGATGACGTACCTCCTGGTTCATTCACAGCTTTTGGTTTGGGATTGTACAGCAAGGATTTGTAGGCACACACTCATCCACATAGGTTTCAATGAAGCTGATAACAACTGTGACATTCTCATCCAGATTTGAAGATGAATCCCTGAATACAGTCCAGTCCACCGATTCAAAGCAGTCCTGTAAGAACTCCTGTGCTTCCCTTGTCCATGCCTTCTTGGTCCTCACTACTGGTGCTGCAGTCATCAGTCTCTGTCGATACTCAGTACAGCCAGGTGATCTGACTTTCCGAAGTGTGGACATGGAATAGCACGGTAAGCCCTCTTGATCTTAGTGTAACAGACAATCAAACAGTTGTCCTGATTTATGAAAGGGCTATTTTGTTTGACACATTTTCTTTCAAACTTAGAGGATTTAACAGGGTCCCCAGTCAGCACGGATTGGCAACAAAATCTCCTCCACTATCACCATCAGCATAGGTGCACCGCAAGTGTTACGCACCCGTGACACGTGACAGTGGTGTACTTGTCACGTGACAGGCGTTGAAGCTACACTGGACTTGAGGTAATGGTCTTGTGATGGTGGAGTGACATCATTTTCCTGCCAGTAGAGGTCATGTGACAGGTTTTTTTTAACAGGGTATAAAAGGAGGACCCCTCCCTGTGAGGAGGGGCAGTTCGTGGCTGGATTTGCCATGTTGACTCCATGCCACTGCGTGATTTAATGTTATGACACAGTTTAGTTGAAAGATGAAGTTTCATCTAATGCCTAAAGTTTAAAAGGTCATTGCCAGCAGTTTCTTTATAATACTGCTAGTTGAGAATCAGTGGAGAGTGAAGATCGGAGTTCGGGAGTTAAAAGATCGAGGAGAATCGATTTCAACGGTGAAACAGGTTCGACCTTGTTTGATCCTTATTCGGAAGGAATTCGTTGACTGTTCTCGTGTTAATCCCTGTGAAGTAGCAGAAGGGATTGGGAACAGTTTTTTAAAGGAAAGGTCAGTGCCTTTAAGCTGTTATATCTCATCTTTGTAAAATTCTTCGTGGGAAAAAGTTCGATCTTGGGAACCGAAGCAACACGACGTGAAGGAGAATTTAAATCATCTTAAAAAGTCTCTCCCTTAAATGGACTGTGAGCATTTTGAACTTTTGCAATACTACTTTGAAGAACTGTTTTTGCAACATCGCTTTAAGAACTGTTTAAGCTTCATCGCTTTAAGAACTGTTTAAGCTGCCACACAGCAGCTGATTTCCGGTTACGTTAGTGATTTGTTTACTTTTGGGGGGGTTTGTTTCTCAGTGTTTAATAAAGGTTTTGTTTGTTATAAAAACCCTTGCCTAACTCATATATTTATTGTTGCTTGAGTCCGTAACAAAAATATGGGGGCTACGTCCGGATTGGATCATTTGAGTTTAAATGCTTGTTAAATTTTGAATCAGTGTTTTGGAAACGGGGAATATTCGATTCTTTTGTTTGATTGGCTTGTGAGTGGTTTTCGGCAACAATAAATATTGATGAGTTTCTGGCTTCGTCAGGCGCAAAGTTGTTAGCGAAGGCGAAAAAAACTGAGGTGTCTGAGATAGCTAGTAGATTGCAACTTAAAGGTATTTTGAAGACTACATCAAAGGCTGTAATACAGAGAAAAATCGCGTCACACTATGTGGATTCGGGTGATTTTGATGAATTGATTTTAGAGTCGTTTCCAATAAGTAATATAGAGATGCAGTTGCAAATCGAACAAATGAAGTTGGAACAAAGTAAAGCAGAATTGGAGCGTTGTAGGTTAGAAGCTGATCAGAAAAAAAGGGATTTTGAATATGCAATGATGGAATTAAGGTCTGGGAATCAGTCTTCTGGTTCTAGAAAACCATTTGTTGCTAGTCAAGAAATTAAATTGGTCCCACCATTTAGTGAAACAGAGGTGGAAAGATATTTCCAACATTTTGAAACGATTGCTCAGATTTCAGAGTGGCCAAAAGATAAATGGTCAGTGTTGTTACAGAGTGTAATTAAAGGCAAAGCACAACAAGTTTACACAGCTTTAACTGTTGCGCAAGCACTTGATTATGATATTGTGAAACAGCATATTTTAAAATCATACGAATTAGTCCCAGAAGCGTATAGAGAAAGATTCAGAAGTTTGAAGAAGTCTGTGGAAAAAACATGTGGAATTTGCCTATGATAAAGCTGTGTGTTTTGAGAGATGGGTTTCTTCTAAAAATGTAAATAAGGACTATGATACATTGAAAGAGCTGATTTTGATGGAGGAATTTAAAAGAAGCATTCCTGTTGAAGTAAGGACCTACTTAAATGAGAGGGATACTGATAAATTGCAGGACTCTGCTAGATTAGCTGATGAGTATGTTTTAATCCATAAGAATAAATTTCCTCAGGGCAGAATTTTTAAGAGGAAAAATAATGTGGAGACTCAAGGTAAATCAGAAATTAAATCAGAGGTTAATGAGAGAGGTAAGGAGGAAGGAAAACCTGTGAAGGAAAGACAGTTTGGTCTTATTTGTAACTATTGTAGGAAACCGGGCCATGTAATAGCTAACTGTTTCAGATTGAAAAAGAAAGAGAAGGAAGCAGTTCCAGATGCTTGTGTGCAACACACTGAAGCACCTGTAAAATTACAGGGTTCAATAAACACAAATGAGGTTTTGTTAGAGTGTGACCAAGTTAAAAAGGGATATGATCATTTTATAACTGAAGGGTTTGTATCCTTGAAAGAAGGATCTACTCTGGTGCCAATAAAAATCCTTAGGGATACTGGAGCTTCTCAATCACTGATGTTGGACAGTGTATTGAAGTTTAATGAAGAGTCTGATACTGGTGAGGTAAATTATATAAGAGGTGTTGGGAGTGATTTTATGCTTGTATATTTGCATAAAGTAAATTTAAAGTCAGGGTTAGTTACAGGATTTGTAAAAGTAGGATTACAGTTTAGCTTACCTGTGAAGGGTATTTCTTTATTGTTAGGTAATGACTTGGCAGGTGGACAAGTTTTTCCTGAAGTGCATTTGGCAACAGAGTCAGAGGAACCAGAGATGAATTCTAACACAGATTCTTCCTGTGTTGTGACTAGAGCTATGGCTAAAAAGATTGATGTGCAGAATGAGGTTGTTACTCATGACTGTTCAACTCAGGATTCGAGTTTTGAGGATGTGTCAGAGACTTTCTTACCTTCATTGTTTGAACAAGATTCTGGGAGTAAGTCTGACTATGAAGATTTATCTCTGTCTCAGAAGGAGATGATAGCAGAGCAGAATAGGGACCCTGAGATTATAAAATTAAGAGAGCAAGCTCTACTAGATAGTGAAATTGAGAAGGTGCCAGTAGGATATTACTTGGAAAAAGGAGTGTTGATGAGGAAGTGGATTAGTAAGGACATACACACTAATTTATTGGACTATGTTTTGAAATTTAAGGACAGGTTACATAAAGCGTGTAGCTTAGCCAGGAAAAATTTTAAATTGACTCAGGAGAAAATGAAAACTTGGTATGATAAAGAAGCTAGGATGAGGATGTTTAAGCCTGGAGATAAGGTGTTGGTTCTTTTCCCAGTGCAAACGAATCCTTTACAAGCTAGATTTCATGGTCCTTATGAAATTGTGTCTAAAATCAATGATGTGGATTACGTGATAAAAACTCCAGATTGTAGAAGGCCAACACAACTTTGCCATATAAATATGATTAAACCATATTTTGAGAAACAATCTGATACTGTGACTGTTGTGGTTAGTGAGAATGAGTTTGATTTAATGAGGAACATGATAGATAATTCATCTGAATTTCATTCTAAATCCAACATTGTTTCTGTTAGGTTACCAAATTCAACCATTCTGGAAAATATTGATGAGAAACTAGCACATTTACAGCTAGAGCAGAAACAACAGATGAAGGAATTAATTTTTAAATATAAGGATTTGTTTCCAGATGTTCCGAGAAGGACTACTATAGCTTCACATGATGTAGATGTTGGAGATGCCAAACCTATCAAACAACACCCATATAGGATGAACATAGAAAAATGTGAACTTGCTGAGAAAGAAATTGAATATATGTTAGAGAATAATATTATTAGGCATTCTAACTCGAATTGGAGTTCACCATGTGTTATGGTGCCAAAACCAGATGGTAGTATTAGGTTTTGTACGGACTATAGGAAGGTGAATGCTGTAATGAAAACAGATGCATATCCAATCCCTAGAGTAGATGATTGTGTAGATAAAGTTGGAAAAGCAAAGTTCCTTACAAAGATTGATTTATTGAAAGGGTATTGGTGTGTTCCATTAACGGACAGAGGTAGAGAGATTTCTGCATTTGTAACTCCATCTGGGCTATATGAGTATAATGTTCTTCCATTTGGGATGAAGAATGCCCCAGGTACTTTGCAGAGGATGATTAACTCTGTGATTCAGGGACTGAAAGATACTGATGCTTATATTGATGATTTAGTGACAGGAAATGATACTTGGGAAGCACACATTATTGCGGTGGAGAAGTTGTTTGAAAGGCTTTCAAAAGCTAACTTAACTATTAATTTAGCTAAGAGTGAATTTGGACATGCCACTGTGATTGTCTATCTCGATGTTGAATGTACAATGTAATTTTTTTTATGGAGTGGTTTTTTTTACAATTGTAACACTCCTACTGTATTGTGAGTTGTAAGATGTTATATGATGATACTGTATTGTATATTGTGTATGTTATAAAATTTATACATTTGTTTTTCTTGTAAATAATTGTTAAAATTTTTGTTCTTGACAGACCAAAAATGTTTTTCTTTGGAGGGAGGTGTTACGCACCCGTGACACGTGACAGTGGTACCCTTGTCACGTGACAGGTGTTGAAGCTGTACTGGACTTGAGGTAATGGTCTTGTGATGGTGGAGTGACGTCATTTTCCCACCAGTAGAGGTCATGTGACAGGTTTTTTTTACAGGATATAAAAGGAGGACCCCTCCCTGTGAGGAGGGGCAGTTCGTGGCTGGATTTGCCATGTTGACTTCATGCCACTGCGTGATTTAATGTTATGACGCAGTTTAGTTGAAAGATGAAGTTTCATCTAATGCCTAAAGTTTAAAAGGTCATTGCCAGCAGTTTCTTTATAATACTGCTAGTTGAGAATCAGTGGAGAGTGAAGATCGGAGTTCGGGAGTTAAAAGATTGAGGAGAATCGATTTCAACGGTGAAACAGGTTTGACCTTGTTTGATCCTTATTCGGAAGGAATTCGTTGACTGTTCTCGTGTTAATCCCTGTGAAATAGCAGAAGGGATTGGGAACAGTTTTGTAAAGGAAAGGTCAGTGCCTTTAAGCCGTTATATCTCACCTTCGTAAAATTCTTCGTGGGAAAAAGTTCGATCTTGGGAACCGAAGCAACACGACGTGAAAGAGAATTTAAATCGTCTTAAAAAGTCTCTCCCTTAAATGGACTGTGAGCATTTTGAACTTTTGCAATACTACTTTGAAGAACTGTAGTTGCAACATCGCTTTAAGAACTGTTTAAGCTTCATCGCTTTAAGAACTGTTTAAGCTGCCACACAGCAGCTGATTTCCGGTTACGTTAGTGATTTGTTTACTTTTGGGGGGGTTTGTTTCTCAGTGTTTAATAAAGGGTTTGTTTGTTATAAAAACCCTTGCCTAACTCATATATTTATTGTTGCTTGAGTCCGTAACACAAGATTGTGTGCTTGCCGCCCCCCCCCCACCCCACTTCACTCACCTGTGATTGCATGGCTAAATTCAGCTCCAAAGCTGTTTTTAAGTTTGCTGGTGGCACCACTGTTGGCGGCTGAATCAACAGTGGTGATTAAGTGATATATAGGAGGAAGACTGAAAATCTGGTTGACTGGTGCCACAATGACAACCTCACACTGAATGTTAGCAAAACCAAAGAGCTGATTATAGTCCTGAAATGTTGACTGTACTTCTTCCTATAGATGCTGCCTGGCCTGCTGCGTTCCACCAGCATTTTGTGTGTGTTGCTTAAATTTCCAGCATCTGCAGATTTCCTCGTGTGAGCTGATTATCAACTCCAGGAGGAAGGTGCTGAATTCAGAATTGGCTTGCCAGCAGAAAGCAGAGGGTCATGGTGGAAGGAGTACATTTGGATTGGAGGGTTGTGACTAGTCGTGTCCCACAAGGATCGGTCCCGGGACCTCTACTTTTCGTGATTTTTATTAACGACCTGGATGTGGGGGTGGAAGGGTGGGTTGGCAAGTTTGCAGACGACACAAAGGTTGGTGGTGTTGTGGAGAGTATAGAGGATTGTCTAAAATTGCAGAGAGACATTGATAGGATGTAGAAGTGGGCTGAAAAGTGGCAGATGGAGTTCAACCCAGAGAAGTGTGAGGTGGTACACTTTGGAAGGACAAACTCCAAGGCAGAGTACAAAGTAAATGGCAGGATACTTGGAAGTGTGGAGGAGCAGAGGGATGTGGGGGTACATGCCCACAGATCCCTGAAAGTTGCCTCATGAGTAGACAGGGTAGTTAAGAAAGCTTATGGAATGTTAGCTTTCATAAGTTGAGGGATAGAGTTTAAGGGTCGTGGGGTAATGATGCAGCTCTATACAACTCTGATTAGGTCGCACTTGGAGTACTGTGTCCAGTTCTGGTCGCCTCAGTATAGGAAGGATATGAAAGCATTGGAAAGGGTACAGAGGAGATTTACCAGCATGCTGCCTGGTTTAGAGAGTATGCATTGTGATCAGAGATTAAGGGAGCTAGGACTTTACTCTCTGGAGAGAAGGAGGATGAGACGAGACATGATAGAGGTGTACAAGATATTAAGAGGAATAGACAGCCAGCTCCTCTTCCCCAGGGCACCACTGCTCAGTACAAGAGGACATGGCTTTAAGGTAAGGGGAGGGAAGTTCAAGGGGGATATTAGAGGAAGGTTTTTTACTCAGAGAGTGGTTGGTGCATGGAATGCACTGCCTGAGTCAGTGGTGGAGGCAGACACACTAGTGAAGTTTAAGAGACTACTAGACAGGTATATGGAAGAATTTAAGGTGGAGGGTTATATGGGAGGCAGGGTTTAAGGATCAGCACAACATTGTGGGCTGAAGGGCCTGTACTGTGCTGTATTGTTCTATGTTCTATGCACTATGTTCTAAGTCCATAAGTGAAATCTCTTTCAGGAATCAGAGGAGGAGAGGGTCAGTAGCTTTAAATTCCTTGGCATTATTATATCAGGGGATCTGTCCTGGGACCAACATGTAAGTACCATCATAAAGAAGGCATAATAGTATTAAGATGGTGCTACCAAAGGCATGTGTCAGCTTACTGGTAGTTTGAAAGCAAAGGAACCTAATTAAAACCATTACAAATAACACGTTTTTTGGAGTAAATTGTGGTGAGTTGTCACTGCAAACATTGAGGAAGTGAGAGAGGGTGGGCCGAGTTCGGGAGAGGCACCCTGCCGGATGGAGTGAACGATTCGGAGGGGAAAAGGCGAGGCAGAGAAGCTCCGATGCTTGTCCACTGAAACCGAGCACGAGGGTGGATCGCTGTAAGCGCCAAGCTGATTTGGAGAGGTGAACAACGGCTTCTTCAGCAGCAAAATCTAGGCCCGGGGAATCGCTGGGTGGTGCGTTCTAGGCCTGGAGAGACTTGCCACGGGTGGAACCCGGGTCCTAACGTGAGGCACGATTCACTGCCTGGACAATTTAAATGCTAGAAAGGCAGGGTGTCGAGAGTCCGCCGAGGTTGGATTGCTCTGGGTGCCGAGGCAATTTGGAGAGGTCAAGAACAGCTTCTTCGGCAGCAAAATCGAGGCTGGAGCGATTCGCTGCAGCAGGGCCTGGGTCCTAACGTGAGGTACCATCCTCTGTTCAGACAATTTAAACGTCGGCCCAGATAGACTTGGGTCCTCTCTCCATGACGCTAAGCCAGTGAGACTGCGCCCAACTGCTGCGCTTCGTGTCTGTGAACCTTGCAGCAATTTACCCCGCTAACATGATGAACTGCATACTGAGGCTTCGGACCTACTCCGGGCTGTTCCAGGGATTTGGATCTCAGGACTCAGTTTAGTTCGGAATGTTGCTGCCATTGCTCGCTTCTACTGTTTGCAAGATTTGCGTGTCTTTCTCTTTCTCTGTGCACATTGCAGGTTGGTCTTTTTTATATATAATTGGGCTCTTTTAGGTTTCTTGCTTTGTGGCTGCCTGTAAGTAAACAAATCTCAAGGTTGTGTAATTTATGCATTCTTTAATATACTTTGATCTTGATTGTGATCTTTACTTTGTTATAAATTTGCGTAGATTCAGCAAACTTATGTCCATATACAGTGGAGAGTATCCCGACAGCCTGGCGTCTAATTCCCTTAAATGGAAAATCCTACAAAAAATTAGTGGATATGGCCCAGTCCATCATGGGTAAAGCCCTCCCCACCACTGAGCACATTACATAAAAAGCTGTTGCTGGACCCCCACCTCTCTCTTCTCACTGCTGCCCTCAAGAAGGTGGTACAGGAGCTCCAGGACTCACACTACCAGGTTCAGGAATGGTTATTACCATCTTGAACCAAAGGGAATAACTTCACTCAACTTCACTTGCCCTATCATTGAAATGTTCCCTTCAACCAATGGACTCACTTTCAAGGACTCTTAATCTTATGTTCTCAATTATTTATTGCTTATTTATTCTTACTATTTCTTGCTTTTTATATTTGCACAGTTTGTTGTGCTTTGCATACTTGTTGTCTACCACATTGCTGTGATCTTTCATTAATTCTGTGATGGTTATTACTCTTTCAATTTATTGAGTATACCAACAAGAAAGTGAATCTCAGAGTTGCATATAGTGACATATACAGTACGTACTTCGATAATAAATTTACTTTGAACATTTATTGCAGCACATCATTTGAAGTCACAGAGTTGAGTGTAATATATTGGTAAGGATAGGGAATGGCTAACTAACAGAAGTTCAGGATAAATAGATAATTTTTGTATTGTATTACTGACTAGAGGCATATCACAGGGAACAGTGCTGGGGCCACAACGACTTGCAATCCGTGTCTATCATTTGGATGAAAGGACCAATGTACTGTAGCCACATTTGCTGATGGTGCGATGATAGATAGGTTCTTAAGTTATGAAGAGGACCAAGAAAGCCTGCAAAGGGATATAGAAAGGCTAGCGAAAGGGCAAGAAATTGGTAAGTGGAGTGCAGTGTGGAAAAATATCACGCTGTCCACCTTGTTAGAAAAAAAAGGAAAGCAAATTACTGTTTAAGCAGAGTTGAACAGTGAAATGTTGCAGTGCATAGGGGATTATTGGTTCTAGTACATGAACAAAAAGTTATCTTGCAGGTATAGCAAGTAATTTGGAAAGCCAATGGAACGCTGATTGCTATTTGAAGGGGTTTGGAATGTCAATGTCGGGAAATACCGATGCATACTTGTCAGCTGCTGGTGAGAATGTATCTGTACAGTTTTGGTTTCTGGGTTTGAGATGCTTACATTGGAGGCAGTGCAGAGAGGGTTCACTGGATTGATCCCTGGGTGAAACGGTAAACGTATGAAGAAACGGTGGGCTAGTTGGGCTTGTACTCATTGAAATGTAAATGTTTCTGAGGAGTTTCACAGGATGGATGTTGAGAGCAGGTTTTCCTAATCATAGTATAAGACCATAAGAAATAGGAGTAGAACTTAGCCATTTGACCTATTGAGTCCGCTCCGCTATTTCATCATGGCTGATCCAATTTTCCTCTCAGCCCCAGTCTCCTGCCTTCTCCCATATCCCTTCATAACCTGGCCAATCAAGAATCTATTAACCTCTGCCTTAAATATACATAAAGAGTTGGCCTCCACGGTGGCCTGTGACAAAGAATTCCACAGATTCACCACTCTCTGGCTAAAGAAATTCCTCCTCAACATTCTAAGAGGACACCCCTCTATTCTGAGGCTGTCCCCAGTGGTCTTAGACTCTCCCACTACAGGGAACATCCTCTCCATATCCACTCTATCGAGGCCTTTCACCTTTCAATAGGTTTCAATGAGGTCATCCCTCATTCTTCTGAATTTCAGTAAATACAAGCCCAAAGCCATCAAATACTTTTCAAATGACAAGCCATTCAATCCTGGAATTATTTTTGTGAACCTCCTTTGAACTCTCTCCTATTTCAGAGCATCCTTTCGAAGATAAGTGGCCCAAAACTGCTCTCAATACTCCAAGTGAGGCCTCATTCGTGCTCAATAAAGTCTCAGCATTACATCCTTGCTTTTTATCAACGTTTTTTTCTCAACATTTTTTCTCAATGTTTCGGGTTGAGACCCTTCGTCAGGACTTCGTTGACGAAGGGTCTCCACCCAAAACATCGACAGCGCTTCTCCCTATAGATGCTGCCTGGCCTGCTGCGTTCCACCAGCATTCTGTGTGTGTTGCTGGCACATTTCAAAATAAGTATTCACTAATTTATAAGAAAAATGTGGAGAAATTTATTGTGAATCTAAGGCATGTTATACCCCAGAGAGCTATGTTGTCATTGAACATATTCAAGGTAGACACCGACAATAGCACTATGAGGGAGTCAGGGATCTGGAGAGAGAAAGTGTTGAGGCCAAGATTGAATCAGCAATGATTTTACTGAGTGGCAGACCAGGCATGTGGGGACAATGGGCCAACGCCCTCTCCTCATTCTTCCGTTCTTAAGTGGGAGAGTGGGATAAGGCCTTGGTGAGTTTCAACAAACATTTGGTTTAAACAGACAGTCATTCAGTGCAAGTAAAATGATAAATAATCAAACTGCATTTGTATTTTAAGTATATTCTCTCTGTTAGTTCAGTTAGTCGAATGAATAGTGGTCTGGCAGCTTACCTTATCCTGTGGAATCACATCTTGCGTTTGTGTGAGCTCAGGATGTTTGCCATGTTGAGGAAAACCCAGGAGCAGGAATTGTTGTCTCAAACTTTGGCATTGGAACTTGAGCACTGATGTCACTGCTCCGTCCAGGAGGAGGATGTGTAGTTCTTCAATAGGATATCTCAAGCCTGTCACTGCTGAACCCATCCATGTCAACACTGGCTGAGTTTTGAACTGAGTTCAACAAGAGACTGACCTATTTGGTGACAGACCAACATTTCCGAGCCTGATGATGTACAAAGATTTGAGTTGATAGATAACGATAGCAACTGTCAATCCAACTCCAGAAAGTGTCTCTGCCCAAGTCACGGCCTTAACCCTTACAATTTATTGCCATCCTGGAGATCAGCCAACCACTGATTCATGGCACAGGGAGGAAGAGAGATGAGATCTTTTACATACTTGAAAGAAATAGGAAAGCGATGAAGAAACCAGACCTTGAAGGTGTAATCTCCTTATTGCTTCCAGTGTCAAGTGCCAGTGAGCATAGAAACAATCATGGATTTATGGAATTCGTTGCCACATATTGCTGTGGAGGCCAAATCATTGAAGGTTTTTAAGGAGGAGATTGACAGGTATTTGATTAGTCAGGGTATCAAGGGATATGGGGAAAAAGCCAGAAATTGAAACTAGGTGGGAGAATAGTTTAGCTCATGGTGGAGTGGCAGAGCAGACTCGATGGGCCAAATGGCCTACTTCTGCTCCTTTGTCTTGTGATCTTGTGAAAAGATATATATCTATATGTGCACGCATCGGAGTCCAGCTGCACTGTGTAAATTCTGCATCATTCAGCAGTACGTGCAATTGTTTTGGACAGATTTTAAATGAACAACATAAAACAGAGCTAAGGGGACTATTACAAGCAAGGGAATATCTGCAGATGCTGGAAATCCAAGACACACACACACACACACACACACGCACGCACGAACGCGCGCACGCACACACACACGTAAAAAACATAATAGAATACTCTTTAATTTTCTTTATCACTTGCTAAATACATTCAGTAGTGTTTAAAAAATATTGCCACCTATTCAATCTTTCATTTGACAGGTTTCCCCACCAGACCCAACTCCTCAATAACCAGTGATGGAAAGAGCCTAGACTGTGGTCCTTCCCCACAGAATGCTTGCATTGGCTGCAGTAAGCTTCAATGCATCACCCAGCCGTACTGCAGCCTGCTGGAAGTACCCATTCTGCTGGAAGACCAAAGAGGGTCTCTCACCGAGCTGATGACCTTGCAGCAGCTCTTGATGCCTGCCTGGCAGGCTGGCTCAGTGTGTATCCCTGTGAATAGTCCATAGATCAGATAGCTGTACCCTGTAGGCCTGTAGTTCTGTTATGAGGCTGCATTAGTGTGAAATGATGCCTGAATCCATCTCTACGTCCTCTCAACAAATCCAGAATTTGCAAAGAGGTGAGTAACCTATTCCTCTTCAATGCAGTTGCCCTGAAGATAATATGCCTGAGGAGTCCTTGTCCCATAGCATCTGCAGGACATTCCATAGCAACCACTGACTGATGGACTTGCGGTCAAGAGCATTTGCCTGGAGAACCTTCCCATGAGGAGGCAGATAGTATGCAACCCCCCTCTGACTGGGGCATTGCATGGCAATGGGACCAGACCTGTCTTCTGCAACACCAGGGACAAGTAGAATCCCAGTATGCAGTGATGCTCAGGGCCCACATACTTTGGTTCCATGCACAGGCTAATGCAGCCACACCACACAAAGTAGTAATCAGCTTGTGGGCAATATTGGTTATATTTTTGCCACCATTGTCTGGGGATTTACTCATTTTGGCCTGATCTGTTCCATCTTGGATTCCCAGATGACCTGGAAGATGATCCAAGTGATTTCTAAGGTGGAGTAGTGGGGGACAGGCCACAGCTGCACCAGATGCAGCAGCCTCAGGAGCACCTCACACCAAATTCTTCCCAGTTATGGAGAGGGAACACTGCTTCCATACCACCAACTTTGGTTTGACTTTTCATATCTGCTCCAGCCAATACTTCTTGCATACCTTGGCCCCTCCAAACCAGATCCACGGTTCTTTCAGGTAGTCACACCTAGCGGTGAAGGAGACATTTGATGAATAGCGTGGCCTTACTCTTCCTGCAGTCGACTCTGGCCATCAATGCCAACTCAAAATAGTTGCAAATGGCGATCAGTCTGTGAACTGATCGTGGATCTGAGCAGAAGATGGCGGTATTGTCCATATACAGGGAGGTTTTGTCCTGGATGCCTCCTCTGCCTGGAAATGGCACCCCTCTTATGTTCTAATCCTTCCTGATGGGCAAGGGGACCATTTCTGGGGGAGGTGGGATCCTGATAGGCTGGACAGGTTATAAGTCAGCAAAACTGGAACCACTGCCAGTTTTATTTTTTTATTTTTTTTTAATACTTTATTTTCAAAATCTTCCAAAAAAAATGAAATCAACAAGAACATAATAGCTCAGACACGTGTAAAAATGAAATAAGCAAAAAAAAAGAACATTAGAGGGATGCCTATTGTACAAAGTGCTCAGAAACACTAAACATTAAATCGCAAATGAGATCCGTGAGAAATCAGCTAGGGGGGGTAATTGTTCGTCTGCCCCTGGCCTCATCCAGGTAGACAAGAAATAGATCCTAGATAGCCAAAAAAATTTTAATTGAATTGATTCTCAGGAACCTAAGTTTCTCCATCTGTATGACTGAGATCATATCAACCATCCATCTCCGAAAGGAAGGGGGAGAGGGTGATTTCCATTCCCTCAAGTTAAGTCTTTTGGCAACACATAGAGTTTTATTAGTATTGTGGTGGGAGGTTTACACTCCCTTGGGTGCAAGAATGTGACATTAACAAAGAGGGAATAAATAGACCAGAGTGAGAAAGAGAAATATGTGGATTGGTTGTGAAGAGAGAGTACAAGAAGGTCAAGAGAACATGAGGGCAAAATTTTAACTGATTGCTGGAA
Source organism: Hemitrygon akajei (assembly GCF_048418815.1). Lineage (NCBI taxonomy): Eukaryota > Metazoa > Chordata > Chondrichthyes > Myliobatiformes > Dasyatidae > Hemitrygon > Hemitrygon akajei. Next base: position 143,025,207 of record NC_133130.1, read on the forward strand.
TGGAACAACGTGGGAGATATAGGGATAGTTCATCGAAGGCTGAAAGGGTGATGAAGAACACAAACAGGACTCCGTTTTACTATTAGAAGCATGGAGTGCAAAAGTAGGGATGAACCTGGACAAAGCAACAAGAGAACTCTCTCCAGCTCATTTCAGGCAGTATGTGAAGGCTTTGGAGGTGGTCTTTCAAGAGATTTACCAAAATTATTCAGGGATGAGGGGCTTTAGTTGTGTGGACAGACTGAAGAGCTAGGATTGGCCTCTTTAAAACAGAGGAGGTTTTGAGATGATGTGATAAAGGAATTTAAAAGTATTAACGGTATAGGTAATGTAGAGATAGAGTGTCCCCTAATTTTTGACCCTTGGTGGACACAAGGGTCACACAATGAAGGGAATTGGCAAGAGAACTGACACAGACTAGCATCAGTAATCAACTTCACATTCGGAAGATAGCTGGCCAAGTACATGAAAGGAAAGAATTAGAAGGCCATGGGACTAGGAGTAGAGGGAGTGGTGGGATGAGCTGGACTGCTGTCAGAATTAATGTTCGAGTCTTTACTAGCTCTGTGTGATGTTTCTGCCTACTGTGATACAGTTATTCACCCAGACAACTATGGTATTACAGATCCTAACCTTAGCTGCGTAAACATTTCCTCAAATAGTTTTAGTGTTCTAACCAAACGGTGTTCCCTTCTGTCAAGAAAGACAGCCACAACCTGTAAGATTAGCCCTTGACCATTTTCCCCAAATCACACACTATTCTTCATCATCACTGAGCCTAAATCCTGAAACCTAACAACACCAGAAAATCTACACAATAGTCTCCTTACCAAGGGCACTTAGGAATAGACGATAAACAATGTGAAATATAACAAATGCTCTTCCTTGTACCAGACTGACGTTGCACCCTGGCATTGGGTGCAGTTTGTATTGAGAGGCAGAACTCAAAATGAATGTGTTTGTTAAATCATTCTGACTTTGATGTACCAATTGTCATGTCACAAAGCTCCCTGTGTCAATGCGTTTTTTTGTCCTGTTATTGAGCAACTCGGAATGTTTTTGTCTGAAGCTTTTTACATTTGCTCCAGCTTAGAATTTGATACACAGACACTGTTTAAATTCAAAAACAGATTACACAAACCAGGATAGTAATCCTTGGAATTTTAATGGTTCAATTCCGATTTCATTGAAGTTCTCAAAATAATACTTTAATTACAGTTTTTGAAGTTCTCAAAATTGAGAGGAGCTGTTGCCAGTGCTGGGATTCTGTGAGTCGGGATGCTCGTGCAACAATGCCTGGCCTCCTGGGAATGGTTAGGGTCAGTGTCATACACAAAGTGAGAAGATATTTGATCGGTCTTCTGCAAGTGCCAACTGATACCCAGTGAATTCTTGACAATAACTGGGAGAGAAGATTTTTGAAAAACAGCAGCATTCAGCCATTGCAAACAAAAGCCGTACAGACGGATCTAGGTCACAGTCGGCTGGAATCCCACTGAATATCGGGACAGGCTTGATGGAGTGGGCAGGCTACGTATGTCCCTGTGGGTGCAGATGCAACATTCGGCAAAGTTCTGCTTATAAATGATGATGACGTGAGAGGTTTGTGGTTGCAGAGAGACAATAAACTATATTCTCCAGATTGCAATGTTTACATCATTTCCAGTGGTGGGGTGAAATTGAAGGGCACTCAGCCAGGGTTCCTACACCCAAGTCAGTGCCCTCAGATTCACGAATGCTGGGTGTGGGCACCAGGTGGGTTCCAGGTTTGACCTCGCATGTTTGAGAGGATGCCCCCCCCCCACCTACTCTGCCAGCCCCCCAGTCTGGACTCCCTGTACGGTCTTCCTCAGCGCGGTTTCGGTCACAGAGATGATGGCATCATCACTTGCTCTTTTCTGCTTTGGCTATGAAGGAACCATGCAGAAAATAGAGTGGTGAAAGGTCTTCGTCCAGCACAAGCAGGTCTTTTGTTTATTTCAATTAAAAATTTACTCATAAAAAATAGATGCGGGGGTACAAAAGCAATGCAAGTCACTCTTTACATTCCACTTCATGCATTCCAAATGTCCTTGGTGTCGTACACTTGTAGTGTGAGCACCCTGTGTACAGAACCCCATTATCACACACAGGACCCTTCCTGCTCTCCCACAGGCCAACAAAACCTTCTGGGCTGACCAATACCTGATGCACTTGTAGTCAAAATTGTTCTCCAGCAAGAATTTCCCCCAGGATGGTAAGGTAGTGCAGCAATGTCTAACTAAATGGGACATTGTGTGGCAATTTGGCCAGGCCCATCCCTTGCAACACTGGAGACCAGCTGCAAGCACTGCCTGTGTACTTTGCTTCTACACACAGCTTGATGTAGCCACGTGCAAAGTGGGAGAATCTTTCAGTCGAATCTCACTGAGCTCAAAATGCATTGATTTTTATATCCCATACTCTTAAGAGCAGCAATAACCGTTAAATGCAAGTTGCAATGCATTGTTCCGTATAGTCACATTGAATTGCATATTCACAATTGGAGCATATCGTAACTGACAAGACATCTCTGAATATTCAAACACCTTTGCTGGGACAAACTAACTTACGGTATAAGGCTGGTCTGAAAGCTTGTGGGTCAGCTCCATGCACAAAGAAATTTGATTTCTCTCTGGAATTAGTTGAACTTTGGATACAGACTTGCCCCCAATTGATGAACAATGAAATAGACGTGCCTATGCCCATGTCTTGACGAGATAAACGACCACTCACCATGATCTTTATCAGAAAAGTGCAAAATATTTCAGCTCAAGGTGCCTATTTTAATGAAGGACAATTAACACATTGCCTGTCCGTTTAGACATACGGTCATATCAGCTTTCCAAATAAAACACACAAAATGCTGGAGGAACTCAGCAGATCTAGCAGCATCTATGGAAATGAATTAACAGTTGATGTTTTGGGCCGAGGCCTATCTTCAGGACTGAAAACTAAGGGGGAAGACTCCCGAATAGAAAGCTAGGGGGACTAGCTGGAAGGTAATAGGTGAAGCCAGGTGGTTAAGAAAGGTAAAGGGCTGGAGAAGAAGGGATCTGGTAGAACATAGCACATCTCTTAAGCAGCCTCCTAACGTAAGCCAGGAGTCTTCAAACAGTACTGCACTGTCTGTTTACATAAAGCCATCCTATTAACTTAAACAGTTTTTACTGCTTGTGGTTTAGATTTTGAAATATTTCACAGTGACTGTTTCCTGCTTGTATCAACAAGTTTGCAGATGACATCACAGTAGTGGGCCGGATCGCAAACAAACCAGAGAAGGAGATGGAGAGCCTGCATGCTGTCGAGACAACAATCTTTCCCTCAATGTCAGCAAAACAAAAAAAAAACTGGACATTGACTTCAGAAAATGGGGCGCATCTATCTCTATCAATGATACTGTTACGTACCCCATAACTGGGTCACTTACCAGCAAAGATAGAGAGGTCCGTTGAAGTCTGATGGTACTATTTTTAAAAGTCTTTATTTATAAAGGGGCACAAAAATAAGATTAATACAAACGTTCAGATAATATACGTCGTCAATACTCAATCTAAAAGCGCGGGTATAGTAATAATCATCAATAAGAAATAGCTCTATCGTTTGTCTAGGGGATAATATATTGTCCGATGGAAATATAAAAGTCACTCAGTTCCTGCAGGCTTCAGCCTCTGGGGACTGCTGGGTTTTCACTTGTTGGAGAGAGAGAGATTTGTGAGAAAAGAAACTTGCCTGGGTCTTTTGATGAGGCCAATCCGTTGAGTCGGGGGAGTTGGTTCCCCGTTGTTAGTTCAAGAAAATCGTTTCTGTGGTACCCGCCACCGGCTCCCAGGCAAGGGAACCGAATGCACGTGGCTTCCTTCAAATGGCTTCCCGCTATTACGGGATCGCTAGCGTTTCTTCTGATGCATCTGAGGGGCCGTCTCTACAGCCCCTCTTTTATCTTAATTCACAGGGTTGTAGATGTCAATCAGGTTGGGGGTGATGCAATCTCTCTCTCAACCAGCCCACTTTGCCCGAGGGCTTGCACGTAACATAGTCCCCAATCCACAAATGTGTCTCCAAGAGACAATGGCCAATGTCACGTTATTTTGCATCGCCGGGGAATGAGGCATTCTGCACGTCTCTCTCCCATTTCCTGGGTCCTCTGACCCAACCCACTAGTGCTCTTGCGATTCTCACAAAGGCGGGGGCTGCGGGCATAACAATACCGAGATGGAGCTGGTTGAGAGCTTCGAGTTCCTGACTCTAGATGTTACCAACAATTTGTCCTGGACCAGTCGCGTTGACATTATGGCCAAGAGAGCCTGTTGACAGCTCTACTTCCTCAGGAAATTTGGCTCAGATAATTCCTATCAATGTTCAAAGATGCACCATTGTAAGTATGCTCTTTGAAGGTATGACTGCTTGGTGTAGTGACTGCGATGTCTGAGAATGCAAGGTCTTGTGAACAAAGCCTATGCAAACCATGTTCTCTCCTGTGACTCTCTCTATTCCTCCCACTGTTTGTGGAAGGCTGCCAACATAATCAAAGATCCCAGTACCCCAGACCTTCTCCCCTATTTCATCAAGCAGAAAGTACAAAAGTTTGAGGGCACATACCTTCAGACTCAAGTACAGCTTTTGTTCTACTGTTATCAAACTCTTGAATGGACCTCACTAGAAGATGAACTCTTCAACACTTGATCTTCCAATCCTCCTCAATGTGCCCCTTGCACTTTATTTATCTTGCTTATCTTGTTGCCCGTACTTGAGCACCTGAGTTATAGGGAAAGGTTTGGACTTTATTCCCAGGGTTGCAGGAGAATGAGGGGAGATTTGATAGAAGTATACAGAATTATGAAGGGTATAGATTGGAAAAAAAAACCTGTTTGCATTTATTCTTTGAGGCTGGGTGAGACTAGAACTAGAGGTCATGAGATAAGGATGAAAGGTCAAATGTTTATGGGAAATGATGGTTTGGCACGGACTAGATGGGCTGAAGGGCCTGTTCTCTACGACTATGACTTTCTCTGTAACTGTTGCACTAAATTCTGCATTTTGTTTCCTTTTATAACCTCTGAAAGGGAAATGACCTGACAATGAATCAAACTCAGGTCGCTGGGTTGAAAGCCCAGCACTCTGCCTCTGAAGATTATGAGTGAACCCAATTGCAGAAACCACGATGCAGGCAGTAGCTGGTGTGCAGATTCAAAAGGAGGTTTGAATTCCTTTTAGCCAAGATGGGGAAAAAAAACAAACAGGCTTGGTGAAAAACAGGCAAAGAATCCAACTCAAAAATGCAGTGATCCAAACACAAATTCAGTAATCTAAGATCTTGAGGCGCAAGTAAGATCCAGAAATGACAGACTGTAAGCAGACATTAAAAAAAAATTAGAAAAGACCACACACATACACCAAGGTACAGGAAGCAGGGTCCAAATACACAGTTGTTAATTGGGAACATGTGCACTCAATGATCAATAACAAGAGAGTCCGAACAGGTCTGAAAACCCCTGAGGGACTACATCTGCCCCTGCTGGCCAACCCCGGAATAGACCGGCATCCTAACAACCTCAATGTTACGTATTGTTATTATTGCAGCATGTCCAAGTTATAATGTTAATCTGTCCTTGCATATCATCGACACAGACCTATTGGCAGTACAAGGCTAAGCCATAACAAAGTGTAGAGTAAATTGTCACAGCACAAAGAAAGTGCAGTGTCTAGTATGCATCTAGTCGGCAAGATGCGATGTGTCAACGAGATAGATTGTGCAGTCAAAAGTTAATCTTATCACTCTAGTGAACGATTTCTTATAACTGTCGTATAAGAGCAGGGTGGAAGCTGCCCTTTGAGCTGGTGTCTCTTGTTTTCAGGCTTCTGTGGGAGGGAGGAGTAGAGAGAATGTCTGGAGTGGGTAGGCCTATGATAAGTTGACTGCTTTACCGAGGCAACAAGAAGTGCAGGGGGAATCGAAGGAGAGGAATGATCTGCCTGGATTGTGCACAAGAGATCTTCACTGCATCTTGGTGCACGTGATGATAATAAGCCGATAGGCAGAAGGATACCCTATCTTAAACTTTGCAGTTTGATCTAACAGCAATGTAGAACCGAAATTGCAGACAACTTCCATGTTGTAGAGGGGTTGCTTTCCCAGAAAACTGTTCATATTGTGATTTTTCATAAAGTGAGCCCCCTTTTCCAATTGAATTCCATGATATAAATGGAGATGCATTAGGGTATTTTTTTTCATATTAAGCTGCTTTATTGGCAATGACAAAGTGACGCACTGTGTTATTTAACAGCTGAGGCCAACATTAGACTCAGTGGAGAGGTGGGGTTAGAACAGGGATGATGCACAAGGCTCCAGGATTAGGAAATTTAAGAAACAGGGATATCAGAGAAAAGGACGACTGAGATTCACGGGACGGAAGGTGGTGGGAAAGGAACTTGGTGGTGGGGGGTAATGGATTGAAAAATGATGAGTTAGTAGAAGTGCAGTAAAGGCCGAGTGATCACTCTGAGGAGTTGGCCATGGCCACTGTGCCTTCCCACAATGCAGCATTGCAGAGAAACTGCCCTGCAGATGAAGTGCGTGGCAGCTCTACACTCCGGGACGTCCGTTCACGTGTCCTCAGACTGGAGGGGTGTGGTAAAGGAGGGTTTTGGCTTTCATGTTGTGATGTTATATCCAGATTTAATTACCTAACACTACTGAGTAACAGACAGAAACAGATAAAAATTGCTCATTCTATTTCATTTCGTGTTTATTTCTTTCCATATAAAATTTCATTCTGCATCTCAGTTTTTTGGGGAGTGACTTGTGAATTCCTTAAGGGCAAATTGCCAGTATTGTTGGGGTCACCTGCAGTCCACAGATAATAAAATCAAAGAAAGGAACATTCCCACATCCATCACCAGAGGCTGGGGAATTAATGGTGGCTTATCACTATTGGAGCCTCTGTCAAACTCACTTGAATTGCGCGGCGTTGATGCAGGAACGTCATGGCGTGCTGCATATTTTGTCTGGGTGAGAACAACATTTATACCGGATGCCTGGTTGGTAGGTCAGCCTCTACCCAGCAGTAACTTGCCCCATCACTGAAATGTTCTCACAACCTATGGACTGACTTTCACGGACTCTTCATCTCATGTCCTCCATATTTATTGCTTTTTTTGCATCTGCACAGTTTATTATCTTTTCCACGTTGGTTGTAAACTCAGCTGGTGCAGTCTTCCATTGATTCTATTATGGTTACTGGATTTATTGAGGATGCCCTCAAGAAAAAAATGTCAGGGGTGTATATAGCGACATACATGTACTTTGCTAATAAATTTGCTTTGAACTTTGAACGTGGGCTTGGGGGTCATCCGTGGTGGAACCCTGTTAATGGTGGGAGGGCTCATACATACCAGAGTGGCTACATTCCACTAGCCGCTCCTTCATCTCTATGACAACCTTTCCTCTAGCAGGTCTGTAGCTGCCAGGGAATGGAGTTCTTTTGACATCATAACATCTCCCCAGCGTCACCTGTCAGCAGGGATCGCCCAGTGCACAGCTCCCACATCAATGTTACCTCTCACAGAGCTTTGAGCAGCTCTGCAATTATTTTGCAATTAATCACAGAGCGTACGTTTTCATTGCAAGGTTACGTGAATCGTGGCCATCGATAGGTGCAAATGGATGTCTGTGCCCGGTTAGTTCCTCCAGCAACTTGTTTGTTGCTCCATATTCCTGTATCTGCAGTCTCTTGAGTCTCTAGATGTAGGCTGAGTTCAACCATTTATTGTGAGATAATCTCAGCCACACTGATCCCAGGGTATAAACTGGAGATGACATTTGTGGTAAACTATGTATACCTGTCTGGACACGCCGCTCTGCTGACTGCTCCTGTGGCTCCTCTCACAGACCCTTATATAAAGGTAATTGAAGCATTGCTCCTCCCTCAGTCTCCAAGATGTCGTGCTCCCTTTTTGCTGTTAATAAAAGCCTATCGTTGACTTCCAGTCTCCGAGAGTTATTGATGGTGTATCAACATTGCAGCTCTGGACTCCACCGTGGACTCAGCCCCACTCCTTGCTCCCTGTAGTACCAATAGCCCTCTTGTCACAGTCCTCCTGTTGGAGTGGTCCTCTCCTGCAACCCAGATGGCTAGAATGGGGCAAGGACTGGGCTGGAGGCAGCTTCTGAACTCTGGAGATTAAAGGTGCTCTTAGTGGCACCAAGGGCTACTTCTGAAAGGCACGCAAACACGTGCCCTTTGTAGAACAGGCCTGCTGTGGAAACCACTCACCGTGTTAAGAAACCTTAACAAAGATATCATTTTGAAAAGGAGTTCAAAGATTCTAAATGCATTTTTTATCAAAGTACGGGTGCGGTATACAACTCTGAAAATCGTCTTCCACACAGACAGAAATAAAAGAAAGAAAAATAAAAATTGAATCCGTTCCAAGAAAACCATCAACCTACCCCACCCGCCACCCCACATGCAAAGAAACAACTCACTCAAATGGTAACCAAAAAAATGAGTGTGAAACACCAAGCCACAAAGTTCTTCAAAAGAGTCCAGGCATATTTTAGTTCCGCTTAGGTCCATCTTATCTAAAGGAAAAGTATATATTGTGTGGGGTGAATATGTGAAGTAGATAGGGTGACCCATGGCCGAACTTGTAATGGATGGGAAATATAATGAACTGAGTAAAGAGCAGGGTGTAAACACAAGAGATTCTGTAGATGCTGGCAATCCACAGCAATACACACAAAATGCTGGAACTCAGCAGGTCAGGTAGCATCAATAGAGAGGAATAAAAGATTGTCGTTCCAGGCTGAGACCCTTCTTCAGCACTGGTAAGGGAGCAGGAAGATGCCAGAATAAAAGGATGGAGGCAAGGGAAGGAATATAAGCTAGAAGATGATAGGTGAAGCCAGGTGAGTGGGGAAGGGGGAATGAAGTAAGAAGTTGGGAGGTGATAGGTGGAAAAGGTAAAGGGCAGGAGAAAAAGAAATCTGACAGGAGAGGAGAGTGACCACTGGGAGAAAGGGAAGGAGGAGGGTCACCAGGCAGGTGAGAAGAAGAGGAGAGAGAGAGAGAGAGAGAGAGAGAGAGAGAGGGGGGGGGGGAGACAGAGAGAGAGAGAGAGAGAGAGAGAGAGAGAGAGAGAGAGAGAGAGAGAGAGAGAGAGAGAGAGAGAGAGAGAGAGAGAGAGAGAGAGAGAGAGAGAGAGAGGAGCTAGAGTGCAGAATTGAAAAAGAGAAAAGGAGAAAGGGGGAAACATTACCGGAAGTCGGAGAAATTGATGCTTATGCCATCAGGTTGGAGGCTAACCAGGTGGAATATGAGGTGACGTTCTTCCACTCTGAGAATGGTCTCATCTTAGAAGAAGAGGAAGCCATGGACTGACATGTTGGAATGCCAACAAGGATTGGAATTAAAATGGTTGGCCTCTGGAAAACTCTGCTTTTTGCCGATGGAGCAAGGGTGCTCAGCAAAGATGTCCCCCAATCTACATTAGGTCTCTCCAGTGTAGAGACGGCTGCATTGGATATAACGGATTCACAGGTGAAGTGTTGCCTCACCAGGAAGGACTGTTTGGAACCCAGACCGGTGAATGGGCACTTCTTCTGTTTGCAGGGATAAGTGCAGGAGGGAGACTTGTGGGGAGGGAGGAATAGACAAGGGAGTGATCCCTGCAGAAAGTAGAGTGGGGGAGAGGTAAAGATATATTTGGCGTTGGAGACGATGGAAGTTGCAGAAAATGATGTGTTGGACACGGAGGCTCATCGGGTGGTAGGTGAGGACAAGAGGAACTCTATCTCTGTTAAGGCACCAGAAAGATGGAGTGAGCAATGATGTCTGGGAAATGGAGACCATGTGGGAGAGGCATCAATGGTGAGGAAGAGAAACCCTTTTCTTTGAAGGAGGACACCTTTGAGGTCCTGGAAAGGAAAGCCCTATTCTGGGAACAGATGTGGTGGACACAAAGGAACAAAGGAGGACGTAAAGTGGGGAACGTGTAAAGTAGGTCTGGTGCATAATGGGGAGGTGAGTAGTAAGTTGCATGTATAATGGAAAGATACATAGAAACATAGAAAATAGGTGCAGGAGTAGGCCATTCGGCCCTTCGAGCCTGCACCACCATTCAGTATGATCATAGCTGATCATCCAACTCAGAACCCTGTGCCTGCTTTCTCTCCATACCCCCTGATCCCTTTAGCCACAAGGGCCATATATAACTTCCTCTTAAATATAGCCAATGAACTGGCCTTAACTGGTTCCTGTGGCAGAGAATTCCACAGATTCACCACTCTCTCTGTGAAGAAGTTTTTCCTCATCTCGGTTCTAAAAGGCTTCCCCTTTATCCTTAAACTGTGACCCCTCATTCTGGACCTCCCCAACATCAGAAACAATCTTCCTGCATCTAGCCTGTCCAATCCCTTTAGAATTTTATACGTTTCAATAAGATCCCCCCTCATTCTTCTAAATTCCAGTGAGTATAAGCCTAGTCGATCCAGTCTTTCTTCATATAAAAGTCCTGTCATCCCAGGAATCAATCTGGTGAACCTCCTCTGTACTACCTCTATGGCAAGAATGTCTTTCCTCAGATTAGGGGACCAAAACAGCACACAATATTCTAGGTGTGGTCTCACCAAGGCCTTGTACAACTGCAGTAGAACCTCCCTGCTCCTGTACTCAAATCCTTTTGCTATGAATGCCAACATACCATTTGCCTTTTTCACCACCTGCTGTACCTGCATGCCCACCTTCAATGACTGGTGTACAATGACACCCAGGTCTCGTTGCATCTCCCCTTTTCCTAATTGGCCACCGTTCAGATAATAATCTGTTTTCCTGTTCTTGCAACCAAAGTGGATAACCTCACATTTATCCACATTAAATTGCATCTGCCATGAATTCACCCACTCACCTAACCTATCCAAGTCACCCTGCATCCTCTTAGCATCCTCCTCACAGCTAACACCGCCGCCCAGCTTCGTGTCATCCGCAAACTTGGAGATGCTGCATTTAATTCCCTCGTCTAAATCATTAATATATATTGTAAACAACTGGGGTCCCAGCACTGAGCCTTGCGGTACCCCACTAGTCACTGCCTGCCATTCTGAAAAGGTCCCGTTTACTCCCACTCTTTGCTTACTGTCTGCCAACCAATTCTTTATCCACATCAGTACCATACCCCCAATACCGTGTGCTTTGAGTTTGCACACTAATCTCCTGTGTGGGACCTTGTCAAAAGCCTTTTGAAAATCTAAATATACCACATCCACTGGCTCTCCCCTATCCATCCTACTAGTTACATCTTCAAAAAATTCTATAAGATTCGTCAGACGTGATTTTCCTTTCACAAATCCATGCTGACTTTGTCCAATGATTTCACCTCTTTCCAAATGTGCTGTTATCACATCTTTGATAACCGACTCTAGCATTTTCCCCACCACAGATGTCAGACTAACCGATCTATAATTCCCCGGTTTCTCTCTCCCTCCTTTTTTAAAAAGTGGGGTTACATTAGCCACCCTCCAATCCTCAGGAACTAATCCAGAATCTAAGGAGTTTTGAAAAATTATCACTAATGCATCCACTATTTCTTGGACTACTTCCTTAAGCATTCTGGGATGCAGACCATCTGACCCTGGGGATTTATCTGCCTTTAATCCCTTCAATTTACCTAACACCACTTTCCTACTAACATGTATTTCCCTCAGTTCCTCCATCTTACTAGACCCTCGGTCCCTTACTATTTCCGGAAGATTATTTATGTCCTCCTTAGTGAAGACAGAACCAAAGTAGTTATTCAATTGGTCTGCCATGTCTTTGTTCCCTATGATCAATTCACCTGTTTCTGACTGTAAAGGACCTACATTCGTCTTGACCAATCTTTTTCTTTTCACGTATCTATAAAAGCTTTTACAGTCAGTTTTTATGTTCCCTGCCAGCTTTCTCTCATAATCTTTTTTCCCTTTCCTTAGGGAAGGAAATAGGTGAGTAAGTAGGTGGTTAGGTGAGTAATGGGCCGGGTGCGTAATGGGTGGTTTGTATAAGGGGCTGGTGTTATTGGGCAAGACTTATAATAAGTGATATGGGTGGGATGGAAAATGGGCAGAGTGTGTAACACTTACACACAGTATAATAGAATATTATGTATAAGAGGTACAGTATATATAACGGAAAGGACGAGTAATGTGGGCAGCCATGTAATGGGTGAGGTATATAAAAGGCGAATGTATTATGTTAGTGTCTAACAACAGGCAGGATGTATAATAAATAGTGTGTTTTCTGACTGACAATGGATTGATTGGAACTGTGTATGTGTACATGAGATAGTGTGCATAATGACTGGAGGATATAACATCAGAAGCTGAGTGCAATGTATGGACAACACTTGTAGTTGCATGTGTACGCTGGCTCATCACCAACCTGCTCTCTGAGGCACAGGAGAATATGGACCTTAGACTCTGCGGAACCCTTTACCTGTCTGCTCCTAGTGCACAAAACCACTCTCCAAACAGGAAAGATTCACAACGAGACCATGGAATAATGGACCACATCCCATATCTCAGGAGACAGCTCTTGGTGAAGGAAGACAATGAAATTTCACCACTGTTTTTCTGTTTTATTGGTTAGGTATTAATCATTAAGAATGATATTCTGATATTAGTACTGATAATGATATGGAGAACCTTGGGTCAACTCAGGAGGAGTCAAACAACTCAGAATCAGAGTAGAAGGAAGTCATTCTTAATCTCAGCTTTATCATGGGCCGAGTGGGATATATGATAGGTGGGCTGCATGATTGGTGAAACACGTATTGGAATTAGTAGGATGTTTAATTTGTGGCACCTATTAAAGGAGAGGTTGCATGAAGAACTGCTTTTATTACTGGCAAGGTAAACCGGGCTACGTACATCAGCCGAGTATATATTAAGTGGATCTCTCACAAGCTGTGTTTGTAACTTGTGGAGAGTAAAGCGTGTGCTGTGTTTAAAGGATGATGTTCATAAAGGATGGTAGGTTTAATGGTGGAGTATATAATGGATTTGAATCATAGATGAGATATGGAATCGGTGTTTGGAATATTGAACAGGTGTATAACAGGTGTGTTTTTAACAAGAAAAGTATATGTGAGCAGGAGATATGCAGAATTTGTACTGACTGCGTGGTGTGTAATACATGGGCATGTCAGCCCCCACCAGCACCTACACTTTGCCCTTTTACCGGTGATTATACTCACTGGAACGGAGAAGGATAAGATGGTAAACAATTGAAATATTTTTTAAAGAATAGATTCTGTGGTTCAGAAATCAATAAAGGAGCTAACAGCTGAAACGAGTGCAGTCAGGAGAAGCTTGTGGAGGACGCCTTCAGAAGATGATCCCTCAGAAAGGAGGCATCTATCATTAAGGACTCCCATCACCCAGGACATGCCCTCTTCTCATTGCTACCATCAGGGAGGAGGTACAAGAGCCTAACCACATACACTAAACATTTCAGGAACAGCTTCTTCCCCTCCACCATCAGATTTCTGAATGGACAATGAACCCATGAATACTACCTCACTATTTATTTTTGCTCTCTTTTTGCCCTGCTTATTTAAGTTAATTTTTATACATTCGGAACTATTGCAATTTATAGTTTTTTTTATTATGTATTGCACTGTACTGCTGCTGCAAAACAATAAATTTCATGACATGTGCCAGTGATATTAAACTTTCTTCTGATTCTGAGAACTAAAGTGACAAACGTGGTGAATAACATCAAGAGAAGGGGCTGTGCAATTTTATTTTCTTAAAATGACACATTGGAAACTATGTGGCCCATTGTGTCTAAACCAAGCCTTTACTCACATCCCTCCTGCTCTTTTGCCAAGATCTTAGACATTTTTGTTTGGCAGTTATACAACCTTAGCTGTCTGGGTTGCTTTTGGGAGACAGTATGGTGGATTCACTGATCTCCCATTGTGCTGGAAATGTCGATGAATTTAAGGTTATTTGTTTAGCAGGAAGTTGTGTTACACTTAATCAGACTTTGATCCTAGTGAATGAATTTACTGGTCAAACGATCAATGTACTAATGTTGCCAATCCCCAGCAGAGCTTGTACCAGGAACTGTGGAAGCACAGGCTCGAACTGGTGATAAAGTGTGTTATATATTTCAACTTATGCCTATCACTTTCACAGAGCGATTGTAATGAGCGTGACGGGTTTATGAGAAGACATACAGTGCTTGCTTCCCCTTTTGCATTAAACATACTGCAGCTCTGAATTTGAACCAGTTCTGAGTCACAGTTCCTTCAATACTCAGATTGTAACATTTTGTTGGGAAATTGAAGTTCACTCATTTCTTGACGTGCTATACAGGGGCTGTGTTAGCGCTGAAAAAAGAAGACTGGGGAGACACGTAAAACATTGGTGAAATTAACAAAAAAAAAAGGTTTGCCCTGTTTTCCTTCAATGAGGCTCTGTCAATATGCCCATGAGTTTCCCACCAGCAACAGTGCATGGCTGAAAGGGATAGAAGACTGGCTGGTGGAGTAAAGTTACAGTGTGAGGGTTCTGTACCTGATGATAATCTGAGACTGTATATTCTCCCAATGGTATTCACTGGACTTTCCAAGAATTCTGTTCAAGAGTTGTGACTGTGAATTACTGGTCCACCTCTGGCTGACTGCTCACCTTCCTCTGAGGCAGGAATGAGAGAAGCTAAATCCGGCAGCGGACTGTGCTGTTCGAGGGCTGGAGCGAGCAAGTATCCACTTCTCACCACTGAGGTGAGAAATGGTCACCATCAGAGGGAGGGTTGAAGAGTTGGCCTGCTGATCACTGAATCAGTTGGACATTAGAGGTCAGATTTCTAGAACGTCCAGCCAGCAAATCACGTGTCTAACTTGGTTTTTCCTCTTTCATTTCCTATAACGTCTGTGCTTACCAGAGACAGTTTGGCTACTGGGATCTTCACTTATATACGGAGTTTGCCTGGTCAATGAACCAAGGCCACAACAAACTGAGCCCATAGGCCCTGCGTGTGTACATACATATTTGAGAATCTTCTTATCTTCTGTGCTGATCCCTGAAGCTGGATCCTGTTTCTCCGTGTGTCCTTGCTTGTACCATCGCATCTGATTAAATCTGTGACATGCCTGAAAGTGACACCACCAGAAGGCAGGGTAGTAAAGAAGGCATAAGGCATACTTGGCTCCATTGGTTGGGATGTTGAGTATAACAATTGGGAAGTCACATTGCACCCATACACAGTGGATCTACAAAGTTTGTGAACCCTGTAGCGTTTCCTCTATTTCTGCAAAAATATGACCTAAAACGTGATCAGATCTTCACACAAGTCCTAAAACTAGATAAGGAGAGCCCAATTAAATAAATAACACAAAAACATTATACTTGTTCATTTATTTCTTGAGAAAAATGATCAACTATTTCATGTATTTATTGGGGAAAGTATGTGAACCTCTGGGATAATGCCCCCTACAAAAGCTATTTGGAGTCAGGTGTTCCAATCAATGAGATGAGATTGGAGGTGTGACCTGTAGAGGTGCCCTCCCCTATAAAAAAGACACACAATGTCAGGTTACTGACAGAGCCTGCTCTTCACAAGAAAGATCTGTTTATGTGCATCACACCTTTATCAAAACAACTTTAGGAGGACCTTAGAAGAAGAATTGTAGAGATGGAAAAGGTACAAAAGCATTTCTAAAGACCACATTAAAAGAAATAGTCTAAAAATGGAGGAAACTCAGTGCTGTTGCAACTCTCCCTGGTAGTGGGCATCCTGCAAAGATCACACCAAGACCACAGTGTGCAGTGCTGAAGGAGGTGACGAAGAACCCAAGGGTAACAGCAAAAGACCTGCAGAAATCTCTAGAACTTGCTAAGGTCTCTCTTCATGTGTCCACTATAAGAAAAGCACTAAACACAAATGGTGTTCGTGGAAGGACACCGCAATGGAAACCACAGTTCTCCAAAAACAAAACATTGCTGCACATCTCAAGTTTGAAAAAGTCCACCTGGATGTTCCTCAATGCTTCTGGGACAATGTTCCGTAGACAGATGAGACAAAAGTTGAATTTTTTTGGCAGAAATGCACATTGCTACATTTGGAGGAAAGAGGGCACTGCACACCAACACCAAAACCTCATCCCAACTGTGAAGCACAGTGGAAGGAGCATCATGGTTTGCAGCTGCTCTGCTGCCTCAGGGCCTGGGCAGCTTACAATCGTTGAGGGAACAATGAATTCAAAATTGTATCAAGACATTTTACAGGAGAATGTCAGGGTAGTAGTCCGTCACCTGAAGCTTAATAGAAGTTGGCTAATGAAACAAGGCAATGGTCCGAAAGACAAGAGTAAATCAACAACAGAATAATTTAAAAAGAAAAAAAATTGTGTTTTGGAATGGCTGAGTCAAAGTCCCGACCTTAAACCTGTAGAAATATTGTGGAAGGACCTGAAGCAAGGAAGCACACCAACATCCCAGAGTTGAAGTAGTTTTGTAAGGAGGATCAGCCTAAAATTCCTCCAAGCCGATGTGCAGAACTGATCAACAGTTATCAGAAATGTTTGGCTGAAGTTAGTTTTGTACAAGGGAGTCACACCAGTTACTGAAAGCAAAGGTACACATACTTTTTCCAACAAATACATGTAATATGGGATCATTTTTCTCAATAAATAAATTAACAAGTATGATATCTTTGTGTTATTTATTTAATTGGGTTCTCTTCATATAGTTTTACTACCTAAGTGAAGATCTGATCACATTTTAGGTCATATTTATGCAGAAATAGGGATAAATCTACAGGGTTCACAAACACTCTAGCACCACTGTAAAACGCTGGCTAGAGCACATCTGGTGTATTGTCTGCTGTTCTGGTCACCACATTATGGACAAGATGTGGAGGCTTTGGAGAAAGTTCCAAAGAGTTTTGCCAGGATGTTGCCTAGATTAGAGAGGATTAGCTATAAGGAGTGGGTGGGCCATCTAGGATTGTTTGCTCTGAAGTTTTGAAGGCTGTGGGGAAACCTGATAAAAATACATAAAATTATGAGAGATATAGGCAGAGTAGATAGTCAGAGTCTTTATCCAAAGTTAGAAATGTCAAATACTAGAGGACATAGCTTTAAGGCGAAAGGAGGAAAGTTTAAAGGAGATTTATGAGGCAATTGCTTTACAGAAAGTGTGGTAGGGGCCTGGAATGAGCTGCCAGGGGAGGTGGTAACAATATTTAAGAGACATTTAGACAGACACATGAACAGACATGGATTGGGGAGATAGGGACCTTGTGCAGGTAGGTGGCATTAGCTTGGACTGGAATCACGGTTGGAACAGAGAGCATTTTGTCTACTCTTTCATTGTACTGGGCTAGTCTACGAATCCTGAGCTCCTGTGTGTACCAGGGTCTGTGGGGCGCCGGCTTGGGAGTATCGGCCTGACACCCGTGTACCAACCTTGTGTCCGAGTCCTGTGTTCCTCTGTTTGATGAGCCTGAATCCTGCATTACCACTGTATTGACCCCTGTCCCTCAGTCATCTGTGTATCCCTGTGTGATTGTACTTTATGTTTCTGCATGGACCAGTTCCTAAGCCAGAATCCTGTGAGAAACAGAAGCAGAGGGAAACAACGTGGCCCCTCGTGACTGCTCCCCCTTCTGAGATCTTTTATCCATGCACTAACTTCATACCTTTTGTTTCTCTCCAGAGTCAAAGATCTGTTGAATTTTCCTTCAGTCTCCTCAGTGCCTGAGCCCCAGCACCCTCTGAGCTTGTTCACAACTCTCAGGGAGAAGAAGACCTTTCCAACCGCTTCCTGAGGACGTGACCATTGGCTTGGGACACCCGGCCCAAGTGAAACTTCCTCCCTGTTTACCAAGTTCTTTAAGAAGTGCTGACAAATATACCTTGAACCTATGGGTCCTGTACGTTTCAGTCTATAGTTGAGCCACCTGCTCCTGATTGGATTGATTCCTGTCTCTGGATCCTGTCATCCTGGTAGCAGGAGCTGAGAACATCCTCTGTTCCTTCAACCTACCAGCCTCTGAGACTGCACCCTGTGTATCTGGGTGTACCGCCCTTGTACATAAATCCGGTCTTCCCAAGTGTGGAGGTACCTGGCACTGACCCTGGAGCCCCTGCATAAACTAGTTGACATCCGGACACGTGTGCTTTAATCCTGACCCCAGCTAACCGTTCCTGAGACTGCCTGGGGCAGAAAGCTGGAAAAATTGCATCGACTGTGAAGCAGCAGAGATTGTACCGATAAACAGGATCTATTTATAGGCCTGAGTTTTGCTGAGCAGGCTATCAGCCCGATCTGCTGGGGCTAAACAGAGCAGTTCTGTGTACATTAGCTACAAAGTCCAATACTACATAGCTGGATGGTTTGATCTCCTTCCCTCAGAACCCCTCACTCACTCCTCTCCCAGGAACCCTCCAGCCTCTGCCTTCAGAACCTTTCACCCCCTATTCCCACAGAATTCCTCATCTTCTCCTCCCACAGAACCCACTCATCCTATCTTCCCTCAGACTCCTTCTTCTCCAGTCCTTCCTCCAAACTCTCCCACTCAGAACTCACTCCTTCCTCCCTCAGAACATACACTGATATCCCCATGCTTTCCTCCCTCAGAACCCCATACCCTCAGAGACCCCACCCTCTCTTCCCTCATTACTCCCTTTATCTTCTCCTCAGAAGCTCCTCACCCTCTCCTCTCTCAGAACACCCTCACCCCCTCCTCCCTCAGAAACCCCTCACATTCTCTTCCTTCAGAATCCAATCACCGTAACACCATAAGACAGGAGTGGGATTAGGCCACATGTCTCTCTGTCTGCTCCACCATTCCATCATAGCTGGTTCATTATCCCTCTCAACCCCGCTCTTCTGCCTTCTTCCCGTAACCTTTGACACCTGAATAATCAACCTCTGCTTTAAATATTCCCAATGACTTGGCCTTCACGACCGTCCGTGGCAATGAATTCCACAGATTCACCACCCTCTAGCTCAAGAAATTCCTTCTCATCTTTCTTCTAAAATGATATCCCTCGATTTTGAGGATCTCACAAGTCTACTTTCTCTGAATCACCTCACTCTTTCCTCCCTCTGAACCCCCTCATCATATCCTCTCTCAAAATCTCTCACACCCTCAGAATACTGCCCCTCAGAAACCCCTCACTCTCTCTTCCCTCAAAGACCCCTCATCCTATCCTCCCTCAAAACCTCTCACAACCTCAGAACACCACTCCTCAGAAACCCCTCGTCCTCTCTTCCCTCAAAATCCACTCACCTCTCCTCCCTTAGAAACCCCTCTCCTTCCCTCAGACCCCCTTCACTCTTTCCTCCCTCAGAAAACCCCACCAGCCCCAGACTCCTCATCCCATCCTCCCCTTAAATACCCTCCTCTTGATTATGGCCCCCTCCCCGCTTCCTCCTCTTGGCCTCTTCTGCCCACCCATCACTTCCTCCCAATCCCTTCCTGACACACACTCCCATTTCACGCTCCCTCTGAATAATCATCTTGGACCTCCCTTCACCCTCCTGTGCTCAACACAAATGTCCGTCTGCCCTTCATCTTCCACTCCGAGCAACCCCCTCTGCAATCCGCAGTGCCCTTCTGCTCTCCTGCTCCCTCCACCCTCCACACTGACTGTGTCCTGTATACACTGGCTATTGTCTCTTCACTTCCCCACTCCCTTCCACTCCTCTGCTCACTTTTCCATTTATCATTGGTGGCAATTCGCCCATCGAGTTCGTGCCAGCCCGCTGAGCAATCCCAGGCCCCCCCAATTTTCCCTGTAACTTATTCCCATTAGCTCCCCACCACATCCAAACCCTCATTAGGGGCAATTTACAGTGGCCAGTTAACCTACCAGCTGGCCCATGTTTTTTGGGACATGGAAGAAAACAGGCATCTGGAGAGAACCTATAGACACAGGAAGAACGTGCAAACTCCACACAGACTGCATCTCTTGTCAGGATCGAACCCAGGGAGCTGAATCTGTGAGGCAGCAGCCACAAAGCACCTCCTACCCACTCCACCCTCCCTCCTCTCCACTCACTCCTCCCTCATCGCTCTTTCAACTTCATTGTTACAAAATTAATTTAGGCTCAACTTATCTCCAGGGTTAACTTCCTTGTACAGCAATGTGGACCTGTTTGCGAGGCACAATGGAACATTACATACAGAATGCTTAGGGCAAAGGAGATGGCTATCAGCTTTTCATTTCAAAGTCAAATAGGGCTTGGCAGCACCAATAGATTTAATTACAGATGTTTTAATCCCTGCTTGACCATCTACGTCCAGTTCAGCAAAGATTCAGGACGTGCACTGACACGGGCAGCTGCTGTTAAACAGTTCAGAACCAACAGTGTAGACACTATACCTGTGTTGGGGCAATACCCCTTCCCTTGGCAGAGCTGGGAAGGAGATGAGGACCCATGGGATGTCTACCCCAGTAGCAGGCCTCTACACCTGTCAGAAGCAAAGAAAACTTTATACATCAAACCTCCAAGAGGACTACAGTCTCTTCATTGGGTTTGGAGGCTTGCGTGCCTCAATGACCCAGAGACCTATGTTGGCTGGGGTCAGGGCTTCATGCTTTGGCTCTTGGTGGAATCACCCATGTCAAAGGGTAGAGGCCAGACTAAGAGTGGTCCACCGGTCCTTCAGGTTCGGGGGTTCAGCTCAGGGCTAACAACCGTGACTGGTCAAACAGTTACAGAAACTGCAATGAAGAATCCTTCTATATCTGACTGTGACGGTATTCCTGAGTCTCCACGACTGACAGTAATGAAAACTGAGAGGAAGCTACTGACACGATGAACACCACCAGAGATGGAGGCCCTTCATTGCTGTCCTAAACGCCAGTGGTGTAATGGGCAGTAGGTAAGTTATAACGTAAAGTCTGAAACACATACCATCAGGCTTAAGGACGCTTCTAACCCATTGTAATAAGCCTATTGAACGGTCCCCTGGAATGGTAAGGTGGACTCCTGACTTCACGTTTGCGTCACCGTATTGTCTAACTGTGGTGCGCTTCCTCTGTAATATTAACACTTTATTCTGCACTGTGTTGCTGTTTTGCCTTGTGTTACCCCATTAAACAGGTTCAATGAATCGACCTGTAACCTGTTTAAGTATCAACATTTCCCTGGGGTCAACTTCCTTGTACTGTAGAGTGGACCTGTGGTGAAACACCTTTCCTAGGCATGGCAGACACAACACTTACTGTGGGATCGACACTCCTTCAGAGGGGAAGGAGGATTGCCAGCCATTCCCTTATTCCCTCCCCCTCCCATCTCCCTCACCGTCAGGGCAGCTGGGGTGGTGAGTGACAACAGTTTCTACACAGATGGAAACTTGATGGGGACCTGGGGCAGCTCCGTAAAGAGTTATTATTTACCTGGAGGAAACACACTCAGTCACAGGTGAACGTACAAACTCCTTACAGGCAGCGGTGGGAGTTGAACCCCGGACCGCTGGGTTGTGTACTGTAACCACCACACTACCGTGCTGCCCGCTAAAGGTCAGCAGGGTGAGGGTCAATAGTATTTGCATTTCTTTAAACACTGTGGGCGGTGCCTGTGGTGACTGGGCCTAGGCAGACACAAATCCGGGAAAGAAGACAGGCCTTTCAGGAATTTGCATTCTAGGCAAATCAGCTTCTGCTTTTTTATTATTCACCCTCAGAGAGGGTTGCAAACGTGGTCACACCTCACACGCAGCAGCAACGTTCACTGGCCCGGTGAAACTGAAGAGGTGAAAAGCATTAGGTTTCTCAGTGGCTCAGTGGCGTATACTGTGGCCTCACTCACTCTAGAGCTGATGTACAGAACAGTTCAGAGGAATGTCGATTTTCATTTTAAACCCAAATAGGGCTTTGCAGCACCAGCAAACTTAACTCTAATTCTATCCCTGATTGACCATCCACGTCAAGTTCAGCAAAGGCTCAGCCTCAGCTCAGCACTGTTGTACATTTCAGCACATATTCAGTAACACCAGACCAGCCACGGTGTCAAGCTCAGTACAGACACTGTAACACCAGACCAGCTCAGTACAGACACTGTAACACCACCCCAGTCACAGTGTCAAGCTCAGTACAGACACTGTAACACCACCCCAGTCACTGTGTCAAGCTCAGTACAGACACTGTAACACCAGACCAGCTCAGTACAGACACTGTAACACCACCCCAGTCACAGTGTCAAGCTCAGTACAGACACTGTAACACCAGACCAGCTTAGTACAGACACTGTAACACCACCCCAGTCACTGTGTCAAGCTCAGTACAGACACTGTAACACCAGACCAGCTCAGTACAGACACTGTAACACCACCCCAGTCACTGTGTCAAGCTCAGTACAGACACTGTAACACCAGACCAGCCACGGTGTCAAGCTCAGTACAGACACTGTAACACCAGACCAGCTCAGTACAGACACTGTAACACCACCCCAGTCACTGTGTCAAGCTCAGTACAGACACTGTAA
This sequence comes from Hemitrygon akajei, assembly GCF_048418815.1. Classification (NCBI taxonomy): domain Eukaryota; kingdom Metazoa; phylum Chordata; class Chondrichthyes; order Myliobatiformes; family Dasyatidae; genus Hemitrygon; species Hemitrygon akajei. The sequence goes on from NC_133130.1 coordinate 143,047,708, forward strand.
CACCAGACCAGCTCAGTACAGACACTGTAACACCACCCCAGTCACAGTGTCAAGCTCAGTACAGACACTGTAACACCAGACCAGCCACGGTGTCAAGCTCAGTACAGACACTGTAACACCAGACCAGCTCAGTACAGACACTGTAACACCACCCCAGTCACTGTGTCAAGCTCAGTACAGACACTGTAACACCACCCCAGTCACAGTGTCAAGCTCAGTACAGACACTGTAACACCAGACCAGCTCAGTACAGACACTGTAACACCACCCCAGTCACAGTGTCAAGCTCAGTACAGACACTGTAACACCACCCCAGTCACAGTGTCAAGCTCAGTACAGACACTGTAACACCAGACCAGCTCAGTACAGACACTAACACCAGACCAGTCACTGTGTCAAGCTCAGTACAGACACTGTAACACCAGACCAGCTCAGTACAGACACTAACACCAGACCAGTCACTGTGTCAAGCTCAGTACAGACACTGTAACACCAGACCAGTCACTGTGTCAAGCTCAGTACAGACACTGTAACACCAGACCAGCCACGGTGTCAAGCTCAGTACAGACACTGTAACACCAGACCAGCCACGGTGTCGATCTCAGTACAGACACTGTAACACCAGACCAGCCACAGTGTCAAGCTCAGTACAGACACTGTAACACCACCCCAGTCACAGTGTCAAGCTCAGTACAGACACTGTAACACCAGACCCGCTCAGTACAGACACTGTAACACCAGACCAGCCACGGTGTCGATCTCAGTACAGACACTGTAACACCAGACCAGCTCAGTACAGACACTAACACCAGACCAGTCACTGTGTCAAGCTCAGTACAGACACTGTAACACCAGACCAGCTCAGTACAGACACTGTAACACCACCCCAGTCACAGTGTCAAGCTCAGTACAGACACTGTAACACCACCCCAGTCACTGTGTCAAGCTCAGTACAGACACTGTAACACCAGACCAGCTCGGTACAGACACTGTAACACCAGACCAGCCACGGTGTCGATCTCAGTACAGACACTGTAACACCAGACCAGCTCAGTACAGACACTGTAACACCAAACCAGTCACTGTGTCAAGCTCAGTACAGACACTGTAACACCAGACCAGCCACGGTGTCGATCTCAGTACAGACACTGTAACACCAGACCAGCTCAGTACAGACAGTGTAACACTACCCCAGTCACTGTGTCAAGCTCAGTACAGACACTGTAACACCAGACCAGCTCAGTACAGACACTGTAACACCACCCCAGTCACTGTGTCAAGCTCAGTACGGACACTGTAACACCAGACCAGCCACGGTGGCAAGCTCAGTACAGACACTGTAACACCAGACCAGCTCAGTACAGACACTGTAACACCACCTCAGTCACAGTGTAGAGTTCTGCATAGACCGAATACAGGCACTGGTCTGAGACACAATATTCACATCCACTCACTTTGCTTTTGAAATGGTTACTTCATTTTAGTATCATCAAACATTTTCCTTGACAGAAATTTAACAGTGGGCAGAAACCTCACAAGCTGTCCTGCCCTTCCCACAGAGTTAATCAAAGTCCATTGCGTAGTCCGGTCAGAACTGCTGCAGAGAGCGAGTATCCAAACCCTCTGTCCCGTCGACCATTTCTCCCAGTAAATGTACACACACGGGTGACCAGAGACAACAGACTGAATGAACCCAGAGACTGACCCAGTGGCATGTGGTATTTCTCACTGATCCCTGACAGACTGCAGTTTATTGTTGAGCATTAGACTTGGCTGTCAATGCAACAAGTTTACTTTGGAGTCTACATACTTGCAGCCGTTAACAGAGTACTGGATCTCTCCAACAGAGTAATAATTCAGCTCACTGGACAGCTTGTCCAGGTGGGCAGTGTCTGGGTAGAATCCTTCCGTCATCATCTTTTCTAAAAAACACTCCAAAATATGGTCCCTCTCCAGCAAGGAGAAGGGGACAATATCGGCGTGATTCCACAATGGGTGGATGTGAACCAGCGTGGACTGGACACTGAACAGGAGCTCCTCCGATCTGGCCAGCTGTCTCGCCACTCCACTGGAAGCGTTGTGGAGAATGAACTTGGTTATCTCGCCCTGGCCGTAGTTGCTGATTAGGATGTACACCACATTGAGGAACTCGCTGGTCTGGTTGGACTGGAAGTAGCCGTGCAGGATGTCCAGGAGGGCCGGCTGCATGAACTCCACCTCGTCAAAGATGAGCACGGGGATCTTCTCCTCCTCCTCGGCCCGGTTCACCATCTCGGAGATGCCGAGCGCCAGCTCCCGCTGGCAGCTGCTGATGTCGCCCTCGGACGGGCAGTGATGCAGCACGAAATACTGGTAGACCAGGTCGTCGCTCAGCACTGCGCGGAAGTGCTTGGCCAGCAGTCTGCCCACCAGGCTCTTCCCCACTCCGACGGGGCCGTTGAGAGACAGGACCAGGGGCTTGTTGTGGATGTGAGTGGCCAGGTACTCCTTCAGCAGATCCATCATACTGTCAATGGCAACTGTCTGGCCAAAGACCTCCCGCTTCAGTGTTTTCTCCAGCCCCATGAGGTCGTACTTTAGCACGTTATCGTCTAGATTCTCGATGGCGTTGTATATTTGGAAGAAGACGATGATGCTCAGCAGTAAGAGGCAGTTCTTGGCCTTGCTTTTCTTTTCCTCGGGCAGGTACTTCCTGCCGCCGTTTGGGTAGAGCACTTTGCACTTCTTCTGCGAGCGGCGTCTCCGCGAGGACTTGACGGGGACCTTCTCGAAGGTGAAGTACTCGGCCGACTTGGCCCTGCTCTTGCCGGGTAGCCTGCTCTCGCCCGCCGGCCCCGGCCTCTCCCCGTCCCTGGCCTCCCGCTGCTCGACGCTGATCCGCTTCTTCTTCAGAACCAGGCACTTGTGGCGGATGCGGCAGGCGGCCCTCAGCGGGGAGGTGACCGCCAATATCCTCTGCTTGTGCTCCGGCTCCATCGGAGGTCTTCTCACTTCAGCTCCCCCCGGAATCGGTCACCCAGCTGCCTGAAACAAGCACAAGAAGAAGGGCTTAAACAACACTGCACATCCATCCCACAACCCTTAAAGTATAACCAGACGGCACCGGGGCAGGTGACCAGCAGCATGGCTAAAATGGTACGGAGGAGAAGGGCTGAGAAGCTGAGGGAAGGAAGGCAGGGTCGAGCGCAGAGGTACAGGCACTAGTAATCCCACAGCTCTGGAGTCAGACTGCAGCTACAACTCCTGCAGGGTGAGGCAAGGAAAGGCCACTGGATCTGCCAGACCGGCACTCACCCTCCAAAACGCGGGCTCGGCCCCGAACGCCGTCCCAGCAAAGGGTCCCGGGCGCTTCTTTAAGCCCAGCCAGCCACCGCTGAGAAGCCGTACTCTGTCCACACAATATCAGGAAGTCCTGTTGCAGAGAGCTGCTTCTGCTCTTCAGAGGTCTGGCTCCTCCCCTTCCCCAACCAGCACGCACTCAGCTGCGACGGGCTGGCCTGCTGAAACTGCAGAGGCTGCAGTTCTCTCCCACCGGGGGGGCCAGAGGTAGGAGGGACCCAGTGCACAAGTCACTCCAGAATGAAAGGGAGCCAATTCATTACCTGACAGCTTCTTATTTAGTACTCTGCCATGTTACCTTAGAAAATAGGTTCTATTTCACAAAGGGCTTTTATATTTCACAACTTCTGGATAAAGTGCTTTTAAAATAAATGAAGAACTTTCGAAGTTCTAATAATAGTCATCTGATAAAACCATTGGGAGGCACTTCACCAGCATGAGATAATTTGCTGCGGACTTTTGCTTTAATTCACGGGCTCAGAAAAAGTTCAGCTTTTAAGTATCTATCTTCCCCAACTCTTTAAAAGTTATTGTTGAATCTCTTCCCAGTGTCAGTGCATTCTGGATCGCTATATTGTTCTGGGGTAACTCTCATCCGCCACACAAGCACGAAATCCTGCTGGAATTTGGAAATAATAACAACATATTTTGGAAATACTTGGGTGGATTAGCCAGTCTTTGTGGAAAGGGGAACTATGAATGCTTTCCAGCTCCAAGATGCACAGAGTCCCGACTTAGAAATACTTCTCTACTCCTCCAGCATTGCCGTTTGTCCAGCCCAGAACTCCCGGCCCACTGACACCACAGCAGCACTAATGGACTTCAGCAGGTTCAAGGAGGTAGCTCAGTGAACACAGTTAGGGATGGGAAATGAATGCTGGACATGCCAGTGAGAGCAGAACCTGTTAATGAATTAACAGATCGATAACCTTTCACCAGAACGAACTGGATCTACTGAATACCTCTCTCTCTGTTTTGGAGCTTCAGTCAGTTACGTTAAGCCGGCGCCCTTCATTACCAACATATCTGTCTGTCTCAGTGTCCTCCCTCCAATATCAGAGCCCCGGAATCTTGAGCTCTTCTTAAAAAATCCCTCCCTCAGCTCTTGCATTACAGTTCCACCCTCTCTCATTGCTCCACACAACCAAGCCGCACAGAGATGGGCCGAACGTTCCACTGGGTTAAGCAACCAATCATCTTACACCGATCCTTTTTCATTCCCCGTCAACCCCACCCAGATTCTACCACTGCCCTGCACACCAGGGCCAACTTAAAGTGGCCAATTTACCGACCAACTGCATGCCTTTTGAGATCTGGGAGAAAACCAGAGCACCTGGGGTTCCACACACACAGTCATAGGGGGAGCTCGCAGACTCCACTCTGACAGCACTGAACCGGGGTCCCAGGACCTGTGAGGCAAACAGCTCTGCTAACTGAATCACTGTATCCCCATTACTGACACCTTGTTGCATGGTTCTGGTTCCGATATAACATAGAATAATGAAAGCAGTAAAGATAACAAGTAAATGCTTTATTTGATAACACTTAAGGAGAAAGGTTGTCACGGCCAGCAGAACGGATAAGGTGAGCTGTTACGGGAAAGTGAAGAGTGAGAGGTGAGGGGATTTTGAAAAGGCTTGGCAGAGTTTCCATTTGTGAGGGAATCGAAAAGTAAAGGTTAAAGTTTTGAATTTGAAAGAAACTTTATGCAGAGCATGGTTAGAATATGGAAGAAGTTGTCACAAAGAGTGTTTTATGTTTGGGGAACTAAAATAGAATCAGGAAGGGAAGAATACAAGTACCAACGTGAATTAAAGTGGTTGATTAATCACAGTGCGAAAGTGAAGGGGGCCAGTTTGAGGGATTTGACACTGCTGTGGAGCAGAGTTGCACAGTGGTCATCTAACTCGAGGTTCTCCCTCTGTGGCCACTGACCTTGTTACTGAGGAAGGTCACCAGACATAATGGTGTTCAACTCATTCACCTCTCTCTGCTCATGCCAGGGGTCGCAGCTTGAACGTTACCTGTCTGGGGCCGTGCCAACCCACTACTGATTCAGTGGGAGCACCGCCTTGCTCCAGCTCCAGGTCCTGTTCTGTCTCGTCTGCGTGGACAATAGCTCCACCTTCATTGGTGTTATGGCCCATGCTAGATGCAGTGGTAAGACATGGTGACATTTCGCAGGCAGCAAACAAAGCCACTAACTATTTTACTGAATATGTATTTTACTGCACTCTGCAGCCTGCAATTTCCCTTTGGGGGTCGTGCTTTTGAGCCGACTGTACGACCTGCCATTTTGGCGGTATCCTGAAGGATTCGTTGGACTGGGCACTCAAGAATGCAAGCACGGCGGCGACGGGCAGTGCTGGAGGGGACTTGGGGCTGGTGGAAACATCAGGCTGGATTGAAGTGGTGGGCCTGGGCCCAGAAGCGCAAAACAAACCCATGTTGAACTGATTTTAGCGCCAAGTCAGATTAAGAAGATAACGGCATGGAGGCCAGGGGCGAGGGGCACTCTGGTGTTCAGCTGAGTACTCAGTGAGGCCTTGCTTGCCTCAGCACTGAACTGGCTCTGAGGCTGTGGCCTCATTTTCGGGGTTCTGGGGCTCACATTCTGTGCGTTCCTTGTTCAGTTTTTTTATTGCTTGCACGATTTATCCTTTTTTCACGCTTGATCGTGTGGGTTTTTTCATGGAGTCTGTAGCGTTCCTTGTTTTGTGGCTGCCTGTAAGAAGACGGATCTGAAGGCTGTGTATGGGATACATACTTGGATAATCAATGCACCTTGAACCTGAACACTCACACACGCAGGTGCATTGTCCGTAAGCCCCAGCTGGAGTGGGGAGATTCGGAGCCCCCATGGTCTGGCGCTGTCTGTACAATGGATGTGACCAAAGCCAGGCCAATACCAAGTGAACTGAGTCTTTACTCCAGTAACATTGGGTAACATCAGCTCAGGCAACCCCACCCCCCTCCCCTGCCCTCCCCTTCCAAACAGGGAACTGCAGCTCACACACGTATGCCCTTCACTCTCAGGAGTCGGCTTCTCTCCCCATAAAGTCCCTTAGCTTTCCCTCACTGCTCCCCTCCGGCTGCTGGAACTAACCCCCAGGGCTTCCTCTCTAATCATCCGTTCTCTGCTGGGGCAGAGAGACAGCTCAGCCCTTCTGCCTTTTCATTAATAGATCACAGCTTCCTAACTACACAGTAAGAATCTCTTTCTCTCTCCTCACTTGGAACTTTTGTTAAGGTCTCCCTTATGTGCTTTAACCCTGAAGAAGCCCTGCTGCCTACAGCGTCACCCCCAACACGGTGAAACAATATAAGCAAGAGGCCCTGCTTGACTGCTTTCCAGCTGTGGAACATCAGCTGCCGGCACACCCAGAGACTAATTTGCTTCCAATCGGGAGATACCGAGTGTGGCACAATGAAAGGAATCTTTCTCGTGTACTGGCTGTGACTCTACGGGCCAGAGCAGATGCCTGCTTACGTGCCTGACTGACAGCGCTCCCCGTAAATACACACACCCCTCTCCATCCCTTACACCTACCTTACAGGCAGAGTCAAGCACCTGTACTTTGACAAGTTGGTTTGCGGCTCACACCCCACCCCCCCGTGCACCAGTCCGACGTAGCTCCCGCAGCCTCCGTTAACACGACAGCCTGAGCTTAACACAGTCACTGCGTGTAGAAAAAAGATGCAGAGTCACAGAAGCTTAGAAGTAAAACCACTTCCTCTCCCCAGTGTCCTTTCTCACTGCACGATGACTGCTCAGCACCAAACATATGTGTTGACTGAGTGACTGCTACCATATCACAGTCACTCCCTCGGGCGCTGTATTGGGTTAATCACTAACAGCTAGCCGCCCACAATTCAATAACTTGCAGGGTCCAGTTTAGTTAGGAGTAAGCATACATTGATGGGCAGCGCCCAGCTACGCACCGGCGGGTGTTCACTGAGACTCCAACTTATACACAGAAGCGCACCTGAAGGAGGCCGTTCAGCCCATTCAGTCTCTGCCAGCCCTCGGGGCACTCGCGTCAGTCCCACTCCTCGCTTGTTTCCCCACTTCACCTCCCTCCCTGCCCTCGCTTAAATCAGTTCGCCCGCAGGAAGCGCACGTCTTTGGGACGGCGGGAGGAAACCAGATCATCTGGAGGAAACCCACATGGCCACAGGGAGGACGTGCAAACCCCACACCGACAGCCCTGGGGTCGGGACCCACTCTGCGTTGCAGAGCGGAGAAAGAGGCCGTTTGGCCAGGTGGATCATCCTGTCCCCCTATGGATTGCGCTCCACGTAAGCCAGCTTTTCAGTCTGTTTCTCTTCACGCTACCATTCCACACCCTCTACTACTGCATACTCATTTCACTCCCCATGATGATTGTCCCATGAGATTAAAGTTCTAATCACTGACTGGATAAGAAACTTCCCCTATTTTATTTCTGGTTGACCTTGTGTTTAGTTTAGAGACCTCAGTTTAGTCCGTAGGTATTTATAGATATTGAAGAGATCTCTGTTTTATCAAACAGCCCCTCTTGCCTTGTCTGGTCTGTTGATCTGTTTGATATCATTGGCCGTTCATGTCAATTACACACCCCATTTGCTCGAGCCTATTTAGGTTCTTACCATTCCAAGAAATAGGCGGTGTTGTCACTGCCTATAAAGTAGACAAATTCATGCTATTTTGGCAGCTACCCACCCATTCTGAGAGGTTATCATTACAGTCTTTCACGTAGCAATGCCACAATGCCGGTTACCGCGTTTTATAAATCATGAAAATATGTTTCCAGCTTCCAAGTCCCCTAAAATATGATTAATGAACAATAGTAATGCCAAAAGTAAATAAAACCCTGCAGTTGTTGGAAATGGTAATAGAAACTAGTCAAAATATTCGGAGGGTGGGGTCAGGGTTGCTGTGGGGATAAACTGACTGTGTCCTTAGATCCTGCACAATTCAGTGATCGTGGGTATTTGCAGATATTTTTAACTTCTTACTATTTAATTCTGATGTTCCACCTGCTTTAAATAGACCACAATCATCCCAGGACCCAAGAAAAACTGGGTAATGTGTCTTCCACCTGGTGGTTCTGACACCCACCATTGTGAAGTGCTTTGGGAGGCTGAATGTGGCAGGTTTGACTGGTGGGACCCATGCTAGAGGTCATGGGTTAAGGGTGAAAGGTGAAAGGTTTAAAGGGAACATGAGGGGAAACTTCTTCACTCAGAGGGTCGTGAGAGTGTGGAACGAGCTGCCAGCACAAGTGGTGCATATGAGCTCGATTTCAATGTTTAAGAGAAGTTTCAATAGGTACATGGATTGTAGGGGTATGGAGGGCTATAATCCCGGTGCAGGTCAATGGAAGTAGGCAGTTTAAATGGTTTTGGCATGGACTCAAAGGGCCCAATGGCCTCTTTCTGTGCTGTACTTTTCTTTGACTACCTTCAGCCTTGACCCACTAAAATGTGAATGCCACTGAAACAGGTTTATGGTGGATGCCATTTCCCTGGCTCTACACTCACCTCGGGAGCATCTGAAATGTAAAGCCACCCACGTCAGACTTTTATTTAATGACTCCAATACAATAATTCCAAGCAAACTCCGAGACCTGAAACTCAACACATCCCTCCACAACTAGATCCTTGACTTCCTGACCATCAGACTGCAATCAGTAAGGACAGATAGCAACACCTCTGTCCTGATTATTCCTAACACTGGAGCTCCCCAAGGTTGAGTCCTCAGTCCCCTACTCTACTCCCTGTAGAATCATAACCGTCTGGCCAGACTCTGCTCTGCAAATAATGGCAAATACTGTCATCTGCAAATAATGGCACGTCAGAGTTCAGGAAGGAAATAGAAAGCTTCAGGATACAATGTCGTGGGAACAATCTCCTCCCCCCAATGTCAGCAAAACAAATGAGCAGATCATTGGCTTCAGGAAGGGGGGTGGGTGGTGCACCTTCTCCTGTCTGCATCAGTGGTGTTGAGATTGATAGGGTTGATAAGTTCCTATGAGAGAACGTTACCAATAGTCAGTGCTGTTCCAACCACAGTAGACCAGAAGGAAGGCAGGGTGCCGGGACTGAAGGCAAGGGCCTACTCTCTGTGGCACTGAGACTGTGAGACTGATCCCACTGCTACGTGCTTCGTGTCTGTGATCTTCAGGGTGGTTTGCCCCACTATATGCTGAACTTGAGACTGAGGCTTTGGGCCTACTCTGGCTGCTCCAGGGATTTGGGTCTATGGACTCAATTTGGTTCGGAATGCTGCTATTTGCTTCTATTGTTTGCATGATTTGTGTGTTTTTTTCTCTTTCATTATGCATTAGGTGCTAGACTTCCTTTTTATTAATTGGTTCTTTTGTGTTTCTAGTTTTGTGGCTGCCTGTAAGTAGACAAATCTCAAGATTGTATAATTTATGCATACTTTGATAATAAATGTACTTTGAATATTTGATATAGGAGCAGAATTAGGCCATTTGGCTCATCGAGTCTGCTCTGCCAGTTCATTATGCCTGATCCATTTTCCCTATCAGCCCCAATTGATGCCATACCAAAGAAAGCTCATTAATAAAGTCCTCTCACCTTATTGTTTACCTGCACAACGAGCTTGCCCCTTATTGTCCACCTGCACAAGCCCTTTCACCTTATTGTCCACCTATACAGGAACTTTATCCTTATTGTCTACCTACACAGGACCTTGCACCTTATTGTCCACCTGCACTACAAGAACTTTCACCTTATTGTCCACCCGCACTACAAGAACTTTCACCTTATTGTCCACCTGCACTACAAGAACTTTCACCTTATTGTCCACCCGCACTACAAGAACTTTCACCTTATTGTCCACCCGCACTACAAGAACTTTCACCTTATTGTCCACCTGCACTACAAGACCTTCACCTTATTGTCCACCTGCACTACAAGACCTTCACCTTATTGTCCACCTGCACTACAAGACCTTCACCTTATTGTCCACCTGCACTACAAAGCCTTTCACCTTATTGTCCACCTGCACTACAAGACCTTTCACCGTATTGTCCACCTGCACTACAAGACCTGTCACCTTATTGTCCACCCGCACTACAAGACCTTCACCTTATTGTCCACCTGCACTACAAGACATTCACCTTATTGTCCACCTGCACTACAAGACCTTTCCCCGTATTGTCCACCTGCACTACAAGACCTGTCACCTTATTGTCCACCCGCACTACAAGACCTTCACCTTATTGTCCACCTGCACTACAAGACCTTCACCTTATTGTCCACCTGCACTACAAGACCTTTCCCCGTATTGTCCACCCGCACTACAAGACCTGTCACCTTATTGTCCACCTGCACTACAAGACCTTTCACCGTATTGTCCACCCGCACTACAAGACCTTTCACCTTATTGTCCACCCGCACTACAAGACCTGTCACCTTATTGTCCACCTGCACTACAAGAACTTTCACCTTATTGTCCACCTGCACAAGCCCTTTCACCTTATTGTCCACCTGCACTACAAGAACTTTCACCTTATTGTCCACCTGCACTACAAGAACTTTCACATTATTGTCCACCTGCACTACAAGAACTTTCACCTTATTGTCCACCCGCACTACAAGACCTGTCACCTTATTGTCCACCTGCACTACAAGACCTTTCACCTTATTGTCCACCTGCACTACAAGAACTTTCACCTTATTGTCCACCTGCACTACAAGAACTTTCACCTTATTGTCCACCTGCACTACAAAGCCTTTCACCTTATTGTCCACCTGCACTACAAGAACTTTCGCCTTATTGTCCACCCGCACTACAAGACCTGTCACCTTATTGTCCACCTGCACTACAAGACCTTTCACCTTATTGTCCACCTGCACTACAAGACCTTCACCTTATTGTCCACCTGCACTACAAGACCTTCACCTTATTGTCCACCTGCACTACAAGAACTTTCACCTTATTGTCCACCTGCACTACAAGACCTTCACCTTATTGTCCACCTGCACTACAAGAACTTTCACCTTATTGTCCACCTGCACTACAAGAACTTTCACCTTATTGTCCACCTGCACTACAAGAACTTTCACCTTATTGTCCACCTGCACTACAAGAACTTTCACCTTATTGTCCACCTGCACTACAAGAACTTTCACCTTATTGTCCACCTGCACTGCAAGACCTTTCACCTTATTGTCCACCTGCACTACAAGACCTTTCACCTTATTGTCCACCTGCACTACAAGACCTTCACCTTATTGTCCACCTGCACTACAAGACCTGTCACCTTATTGTCCACCTGCACTACAAGACCTTCACCTTATTGTCCACCTGCACTACAAGACCTTAACCTTATTGTCCACCTGCACTACAAGACCTTCACCTTATTGTCCACCTGCACTACAAGACCTTTCCCCGTATTGTCCACCCGCACTACAAGACCTTCACCTTATTGTCCACCTGCACTACAAGAACTTTCAACTTATTGTCCACCTGCACTACAAGACCTTCACCTTATTGTCCACCTGCACTACAAGACCTTTCACCGTATTGTCCACCTGCACTACAAGACCTGTCACCTTATTGTCCACCCGCACTACAAGACCTTCACCTTATTGTCCACCTGCACTACAAGACCTTCACCTTATTGTCCACCTGCACTACAAGACCTTTCCCCGTATTGTCCACCCGCACTACAAGACCTGTCACCTTATTGTCCACCTGCACTACAAGAACTTTCACCTTATTGTCCACCTGCACAAGCCCTTTCACCTTATTGTCCACCTGCACTACAAGAACTTTCACCTTATTGTCCACCCGCACTACAAGACCTGTCACCTTATTGTCCACCTGCACTACAAGACCTTTCACCGTATTGTCCACCCGCACTACAAGACCTGTCACCTTATTGTCCACCTGCACTACAAGACCTTTCACCGTATTGTCCACCCGCACTACAAGACCTGTCACCTTATTGTCCACCTGCACTACAAGACCTTTCACCGTATTGTCCACCCGCACTACAAGACCTTTCACCTTATTGTCCACCTGCACTACAAGACCTTTCACCGTATTGTCCACCCGCACTACAAGAACTTTCACCTTATTGTCCACCTGCACTACAAGACCTTCACCTTATTGTCCACCTGCACTACAAGACCTTCACCTTATTGTCCACCCGCACTACAAGACCTGTCACCTTATTGTCCACCTGCACTACAAGACCTTCACCTTATTGTCCACCCGCACTACAAGACCTGTCACCTTATTGTCCACCTGCACTACAAGAACTTTCACCTTATTGTCCACCTGCACAAGCCCTTTCACCTTATTGTCCACCTGCACTACAAGACCTTTCACCGTATTGTCCACCCGCACTACAAGACCTGTCACCTTATTGTCCACCTGCACTACAAGACCTTTCACCTTATTGTCCACCTGCACTACAAGACCTTTCACCGTATTGTCCACCCGCACTACAAGACCTGTCACCTTATTGTCCACCTGCACTACAAGAACTTTCACCTTATTGTCCACCTGCACTACAAGAACTTTCACCTTATTGTCCACCTGCACTACAAAGCCTTTCACCTTATTGTCCACCTGCACTACAAGAACTTTCGCCTTATTGTCCACCCGCACTACAAGACCTGTCACCTTATTGTCCACCTGCACTACAAGACCTGTCACCTTATTGTCCACCTGCACTACAAGACCTTTCACCTTATTGTCCACCTGCACAAGCCCTTTCACCTTATTGTCCACCCGCACTACAAGACCTTCACCTTATTGTCCACCTGCACTACAAGAACTTTCACCTTATTGTCCACCTGCACTACAAGACCTTCACCTTATTGTCCACCTGCACAAGCCCTTTCACCTTATTGTCCACCTGCACTACAAGAACTTTCACCTTATTGTCCACCTGCACAAGCCCTTTCACCTTATTGTCCACCTGCACTACAAGAACTTTCACCTTATTGTCCACCTGCACTACAAGAACTTTCACCTTATTGTCCACCTGCACTGCAAGACCTTTCACCTTATTGTCCACCTGCACTACAAGACCTTTCACCTTATTGTCCACCTGCACTACAAGACCTTCACCTTATTGTCCACCTGCACTACAAGACCTGTCACCTTATTGTCCACCTGCACTACAAGAACTTTCACCTTATTGTCCACCTGCACTACAAGAACTTTCACCTTATTGTCCACCCGCACTACAAGACCTTCACCTTATTGTCCACCTGCACTACAAGAACTTTCACCTTATTGTCCACCTGCACTACAAGACCTTCACCTTATTGTCCACCTGCACTACAAGAACTTTCACCTTATTGTCCACCTGCACTACAAGAACTTTCACCTTATTGTCCACCTGCACTACAAGAACTTTCACCTTATTGTCCACCCGCACTACAAGACCTTCACCTTATTGTCCACCCGCACTACAAGACCTTCACCTTATTGTCCACCCGCACTACAAGACCTTCACCTTATTGTCCACCTGCACTACAAGAACTTTCACCTTATTGTCCACCTGCACTACAAGACCTTCACCTTATTGTCCACCCGCACTACAAGACCTTTCACCACAAGGTCCACCTGCACTACAAGAACTTTCACCTTATTGTCCACCTGCACTACAAGACCTTCACCTTATTGTCCACCTGCACTACAAGAACTTTCACCTTATTTTCCACCTGCACTACAAGACCTTCACCTTATTGTCCACCTGCACTACAAGACCTTCACCTTATTGTCCACCTGCTCTACAAAGCCTTTCACCTTATTGTCCACCTGCACTACAAGACCTTTCACCACAAGGTCCACCTGCACTACAAGACCTTCACCTTATTGTCCACCTGCACTACAAGACCTTCACCTTATTGTCCACCTGCACTACAAAGCCTTTCACCTTATTGTCCACCTGCACTACAAGACCTTTCACCACAAGGTCCACCTGCACTACAAGACCTTCACCTTATTGTCCACCTGCACTACAAGACCTTCACCTTATTGTCCACCTGCACTACAAAGCCTTTCACCTTATTGTCCACCTGCACTACAAGACCTTTCACCACAAGGTCCACCTGCACTACAAGACCTTCACCTTATTGTCCACCTGCACTACAAGACCTTCACCTTATTGTCCACCTGCACTACAAAGCCTTTCACCTTATTGTCCACCTGCACTACAAGACCTTCACCTTATTGTCCACCTGCACTACAAAGCCTTTCACCTTATTGTCCACCTGCACTACAAGACCTTCACCTTATTGTCCACCTGCACTACAAGACCTTTCACCACAAGGTCCACCTGCACTACAAGACCTTCACCTTATTGTCCACCTGCACTACAAGACCTTCACCTTATTGTCCACCTGCACTACAAGACCTTCACCTTATTGTCCACCTGCACTACACTTGCTCTGTAACTGTGGCTCATTACACTTTACTCCGTTTTTCATTGCACTACCTCAATGCACTGTTGTAACGGATTCATAACGCAAGTTGTTCCTTGTAGCTCAGTACATGTGACAATAATAAACCAATTTACAAGTTTACCACTTTGCCAAGTTTTTGATGTACCAACTGGTTGATGGATTAATTAAGACAGTTAAGCAGAGGTAACACAAAAATAAAGCAACACACACAAAATGCTGGTGGAATGCAGCAGGCCAGGAAGCATCTATAGGGAGAAGCAATGTCGACGTTTTGGGCCAAGACCCTTCGTCAGGACAAAAATAAAGACATGAAATGAGGGCAGTTAGAGGGGGAAAACACAATCAAATGAAAAGTTATAGAATGCAGATTTGTATGCCTCAAGAAAAAGAATCTCTGGGTTGTATGCGGTGACCGGTATGTACTCTGATAATGAATTTTAATTTGAACTTTGAGATGAACCTAAGGCATATCAGGCCGGGTTAATGGAAAGAGAAACATAGATCCCATATTATCAATGGATTCCCTACCACAGAACTAGTCATTTATGGTTTAAACCGAGAAAATTTGTTTAAAGTTGCAGAATTCAGCATTGGGTTCAGACGACGGTAATGTGCCCAGAAGGAAGATGTGGTTACTTTTTCCTTGTTCCAACAGTGCAAGAACCACAAGTGGATAGGTCACAGGGGGAATAGCTTGGAGAATTGAAGTGGAAGGCCACAGGAGTTCTGAGAATTGGCTTTCTGAACTGAATGCTGTCGCTTTGCCAAATTTTTACGTTATCTGCATTTGCTTTCTCCAGAGCAGACGACAGCACATTGTGAACACCAAGTGCATGCCGCTAGATTGGTAGAAATTTAATTGAATGGGAGCTTAATCTGGAAAGATAGTTAGGGTCATTGAGTAGAAAGATGACTCATTGAATATGAAATCTCCTGTGGTGCAAGTTCTAGACCAGGGAAATCTCTGTTCTTGTTCTCTTTGTGAGGAGAAGGGATCAGATACAGTAAAGGGCTGGATGCACGATGGTGGAGAGGAGGCCATTTCCAAAGGAGGAGGGTATTTCAGATGTATCTGCATCAACATTACAGCCAACGCGCTGGTGCTGTCACAACCACGGACTCTGCTGTGGGTTCTACAGACAGATTCAGCCATTGCGCTCATGAATGTGCACATTTCAGCTAATTATTGTTTCATTATGGCCTTATTTAACCCCCTTCTTTTCACTGGAGTCTTGTCGAGACTCGAGACTCGAACAAGCACAGCAATGTTACATTGCCTCCTTACATTTGGCCTGGCCTGAGAACGTGGACTATCGAGTGGACTGATGCTGGACACTATATTTTATATCTAGATATTCCTTTTAGCTGCGGCGTTGGCACCTCATTTACCATTTGAGAGTTTTAGTTAATGGCCCTGTTTGGCCTAGCGTTTATTGTTTTCCTTTCCAGTAAAATCCTATTCACATTAAATTCTGTGAACTATCGACCTCAGTGTCCCTCTCTCCGAACTTGGGCCATGTCCGAAGACCTTGACGAGGGCACAGGAAGCACAGAATGGAAAAGATTCCTCACAGGAGGCCATGTGAGAGGGCAAAAAGTCAAGGTATCTGTGTGTTTCTAATGGATGTTTGTCACTAGCCTTCTCTCGGAAGTGGAGGCACAGAGATCTAGAAAGGAAAGTGAAGGATCAGCTGAACTGTTTCCTTGGCAACTCCCCAGTCTGTTCTTCCCTGTACACCAACCACAACCCTTTATGCAGCATTTCCCCATGCAACCACAGGCAATGTGACACCTGCCCTTTTAGCTCTTCACTTCTCTGCATTCATGGCCCCAAGCACTCTTTCTATTTGAAGCTGCTATTCATGTGTACTACTTCCAGTCTAGTGTACTGAGTTCAGTGTTTATAACGCTGATTTGCATGACGTGTGTGTGCAGTTTGAAGAGGAGACGCTGAGCTTCCACTTTCTACTTCACTTTTTCATCTCACTCTTACCAAGACCCCGTGACCTTCTGCTACGTGAGACTCAACGCAAGCTTGTGGAGCACCATCTTGTCCTTCTGGGCACGCTGCAGCCTCAATATCAAACTCAACACCTTCCCTGCGTGCGTCACAGCCGATCACTCCCGCTGCGGACACCCACCTGCAATTCTAGCCCAGTTTTTCCTCCACCATTCTCTGAGGTGCCCTGACTTGGTTAATTAAAGCACGAACTCTGAGTGGATAGAGGCATTTCCTACTGCTCTGTGTTTCACAACTTTTCTTTGTGTCTTCTGTGTTTAACGTCACTCATTAGCCCACCAACCAAGGAAAGGTGGGAGTTTCCATAACACTTCTTCAAAACACTTTCTTAGAACTAAAGGGACCTTGCACCCTTAACCTTCCAGTATATTCCACACCACACCCTAGTCCTCCTTTCCACATTTTATTGAAAAAAAATTTCACTAACTTCCATTCGGTACAGTAGATTAACAGTATACTATGCAAACTATTCTCTTAAATGCTAAGGTGTAACTAATTTCTAATATATGTTATTCCATTTACAAATGAGAAGAATTGGAGGAGACTCAGGAGATTGGAGATGCTGGGATCTAGAGCAACAAACAATCTGCAAGGGAAACTTAGGATTTGTGGTGGGGAAGGCATCGTTGACACTTTGGGATGAAACTTCACGGTCTCGATGATCGAGCCAAAACGTCAACAATTTCTTTCCCTTCCCACAGATGCTGCCTGACCAGCTGAGTTCCTCCAGCAGACTATTGTTGCAGCTGAGTCTACGAATGTGAATCCAGGCTGTATGTTAAATTCTGTACCGCAATGCAATACTTCAATTAGTTTACCTCTGTTCTGCAGCATATAAACCACACAAGCTTCTCTCCCACCACCAACAATTTACATTGTGGCTCGAGGCTCTCCAACACTTCCAGCTCCAGACCCTACCCTCATTAGATTTGTCATTAACGGAATCAGAATCAGGTTTAATATCATCGTGAAATTTGTTAAGTTAGGAACAGCAGCAGTACAATGCAATACATTGTAATATAGAAAAAAATCAATTACAGTAAGTGTTTTTATAGTAAGTAAAATCCAGTACAGTAAGTACTTACTGTAAGTAATGCATATTAAATAGTTAAATCAAAAATAGTGCAAAAACAGAAATGATAAAAAAGTGAGTTAGTGTTCATGGGTTCAATGTCCATTTAGGAATCAATGGCAGAGGGAAGAAGCTGATCCTGCATTTCTGAGTGTGAGCCTTCAGGCTTTTGTACCTCCTACCTGATGGTAACAATGAGAAGAGGGCATCTCTTGGGTGAAGGGGGTCCTTAATAACAGATGCTGCCTTTCTGAGGCATCAGTCCTTGGGTACTACAGAAGCTCGTACCAATAAAGGAGCTGAGTCATTTTACAACTTTCTGTAGTTTCTTTCAATCCTGTGTAGCAGCCCCCGCACTCCTCTCCACCCCCAGTCACCCTTACCAGATGGTGATATAGTGATGCTGCCAGTTAGAATGCTCTCCACAGTACATCTGTAGAAGTTTCAAGTATTTTAGGTGTCAAACCAAATCTCCTCAAACTCCCAATAAAATATAGCCAGCCATTTTAGAAACATAGAAAACCTACAGCACAATACAGGCCCTCCGGCCCACAAAGTTGTACCGAACATGCCCCTACCTTAGAAATTACTAGGTTTACCCATAGCCCTTTATTTATAACCCACTCACTGGTATCTCCTGTTGAACATATAAATTATCTTCACCTATGGTTCAGACTCTAGCCTGTACCCCACTCCATTGTGTCTGTGGATAAACTCACTAATTTCAGCCAGGAGCTCTGTACTTCTTTAATATATAAACTATTCATAGCTCGTATATACCCATAAATGGACAACCTGCTAGAAGTAATTCACAGATATTTGAAATGCAGTGCGTGTCACTTGAACACTAAAAGAGATTACAAGATAGAACTTATTTCCAGAGTTCTGGAATTCAGGAGCAATTCACACACAAAGCCAAATTAAATCATACCTTCTAACTGATCACTGTGGACAGCTTATTTCTACAGAAGATGATGAACGACACAGCCCAGTCTTGAACTTCCCACTTAACCCCTGAACTTTTCAATCGGATTTCAGCCCCCAGTACTATTTGGGGCATTGAATGAGCCAGTAGAAAACCTGGATTGAATACTTAACTGTAACTCATTCCAATGGATTTTTCTATGCACAAACCTTTAAGATGCATTTCAGCTGTGCCGTTGGGTATCTGTGTAGTGCAGAGGATCAGAAGGATCTGTAAGTACAAGTGTACCAAATTCCAAAACTTGTCTTGCAGCGAAACGAGGCAAACTGGGTGGTAGGGATTATTCTTTAACAATGGTCTCCAGACAACAAGAATTGAATAGCAGGGAATTATTCTAAACCTTGATTGACCACTGATTAAACCACACATGGATGCTCTATTCTGGCAGATCTATTACAGAAAAAAAGTGAGGCTTGTAAAGGTGGGCACTAAATGTTAAAATGACATCCCTTGGTGAAGATGAGAGCTGGATTTGGCTTCCAGTTATTACTTTTCAACCATTAGGCTCCAGAACCACCAGAGTTCACTTCATTCACCTCAACACTGAACTGATTCCATAACCTACTGGCTCACTTTCAAGAACTCTACAAATTGTGTTCTCTGCACTATTTATTTATATATCTATTTATTAATACTATTTTTATTGTTTTTTTTTACATTTGTATTGCTTGTCTTTTGCATTTTGATTGTCAGTCTTTGTGTGTAGTTTTTCATTGATTCTGTTGTATTTGTCTGTTCTACTGTGAATGCCTGCAAGAAAATGAATCTCAGGGTAGAATACGGTGACACATTGTAAAGTACTTTGATGACAAATTTACTTTGAACTTTCAATTTCATTGACAAACAAAGTCTGTGAAGTAGTCCAATGGGGAACTTTAAAATAGTGGAAGGTTTTGATAGGGAAAGGGAGAGTGCTACCACTCGCATACAAAAGCAAAAGTACAGGCGGTTAACTTCACCAGGAATTCAGAAGTCAAACAATGCAGCAGAAGAAAGAATGAATATGGAGCCCACCACTGAGAGGATATTGAAATGAATCATAAAACTGCATGGAAGGGGAAGCAAATGATGGAGAGTGTCAAGGAAATGAGTGAGTGTTAAGGAGATTGGAACAGTGATGGGGCTATGGGCCTGTAATGGTGCTAGAGTCCTGGGCATTAATTGCCACAGCATTTGAATGCAGACTGATTTGATGGAGACTGGTGGCAATGGGTGTGATGTCAATATAACTATGGATGGGACTGCTGAGTATTTCTAAGCTACTGCAACACATCTCCTGAAGGACCCTAAATGTGCTCTTTGTGGTGAGTTCCATGATTTTGATGAGATGAAGATAAAGGAATATTGATGGACACAGATAGTGTTTTACTGGGAGAGAAGTGAAAGCAGTGGTGTGGATATGTGCTGATCCTGTTTTCTCTGGCCTTGGATTTGGGAGGTGTTGCTGAAGACATTGAGGTGACCTGCTCGAACACCCACTGGCAGTGATAATCTTGTGGAGAGTATATCAGCTGGTACACTCTGTCAACTTGTGCCCATATCCATCTCTCTCTGGAAGCTGATCAGATTGATGGAATCAATTGCTGACCTTCCTACCATTCACTTCTAGGCAAAGAGGGTCCCTCACCACATAACGGAGCACATTATGAACCTCCCAACCCTTGAGCGGGCTGCTTGCCTGCTCTTGTAGTGATACAGGTTTAGCTGAAAACTCTCTAGGCACCCAACTGTTGGATAGTGTGGTTCCTGAATCAGTGGGAGTGCCTTTTGAACCCGGACAAAGAGAATTCTGCAAAAAGTTGCCTTCAGTATTATAAATGTGACGTACTCCGAGGACAAAACATTAAAAATGGGTTGGGTGATTGACGTTTGAAGAACTATTGCAATAAATATTGTAAACTCTTGAGCAGTCATACAACTGTCTGAAACTTGACAACTTTACAAAATCCGTGTTCACAGGGGTGTGTGTAGGTGTAGGAGTTTGGGTGGAGAGAGGAATTATTGTACTAGACCTGGTCTAAATGCCATATATCTATTTAGCAATCCATCGTGGAGCTGGCTTTCATCCTTTCAAACCACACCGCTCCATCAACCCCACAACCCCTATTAACCTTAACCTAATCACAGGACAAATTACAATGACTAATTAACCTACCCTGTACAACTTTGGACCGTGGAAGGAAGCTGGAGCACTTGGGGAAAACCCATGCATTCCGTGGGGAAGATAAGCAGAGGCTCCTTACAGATCGGTGCCGGAATTGAACTCCAGACTCCGGAATACCCCAACCTGTAATATCGCCGTGCTAAATGCTTCACTACCATGGAGCCTCAAGCCCATCTTGGGAGCTAATGTCTCCTCTTGGATAAACATAATTTATTGGAATAGCGTATTAACGAATGACCTATCTTAAACAATAATATTATAAATGTAATCATGAAATTCAACAGGAAATGCAATGTGGTAGGGTTCTCTGTGGGTTTAAAATTCTTCTTTGGGCAAGCTCTCCCCGCCACTCCCGGTCTTGTTCTTCTTTGATGACCTCAAGGTGGTGTATGGAGAAAGATTCAGTAGAAATATGCAGTGATGTGTTTAGCAGAGCTGCTCCCCCACAGCTCCAATGACCCGAGACCAGTCCCGACTTCGGCTGTTCTTCACGGAGTTTTGCACATCCTCCCCGTGACCTCGTGGGTGCTCCAGTTTCCTCCCACATTGAAAGACGTGCAGATTGATAGGCTAATTTGTCACGGTAGGTTGCCCCCCCCCCCCGATGCGCAGGTGAGGGGTAGAATCTGTGGGAGTGGGAGATAATCAGAGAGACTTAAGAGTGGGATTGGTGCAAATGGGAGGCTGATGGGCGGCACAGACTCAGGGGGCCGAAAGGCCTGTATCTCTCTATGACCATATCTATTATTAGGATACCATTTTCAAGTAGATCATCATCAACTGAGCACCATACCTTGGGTAAGATACCCCTGCCAGTATTACCCACCACTCTGCAATCGGCACGCTCAGTTTTGCTGCGAATTTGAACACCACTCGCTGCTGTCACAAGTTGCACTGTCCCATCTTGCTTGAATGCTCCACACTGGAAATAATTTACAAAGCTTGTAAATTATTCCCCAATGCCTGGCGGCGTTCCCTACCAGGCACTTCAAAAACATGCATGGCATAGGCTCCTGAGAGGATCAGAAATGGCCCAAAGTAATTGCTTATACAGTGCTCCTCATCTGCTTCGGGGCACGCTGCCAGTTCTCAAGCACTTCTACCTTAAGCTCATGGCGGTTCACATGAGTTTGTCATTGGGGAAGTTCAATATAAACATGGACACCAAAGGCCACACCGGAAATGATGGCTTTAAAGTTCTGGTAGCGGGAGTTTACGCTAATCATTACAATGACAAAGCATTTTCACTGAACTCTGCGGCAACTCCGAGTTGGTCCAAAATCAGTGACAACAGCAGAATATTTGCAATATAAATAGATAACGAAACAGATAAAAGGCAGAGGAAGGGCTTATTCCAAATAGGAACATAAAGCGCATTAATTTCCTCTTCATTGACTGTCAGGGAGCAGTTTTTAACTTGTCAGCTGTTTGAGTTTAGTTTGTATGTTTTTAGACCAGTTTCCAATGGACTACTGTAATATAAAATAAACCTCTGATTAATTCTGGAAATATTTTATTCCCACATATTTTTATACAGGAGTTTCCGGGGGTCAAACCTTGTCTGTGAAGACAAAATGTTGGCTTTTATGGAGTGGGGATTTTATGTCGACATCACCAGTGACTAACAGAACCTGTCTTGTGACTCCTGCTCTCTGTCGGACCCGTCTAACGATTGGAGACTGGTGCGGAGGTCACCACGGGGCCAGGCTGTTGAAACCACATGGCTGATTAACAACTACCCGCTGGTGCATGTAGACAGTGAGTGTTGAGTCGAGTCCTGATTGGGAAAGCACTCATCAGACAGGGGTATCACCCAGACCTTACGGAGAAGGCACGGTGATTCCACTGACAATGGTTGGACTCTTGGCCGTGCTCATGATACAGCTTTCGGCCCACCGATCTCCAGTCCATCCTCCAGTACTTACACCTGCAGCATGGACTGGGACAGTCGGCAGCGTTCCCTTGCAGACATCTCGCAGTGCAGGTGCATGCAAATGTCTGGAGCTCGGTGCATCCAAAGCCAAGGCTCTGTGGGGAAGGACCACAGTTTAGGCTTCTTCTTCTACCACACAAGGAGGGGCAGGAATTGGGTGGGGAATCCCCGTGAACACTGAAAGCGGGATCTCACCTCAGGGGTCCACGTTGTGGAAATGGTGCTATGTTTGTTCATACTGTTTTTCTCTCTCTCTGACGCGACATAACGCATCGACTGAGAATGTAAAGGTTTTTACACTGTTCCTTTCCTCTTGTATATATTTTTCATCATGACTAAAGTTTATTTTTGAAATTGTAAAAATTCATCCACAGGAGAATGATCAAGGGCTCCCACTCCTTCTCTGCATAGCCCCGCAAACTCCTTCCTTTCAGGCCATCACCCAGCCCCACACGACTATCCCCTGCCACACCTGAACCACTCATCACATTAAAAGCATCTTACCTGGGCCACCCTTGTTCTGTGTGGCCTGTTCCCTGACCACCAGTGGGGAGCAATGTCTGTCCACACCTGCCTTTAACTCTTCCTGGCTTTAAATACTCTTACACCAGATCTCCTCTGTTCCAAGGGGAACAATCCCAGCCTCTACTGTTTACAAGGTCCCACCCCATCCATTCCAGCACTTAAACAGGAAATATGGGAGGTGCTTAGCAAGTCAAACAGCATCCAAGGACAGATGGAGTTATTGTTCCAGATCAACTGAATCATAAAAACAAAACAATCACACTTCAATGTGGAGGGTAAGTGTGCAGACTCCATTCTGAGTCTGTAAATGTCTGAACCATTGTGGCCAGTGCCTCTTCAATATCCTCCCTTTCCCCCAACAGCCCCTCTGGATGTATCCCACTCTCAGTACAGCTGGCCCTTCTAGCACGTCCTCTTTATCAGTGTATCTCAACTGCTTCTTCCTCCTGCAGCATCTCCCTCTCTGTGGAAACGCTGGTGTAACCAGTTCACTTATCAGCCGTGTGAGTAAGGAAAGGGAAAGAACAAGGAGGAAATCCACAGATCAGGGGGAGGGCAGGGCTAAGGAAATAAACGAGCATCTCGCACCAGTCTGGGAAATTGCAAACGTCACATCCTTGTTCGAAGAGAAGTGCAGGGATAAACACAGTGGCCAGTCCGACCTTGGTGGTGGGCGGGGGTGGGGGGAGTTCTAGAAGCAGTCATCGGGGCAGAAACAGCAGTCACTGTGACAAATGATGTCCAGGGCAGTCATTCTCACCTCCCTCCTGAATCCATCGCTTATGGCCAGGTTGAGTAGAACAATCTGTTCTGGTGGCATTTCTGAAGGAACCACACTGGGCATCATCAGACAGGCTATTAGTGTGGGGCTCTTTGTAGCCCTGTCAGTGATCAGTTTCAGGCCATTGCTGAGGGCAGAGTGAGGGTACAGCAACTGGTCTGACGGTATTGTCCTGATCTTCGTGCACAGGATGTATCTGAGCTATTACCAACATGGTTGGACAGACCCTGTGCCACAGCTCGACTGAAACAGGAGAGCTAAAGACCTGGACCTTGGGGTGTGGCCAGTGTCCATCTGTGCTCCCAGCCCATTCCTGATGGAGCAGTTCCAGTGGGTGAAAGACTCTGGTGCCAGAAAGCCCACTCTGCTGAAGACAGATGAAGACATGAGGAATCTGAGCAGGAGGAGGCCATTCGGCCCTTGGGCCTGCTGCACCATCAACAAGACCACGGCTGAATTACTTGTGCTCCGGGACACTTCCCTGGACAACTCCTTGATACCCTTCAGACCCAAAATTCTGCCCAGCTCCATCTCAAACATAGTAACGAGCATCCAGAACCCTCGTAAGTTCGAGAATTCCAAATATTCCATCAGCGGAAAGTTCCTTCATTCTTTATACTAAGTAACTGACCTTTTACTTTGCATCTATGATCCCCCAGTTTCAACCAGGGGAAGTATTTACCTTCTGAGAAACGTAGTACTTCTCAAGAAGGTCCTCTCATTTTCTCCTACATTTGAGAGATTGGGCCAACCTGCACAAGCTCTTCTCAAATGAGAGCCCCACCCTCCCAGACCAGAAAATAGTCCGGCGAACCACTGCTGTAGAGAGAGGGGAAAGTCTTTCTGTCCTGAGGTGGGGTGGACCAAACTCTGCACATTGTTCTAGACAAAGTCCATTCAAGAATCTTCATAACTGAGCAAAATCCTCTTGCAATTAAAGCCAGTGTATGGTGCCTGATCTTGTATTACTGCCTTCCTCATAGTCCTCTGTACCTGAGCTTCTGCTTTCAGTAATTTGTATATGGGAGTGCACAGGTTTCTCTGAACTCCAACGCTTCACGAGCGCTCACCATTTCAAAAGCACTCCATGTCGGTGACTGAGCAGTTAACCTCAGATTTCCCCCCACTTCGTCGCACCTGCCACTCCCTAGCACGAGAACGTAGCCAGTCAATAACCCCGTGAGTTCTCCCTGCAGCCCACACAATAACCTGGCTATGTATATTAGTGGGTTTGGATATTTACATTTCATTTCCTCATCCAAATCATTAATCTGGACCGAGATCAACTGGGGCCCAGCATTGACCTCTGCGTCACCGCACAAGTCACAGTTCCTAACATAAAAATTACTCATTTATTCCTTTCTCTCTTTCCTCTCCATTAGCTAATACCTAATCCACACTGATACACTATCTCTGATTATGCTGTGAACTAATTTTGCTTAATGAACTAACGTACAGCAATGTATGAAAAAATCCATCTGTGCTCCATACACAGCTCATTGCTCCATCCAAAGACCTTGTGTCTATTCTGTTAAATACAGTCTCTGAAAACTCCAGCATTCTTGTCAAACTGGCTTCCTCTGCCTTAAGTTCATGTTGACTCTTCCTTGTTTGATTGTCATTTTCTAATTGCCCTGATAACTCTTCAAGTTGATATACTTCTATAACAGGGTTTCCCTACCTTTTCGCCGTGGGTCAATACCATTAAGCAAGGGGTCCATGGGCCCCAGGTTGGGCAGCCCTGTTCTATACGGTCACTGTTCAGCCTCCAATGATCCACAGAGAACAAACTAAGTTGTTCTACCTCTCCATGCAGGTATTTCTCTCTAATTCGGGCAACGTCTTGCTTTTAAATTGAAGCAAGAGGCAGAGAGTGAAGAAGTAAAGTCATCACGGAGAGAAGCCATTTTTTTTAACTGATCGGGGAAAAGAAGCTAGACTGCGCAGGCGCGTAATATAGTGTGTCAAAGGTTTTAAAAGGAGAGGAATTTTTCAATGGTCTTTTAAATCGAAGCAAGAGGAGAGCGAAGAAGTAAAGGCATCTTGGAGAGAAACCTTTTTTTTTAACTGATCGGGGAAAAGAGGCTAGACTGTTCAGGCGCGTGACGTAGCACGCCAAAGGTTTAAAAAAAAAGACCGCCATATACAGTGGCCATCGTTGGAGTGGACTAAGTCAGAGTGAGATGGCTTTGGCTCAACAGGCTTCGGCGTGAACAGGCAGAGGCGAGGGTAGGTTCCGGTAAGTTTTGTTTTGTTCGTTTAGAGTAGAGAGAATGCCAGGCAGGATGTTGGAATGCTCCTCTTGCAGGATGTGGGAAGTCAGGGAAACCTCCGGTGTCCCTGACAATGACACCTGCAAGAAGTGCATCCAGCTGCAGCTCCTAACAAACCGTGTTAGGGAACTGGAACAGGAGCTGGATGAACTCTGGATCATTCTGGAGAAGGAGGACTTTATAGATAGTAGCTACAGGGAGGCAGTTATGCCAAAGGAGCAGCACACAGGTAATTGGGTTAACATCAGGTGAGGGAAGGGGAAAGGGCAGGCAGAGCAGGGATCCCCTGTGGCCATTCCTCTCAACAACAAGTATACTGATTTGGATACTGCTGGGGGTGATGACTTACTTGGGACAAGCTGCAGAAGCCGGATCTCTGGCACTGAGTCTGGTTCTGCAGTGCAGAAGGGAGGGGGGATGAAGAGGAGAGTGGTAGTGATAGGGGACTCGATACTTAGAGGTACAGACAGGAGGTTCTGTGGTCGTGACAGAGACTCCTGGATGGTTTGTTGCCTCCCGGGTGCCAGTGTCAGGGATGTCTCTGATCACGTGCACAGCATTCTGAAGTGGGAGGGTGAGCAGCCAGATGTCATGGTACACATCGGTACCAGTGACGTAGGAAGAAAGAGTGAGGAGGTCCTGAAGAGTGAGTATAGAGAGCTTGGTAGGAAGTTAAAAAGCAGGACCTCGAGGGTGGTAATCTCAGGATTGCTACCTGTGCCGCGTGCCAGTCAGGGTAAGAGTAGGATGCTCTGGAGGATGAACACGTGGCTGAGGAACTGGTGTAGGGGGCAGGGTTTCAGATTTCAGGATCATTGAGACCTCACCTGGGGCAGGTGGGACCTGTACAAGAGAGACGGGTTACACCTGAACTACAGGGGGACCAATATCCTTCCAGGGAGATTTGTTAGTGCTATTGGGGGGGAGTTTAAGCTAGATTTGCAGGGGGATGGGAACCAGAGTATGATGTTAAAGTTTCATGCAAAGTCACAAATAGAAGGGTTGTGTGTGGTGGTAATAATCTTCTGAGGTGTGTCTATTTCAATGCGAGAGTATTGTGGGGAAGGCTGATGAGCTGAGGGCGTGGATTGACACAGGGAATTATGACATTATAGCCATTAATGAAATGGCTGCAAGAAGGACAGGACTGGCAGCTTAATGTTCCAGGGTTCCGATGTTCCAGACGTGATGGAGGCAGAGGGATTAAGGGTGGGGAGTGGCATTGCTAGTCAGAGAAAATGTTACAGCAGTGCTCAGGCAGGACAGATTAGAGGGCTTGTCTACCGAGGCCATATGGGTGGAGCTGAGAAACAGGAAAGGTACGACCACATTAATGGGGTTGTATTATAGACCACCCAATAGTCAGCGAGAATTGGAGGAGCAAATCTGCAGAGAGATAGCAGACAACTTCAGGAAACATAAAGTTGTGATAGTAGGGGATTTTAATTTTCCACGTATTGATTGGGACCCCCATACTGTTAAAGGTCTAGACGGGTTAGAGTTTGTAAAATGTGTCTAGGAAAGTTTTCTAAATCAATATATAGAGGTACCAACTAGAGAGGATGCAATATTAGATCTCCTATTAGGAAATGAGTTAGGACAGGTGACAGAAGTGTGTGTAGGGGAACACTTTGGTTCCAGTAATCATAACACCATTAGTTTGAACTTGATCATGGATAAAGATAGATCTGGTCCTCAGGTTGAGGTTCTAAACTGGAAAAAGGCCAAATTTGAAGAAATGAGAAAGGATCTAGAAAGCATGGATTGGGACAGGTTGTTCTCTGGTAAGGATGTCATTGGTAAGTGGGAGGCCTTCAAAGGAGAAATTTTGAGAGTGCAGAGTTTGTATGTTCCTGTCAGGATTAAAGGCAAAATGAATAAAAATAAGGAGCCTTAGTTCTCGAGATATATTGGAACTCTGATAAAGAAGAAGAGAGAGATGTATGACATGTATAGGAAACTGGGAGCAAATAAGGTACTTGAAGAGTATAAAAAGTGCAAGAAAATACTTAAGAAAGAAATCAGGAGGGCTAAAAGAAGAAATGAGGTACCTTTGGCAGTCAAGGTGAAGGATAATCCAAAGAGCTTCTACAGGTATATTAAGAGCAAAAGGATAGTAAGGGATAAAATTGGTCCTCTTGAAGATCAGAGTGGTCAGCTATGTATAGAACCAAAAGAAATGGGGGAGATCTTAAATGGGTTTTTTGTGTCTGTATTTACTAAGGAAACTGGCATGGAGTCAATGGAAATAAGGCAAACAAGTCATGAGGTCATGGAACCTATACAGATTGATGAGGAGGAGGTGCTTGCTATCTTGAGGCAAATCAGAGTAGATAGATCTCCAGGACCTGACAGGGTATTCCCTCGGACCTTAAAGGAGACTAGTGTTGAAATTGTAGGGGCCCTGGCAGATATATTTAAAATGTCAGTATCAACAGGTGAGGTGCCGGAGGATTGGAGGATAGCTCATGTTGTTCCGTTGTTTAAAAAATGCTCTAAAAGTAATCCGGGAAATTATAGGTCAGTAAGTTTGATGTTGGCAGTAGGTAAATTATTGGAAGGAGTACTAAGAGATAGGATCTACAAGTATTTAAATGGACAGGGACTTATTAGGGAGAGTCAACACGGCTTTGTGTATGGTAGATCATGTTTAACCAATCTATTAGGGTTTTTCAAGGAGGTTACAAGGAAAGTGGATGAAGGGAAGGCAGAGGATGTTGTCTACATGGACCAGTAAGGCCTTTGACAAGGTCCCGCATGGGAGGTTAGTTAGGAAGATTCAGTCGCTAGGTATACATGGAGAGGTAGTAAATTGGATTAGACATTGGCTCAATGGGAGAAGTCAGAGTGGTCGTGGAGGATTGCTTCTCTGAGTGGAGGCCTGTGACTAGTGGTGTGCCACAGGGATCAGTGCTGGGTCCATTGTTATTTGTCATCTGTATCAATGATCTGGATGATAATGTGGTAAATTGGATCAGCAAATTTGCTGATGATACAAAGATTGGATGTGCAGTGGATATTGAGGAAGGTTTTCAAAGCCTGCAGAGGGATCTGGACCAGCTGGAAAAATGGGATGAAAAATGGCAGATGGTGTTTAATACAGAAATGTGTGAGGTATGAAACTCAGGAAGGACAAACCAAGGTAGAACATACAAAGTAAATGGTAGGGCACTGAGGAGTGCAGTAGAACAGACAAATCTAGGAATACAGATACAAAATTCCCTAAAAGTGGCATCACAGGTAGATAGGGTCGTAAAGAGAGCTTTTGGTACATTGGCCTTTATAAATGAAAGTATTGAGTACAAGAGTTGGAATGTTATGGTGAGGTTGTATAAGGCATTGGTGAGGCCGAATTTGGAGTACTGTGTACAGTTTTGGTCACTGAATTACAGGAAGGATATTAATAAGGTTGAAAGAGCGCAGAGAAGGTTTACAAGGACGTTGCTGTGATTTGAGAAACTGAGTTACAGAGAAAGGTTGACTAGGTTAGGACTTTATTCCCTGGAGCGTAGGAGAATGAGGGGTGATTTGATAGAGATATATAAAATTATGATGGGTATAGATAGAGTGAATGCAAGCAGGCTTTTTCCACTGAGGCTAGGGGAGAAAAAAATCAGAGGACATGGGTTAAGGGTGAAGGGGGAAAAGTTTATAACCATATATAACAATCACAGCACGGAAACAGGCCATTCCGGCCCTCCTAGTCCGTGCCGAACTCTTAATCTCACCTAGTCCCACCTACCCGCACTCAGCCCATAACCCTCCACTCCTTTCCTATCCATATACCTATCCAATTTTACCTTAAATGACACAACTGATCTGGCCTCTACTACTTCTACAGGTAAATAAAATTATGATGGGTATAGATAGAGTGAATGCAAGCAGGCTTTTTCCACTGAGGCTAGGGGAGAAAAAAATCAGAGGACATGGGTTAAGGGTGAAGGGGGAAAAGTTTAAAGGGAACATTAAGGGGGCTTCTTCACACAGAGAGTGGTGGGAGTGTGGAATGAGCTGCCAGATGAAGTGGTAAATGCGGGCTCACTTTTAACATTTAAGAAAAACTTAGACAGGTACATGGATGAGAGGTGTATGGAGGGATATGGCCCAGGTGCACGTCAG
Organism: Hemitrygon akajei; assembly: GCF_048418815.1. NCBI lineage: Eukaryota > Metazoa > Chordata > Chondrichthyes > Myliobatiformes > Dasyatidae > Hemitrygon > Hemitrygon akajei. The sequence goes on from NC_133130.1 coordinate 143,078,358, forward strand.
TGGGACTAGGCAGAAAAATGGTTCAGCACAGCCAAAAAGGGACAAAAGGCCTGTTTCTGTGCTGTAATGTTCTGTGGTTCTTTGGTTCTAACTTCATCTGTGCTCTCTCCAAAATCACCACGTCTTCCCTGTAGCACAAGGACTAGAACTGCACACAATACTCCAAGTGAAAATGATTTGCCGACGTTTATATTCAGTGCCACAACCAGGGAAGGCAGTCTTTGTTACCGTATTCTGTCGCCATTTTCAGGAGCGATATACTTGCATGACAAATGATCCCTCTGTACATCAGTGCTCCTGATGGTCATACCACTGTTGTTGTGACAGCAGAATCCGTCGAGTTCCTGGCTCAGTCTTAGTTGTCGTGATGGTTTTGGGGACAGGGAGATGAGTTAGGGTTTAGGGACAGTGATGAGAGGAGTTAGAGGTCAGGTTAGGGTTTAGGAACTGGGATGTGCAGGAGTTAGTTCAAAGTAAAATTAATCAGAGTACATTCATGTCAGCACAGGATTCTTTAACACCACAGGATTCCTCTAACTCCTCACATCACTGCCGGCATACTTAGAACAGTACTGTCAACAGGATCAATGAACAACAAACTGTGCAAGTTCAAATATAAATAAATAGCAATAAATATCAGATATGAAATACATGAAATAAGAGCATGAAATATCAGGATAAAGAGTCTTTAAAATGAGACCACCTGAAAACTCTTCAAGACACCCAAAGCCTCCTTTGCTGCTCAACATCCAACTCTGTACTATCTGTGCAGAAGAAAACTCGTTCTCCTTAATACCAACATACCCTAGAGCAGGGGTGTCAAACTCATTTTAGGTCATGGGCCGGATTGAGCAAAATGCAGCTTCAGGCGGGCCGGATCAGTCGGACGCGTGCGAACGCAGCTTTCGTTGCCTCCGTTTTTTCAGCCTGCTCTCATGTGTCTCAGTCTCTGCTATAACTACAAAGTGTTTCACTTTACAAATTCCGTTTCTTATGAAGAAGACTGCCGAATAAACACTAAAAACCCTGAAAACCTGGTACCTGAATAAACTCAGCATTAGCCATATCATACGCCATAGGCGCTTCGATTACTGGGGCCAGCTTTAATACTAATTAGATATTATCTCGCGGGCCAAAGATAATTCCACCGCGGGCCGGATTTGGCCCGCGGGCCTTGAGTTTGACTTATATGCCCTAGAATGTCCATATACCTCTCCCTGATATCACTGTCGTCCACATCCTTCTTGGTGAAGATTGGTGTGAATTACCCAATAGGAGCTCACTTCTAGCTTCTGACTCCAACCACAAAGTCCCTCCTTTGACCCGACTGGTTTTACCCTATCCCTAGTTATTGTATTCTCTGGAGCAGAGGAGGCTAATGGCTAAACTTATACAAGTTTTTTAAATCATGTGGGCGTAGATAAGGTAGGTCTTTTCCCCAGTGTAGGGGAGGCTAAAACTAGAGGATATAGATGTAAGATGAGAGGGGAATGATTTAAACTGGAACTGAGGAACAAGATTCCATACAGAAAGTGATAGGTAAGAACACACTGCCAGATGAAGTGGTAGCGGGGACAATTGCAATGCTTAAAGATATTTGGGCAGGTATAAGGATAGCTTATTATTGTCACGTATTCTGAGATACAGTGAAAAGCCTGTTTGCATGTCATCTAAACATATCATTTCAAACTTAAATACATCAAAATAATACCAAGCAAAAAGCACAGAGTGCAGAGTATAGTGTTGCAGCCACAGAGCACATGCTGTGAAGATAAGCAAATAATGTGCTAGGGTCATGCCGAGGTAGACTGAGATATCAAGAGTTCATCTTTTTCATATGAGAGGCCTAACTGGGATTGCGTAACTGGATAGAAGCTATTCTTGAGCCTGATAGCATGCCTTCTGAGGTTTTTATATCTTTCTGTCCAGTGGGAAAGAGAAGGGACAATAACCTTGTCAGGAAGGATCCTTGATTGGAGAGGAAAAGTTTCAAGGGATGTGGGCCAAAGGCAAGTGGGACAAGCCCATGTTGGCACCATGGACAACGTGGACAAGCTGGGTGGAAGACTCTGTTTTGGTGCTGTATATAATAATCTATCATTCCGTGACTCTGTCAAACAGACTAATCAGCAATGAGCCATTGTATGTGGTGTTACAGAGTCTCAGAGATACAGCACAGAAACAGGCCTCTTTGGCCCAGTGAGTCTACACTGATCCCATTTATACTCACCATTCTCCTCTCAATTCTCCTCTGATTACTGTGGTGAACTAGATATACCTGTCTGGACTGCTCCTGTGGCTCCTCCCACAGACCCCTGCTGACTGCTCCTGTGGCTCCTCCCACTGACCCCTGTATAAAGGCGACTGTGGCCTGTTGCTCTGCTCATTCCCCAGGATGTAGTGTTGTTCATTCTTCCAGTCAATAAAAGCCGATACCTCGCTTCCTACGTCTCAGCGTGAGTTATTGATGGTGCATCAATTACTCTACTCGTGTAGTAGGTGAGTGTGTATATTCACTGAGTGGACATGGTGCTGGAGTGAGTGTGCATACACTGTGGGTGTGCAAGATGTGAACCCGGTGCTGAGGAAGTGTGGGTGAGGGTGATGTTTGCCACTGTGTGCCGGTTTTTCAATGGTGTACTCCTAATTTCCTAAACAGGAAAGGTTTGTGCTCAGCAATTTGGAGAACAGTCTTTCCCACTGACAGCATGGAGTTGGAAATTGTTTGCAAATACTCAATGGGCTGAATGGCCTTATTCTACAGTATATTGTAAGGACTATGGGAATGTGCCCCTGCTCTCTCACCAGTTTCTTCGGAGGTGAAGGAATAAGGGAATCAGGCCCAATAAAACCCAAGATCTGCCTTACTAGAACATGGAGGCGGAAGAAGCTGGTGACTGGAGGGAGGTGGTAGCAAGACAGAGGTGAGGTGTGTGAGGGTGATGTAACCCACCACTTCAATAGAAACCTCAGCCTGCCTTCCTGAAGGAGCTCATCCATTCCTTCCCGAGACCTCACTTGTGAGCAACACCCTGCTCCGGGCTGCCAGCGGGGAAGAAGGACCATGCTCCGCGCCCCTGAACGCAAAGCTTGCCCGTTTCAGAAAAGCAGCAGCAGGTAACGAGAGGGCAGCTGCTACAGACCCAGCACAAACATTGCACTCACTGACACCCAGGAAACCCCCTCAGCACAGTGTTCACACACTGCACGCTCACCATTGTGCGTGTACTCAAAACTGCAGCGCACACCCATTGCACAACTTGCACACCAACGGTGGGTGCTCACTAGCAAGCCCTGCCCGCTCTCTGTGTGCATGCTCACTCTGCCCGTTTAATTTGCCGATTTATTTATTTGTTGAGATAGAGCACAGAACAGGCCCCTCCTGCCCTTCGAGCCATGGCTCACAGCCACCCCCAAACTAATCCTGGCCTAATCACAGAACAAGTTACAATGACCGATTGACCTACCACCCGGTATGCCTTTGGACACGGGAGGAAACCGGAGCATCAGGTGGAAGCTCACGTGGTCACGCGGAGAACGTCCAAACCCCAGCGAAGTTATCAGTGTAATCTCATCCACGTACATCTACCACATACACGTCCACGACTCGGTGCGCACGCCCCACTGTAGGAAGTGCGTGGCGGCTTTGGAGATTGTGCACGGGGTCTGTCAGACGCTGCCTGAATTAGAGGGCATGTGTCATTGTTAGTGTTAACGCCGGCACCCATACACTCACCCTCACACCGTCACACCCACTCTCTGTACAGTCACCCTGTGTAACAGAGTGCAACATAATTCAATGTAATATCCAGCATGCAGGCTCCACCCCAATGCACTGCACACTCTTTAGTGCAGACAACGACACCAACTCACTCTGGTGCTCACACAATCCTAGCACTGATAGCACACGCACACAAATTCCTTTGCAAGCACAGTGACTCTGCGCTAATGCGGTGTCCCAGGTCCGCTGAGGTATCAGCAGCAAATGAGTAGAGGCAGTTTGAAGTCTGGCAAGGACATGCTAGGAAACACAGTTGTAAACGGTCTTGGCGGTGGAGTGGATGTGCTGTTAGTAGCTCAGCCCAAATTCCTAGAGAACAGCAGTTGGCAAGTTGCCCTCTTTCATTTTGGGTGGGGACAGGTGGTGTCAGAATCAGAATCAGGTTTAATATCACCGGTGTGTGTTGTGAGATTTGCTAACTTTATGGCAACAATACAATGAAATACATGATAAGTAAATACAGATAAAAACTGAACTGCAGTAAGTATATAAAGCCTGTTAAATAGTCAAGTTAAAATAAGTAGTGCAAAAAAAACAGAAATAGTGAGGTAGTGTTCAATGTCCATTTAGGAATCGGATGGCAGAGGAGAAAAAGCTGTTCCTGAATCACTGAGTGCATGCCTTCAGGCTTCTGTACCTCCTTCCCGATAGTAACAATGAAAAGCGAGCATGTTGTTAATGATGGACGCCGCCTTCCCAAGGCACCGCTCCTTGAAGATGTCTTGGATGCTACGAAGGCTGGTACCGATGATGGAGCTGACTAATTGTGGTGAACTACATATACCTGTCTGGACTGCTCCTGTGGCTCCTCCCACAGACCCCTGTATAAAGGCGATTGAGGCCTGATGCCCGGCCTCATTCTCCAGGATGTAGTGTTGTTCATTCTTCCAGTCAATAAAAGCCGATATCTCGCTTCTTACGTCTCAGAGTGAGTTATTGATGGTGCATCACTAATTTTATAAGTTCCTGCAACTGACTTCGATCCTGTGCAGTAGCACCACCCCCCACCTCCCCACCAGACAGTGATGCAGCCAGTCAGAACGCTGTCACGGCACGTTTGTAGAAGCTTTCGAGTGTTTTAGTTGACAAACCAAATCTCCTCAAACTCCTAATGAAATATAGCCACTGTAGAGCAGGGAGTTGGTGGACAGAAGTCAGATTTTGCAGTGAGAACCCAATTCAGGTCTCCCCAGTCCGTAAGGTGAAAGTCAATTTTTAGAAATAAACTTTTTTCACAATATACTGTATGTGGTACATACAATGAAAACATATCAGATATCCTCATTCATTGTATCAAGCAATCCAATACTTCCCCTACAATATATGAACCCTGCTGGCTTTTACCAAACACTGCCCCGGTGTTGCACAGAGCCCAGTCTCCTGATCTCACACTGGGTGTCGGACAAGTGTCCAGGAAGAGAAGGAAGTGGACCTGTTGGGCCGTGGGCAGGGTCTGACGTGCAGGAGAGGGGAGCTAGGTTGCCCGGAGAGGGGAGGGACGTTAAAGCGAAACAGCATGCCTGCCTGAGTCAGGTAGTTCATGCAGATTCTACAAGCAGCCAGGAGAACGAGAACAAAAAGAAGCCGTGGATGCTGGATGTCAAAAGTGAAAACAGAAAACTCAGCAGGTCGGGGAGCATCTGTGGGGAGGGTAAAACGGTTAATGCTTCAGCTTGCAGGCTCTTGCTCAGCTCTGCAGAGTTAAATCGTTTGAAGGATGTTGCCTGATCTGCTGAGTGTTTCTAACACTTCCTGTGTTTACCGCACTTTAAGAAGAAACTGGAAAAGTACGTAAGGGAGAAAGTCAACAAGAAGTATCGATAGGGTTAGATTACGAACGGGAGGGTGGGGCAAAGTGGTGAAATTGATCAGAGCTCTGGTAACAATCTGTTGAAAGGAATACAGATCTGAGCTGGAAATGCTGCAATCCTATCCAGTCTGTGTGTGGATAACAGGATGCAGCATTAATTATTGCCAGAATTAAGTTAGTAATCATTCACGGCATTAAAATTCCTCTTTGTTGGTATTAATTATGACAGGTTTGCAGTATTATGAGCCACTTCAGTTGCATTTACAGGGAGAATGCACATACACCTGGAGCAGCCAATGCACACTGACTATTTGCAAAGTGCCATATGCCCACTGACCTTGAATATCCCAATGAAGCTGTGTATTTTTGTTGCTGTTGCACCCCAGTCAGAGCCTGCCTGCCTGAGTCAAAAAGTTCATGCAGATTCCACGGGCAGCCAAGGCTGAATCTCAAATGTACCACTTAAAACAAAACTCTACCTCTTTTTTCCCCAACAGGAGGCTGGAGCCGATGGAGGATCTGGTCTTGCTGCCACCGTAATCACCTCTCCATTAGCTGAGCAAAAGCAGGCAGCCTCGGCTTCCAACAGAACTAGAACAAAATGCAAATGAGCTTTCCTGCGCAAAAGCTTTTCTCAATGCTGGGTTCTAACTAGTCAAGACACGTTTCCCTTCTGCTGGAATAAATCAGCCTGCTTCCTGGAATTGCAGATGGAAATAGTTTTGCAATTCATTTCAGTGTTCCTAATTTCTGCAGCGTTTTGCATCTAATTTGCCTCAGCTGATCTTGTCTTAAGCTGCATGTCCACAGTCCGCAGGGGAAATGCTTGTGAGGTTTGTCCATTTAAATATTCCATGCAGCTATAGTAACAGTTCAGGAGTTAAATGGTAGTAGTGCCATAGAGTGCTACAGTACAAAAACAGCCTTCGAGCTGTCCAAACCATAAGGCACCTAGTTCCACACTAGTGTACAGTTACACTTCTACTCTGGTATGGAGGCCCCAATGCTCAGGGTAAAAAGAGGCTGCAGAAGATTATAACCTCATCCAGGTCTATCATGGATGCTAGCCTCTGCACCCTTGAGCTCATCTGCAGAAAGGAAGTGCCTCAAAAGGGCAGGATCCATTACGAAGGACCCTCACAACTCGGGACATGCCCCCTTCTAATCTGGAAGAAGGTACGGGAGTCCGAATGCGTACGCACAACATTTTAGGAACAGTTTCTTCTCCTCGGCCAACAGATCTGTGAACGGACCATGAATCAATGAACACCGCCTCACTATTCCTCTTTTGCCTTTCATAGTTATTTATGTTTGTTATTGTAACTTACATTGTTTTTTATTATGTATTGCACTGCAATGCTGCCATACAACAACAAATTTCATGGTGTGTCAGTGATAATAAACCTGACTGTGACTAATCTGTTTTATTCTGCCAAAATTCCCATCAAAACACCCCCACACACCCACGACGTAGCAAGTTAATCCACCTACCTGCATGCCTTTGGAATGGAGACGGAAACCTGAGTGTTGGAGGGCATGCAAACACCACACAGACAGCACCTAAGGTCGGGATTGAATGTTGACCTCTGGAGCTGAGAGGCGCAGTTGCACCAGGTTGGCCTTAACTACAGGAGAGGGATGATCCTGCTGAGAACGTGGGGGGTTTTGTTGGGGCACTCCGTACCCACTGACTGTACCCAGTGTCAGCACATTATAATGAGCATGGTTGGTTCCTGGGAGGAGGCGGGGTCACCTGACGAGCTGGTAAAGTATTTACCTACCCACTCCACGGGTCAGAAGGATCTCATCAAGAGGCTGGAGATGCTGAGAGGGGTGGATAGTCTGATCTATCCCATTGAGTCCCCAAACTCTGGGGCAAACCTCAGACCAGAGGGAACTGCCATTTTGGACTGAGATGCGGAGACGTTCCCTGAGGCAGAGGGCTGTAAGTCCTTGGAATTCTCATGCAAAGACTCATTTGTCTTTTGTATTATGAGTAAGTTGGCATAAAACACCAAAGCTGGTGGTGCTGTAGTCAACAAACAAGGTTGTCCGAGGGTCTGGGTGAGTTAGAAAGTTGATAGGAGTGTTGCCAGGCAAGTGTAAAGTGATGCATTCTGGGAAGTCAGATAGAGGTAGGACATGTGCAGTAAATTGGCAAGAACATCAAGCAACAGACGGACTGTGCAGCAGTAGTCCGTGATTCCCTGGATAGACAGTGTGGTTGCTTCTGCAGGCACTTGGCATGTTTGCTTTCATAGGTCAGGGTACAAAGTGTAAGAGTTAGATGTGGTGTTCAGCCCTGCTTGCCACACTGTAGGAAGGAGAATGGTGCTGAAAAGTGAAGAGATCCACCAAGCTGTCACCTGGGTAGGAGGACTTAGGCTACGTCCACACTAGACCGGATAATTTTGAAAACGCCGGTTTCGCGTAAAAACGATAGACGTCCACACCAAGCATTTTTGAAATATGCTTGCCCTTTGCCCTTTTTTCTGTCCTTGCTCGTATGAAGGTGGTTTACCTATTTATGCAAGTACTTCTCTGACAATAGATATGTAACAGCATAATGTAACATTGTATGGAAATACAAGATAACACTGATGCAGACATGTTTATACCTCCGTCCACATTAAAACGGGTATTTGGGTGAATCTCCTCCTACTGGGCATGCACAGGAAACAGCTACAGAAAACAAGCGACATGTTCTTGGTGTCGAATCTCGCTGGGAAAGTCCGCATTTGTGCAGTTACAGTCTAGAAAAACTTAAAATGACATTCCCAAATGATGGACAGCTGTTGGCTCTCGCGCAGGAGGACTTAAAACTAAAAAAACAAATACTGGAGCATATGGAGGCAACCGACAGGGAGTTCACAGACAGTATGACCCGGCTGACGACGAACATTGAAAAACTGACTAACTCTGTTGCATTAATAAAGCACCTTATTAAGTGTATAAAACATGTCTGCATCAGTGTTATCTTGTATTTCCATACAATGTTACATTAGGCTGTTACACATCTATTGCCAGAGAAGTACTTGCATAAATAGGTAAACCACCTTCATACAAGCAAGGACAGAAAACAGGGCAAAGTGAGTATACTTATTTATTCAGTAAGTTCTGGGTCAAAGTATTTGTTGAGTACATTTCTAACTCTTCTGGCTTCAGTCTCGTTGCCGTCTGTTCTGAAATTGTTAGGTTGTGTGGGGGGTTGTATTCAAGAAAACAATGAATGCCGTGCTGCCGTCACCATCTGTTCCGACACGTAATGACAGCGTTTCGAGAAATCTCTGGTTACCCCGTCCACACTACTCTGCCCAATCGCCGTTTTCAAATTTACACACTCTGGTGGGCGTTTTCGAAAAGCTCCATTTTCGGGGGGAGGAAAATGCTGTTTCAGTGTGGACGGAGGGTCAAAACGAAGAGAAAAAGCTTCAGTTACGGATTTATCCGGTCTCGTGTGGACGCAGCCTCAGCTTGAGTAAAATGGGGTTCCCTGGAGTGAAGGAATCTGAGAGGAGGCCTAAGACAGGTGCATAAGATTATTGGAGGCAGAAATAGGGTTGATAGGATCTTTTTTCCATGGAAGCTGATTGTTGTTCGGAGCTCGCCTCCTGAGCAGGTGGTGGAATTAGATATGATCACGATGTTTAGATGACATTTAGACAGGCACTTGAATTGGAAAGTAATAGCGGGACGTGGGCGTGGTGCAGGCAAAGCAGTAGACTGATGTGGATGGGTGAGTCAGCATGGATGTTGTGGGCTGAAGGGCCTGTGCCTGTGCTGTACAGATGTGTAACTCTTTGATGGTAGATTTCTGGAATCAGATGATACTGGCTTTAGGGTACCAAGTCAACCATGGTCTCCCAGAGTGTGAGGCAGGAAGAAACCTCCTGTTTCCTATCTCTATACTCAGTCCCAAACAATCCCTCACTGTTGAGAGGAGACAGTCAGCAATGAATAGGCAGATTGTCATGGGTGAGGGATAAGATGCTGACCGGAGTGCGGAGGAGAATTTGGTGGTGTGATGGGAGCATGCTGGGTCCATCACCCAGAGGCCAGTGGATTGACACCCCCTCTGCGGACCTTTGGCTGAATACTTCACAATGATGCTGACTGGTTGCAAGAGGGCGTGTTAGGGGATGCACTGAAGATGGGTGCAGCCGATCCAAAGTCTCTGTGGGGAAGGGCCGCAGCTCCACGTGGAGTCGCTGAGCCCAACAGGGCAGCCTCTCAACCAGCAGATTGGTGTGTCACCGCAGAGGGGCCCACCATCACCCAGGGGGCCACACAAGTGGCAATGGTGCTATATAAAAAATATATACCAACACTCCTTGTATATAGAACCAACTACACTGACCTATTGACTAAATGACCAACCAAAAGAGTGTACTTTTAAACTGTGTTCTTCTTTTGCATACATTTATTATATTGTGAATAAAGTATAATTTTGAAATTAAATAAAATCTCCCTACAACATTTCACATGGTGTTTACATCTGGCTGGGGGGACAGGGACGGTGCCCCTTGTGTTTCACTTGAAAAGACAACAATGCCACCATTGTCTAACTACTGGCTTGTGTATTGGTCTGGATTACACGCTCTGGTACCCGCAGTGTGTCTTGAATCTTCAGTTTGCTGATTAGGTGGTGAGTAAAGCCCGTACTGATCCGCCCGTGACTGACATGTACAGAATTTCAGTCCATGGACAGAATCATAGAACAGCACAGGCACTTCAGCCCACGATGCTGTACCAACCTAAAACAACCCACTCCATGACCAATCTAACCCTTCTCTCTAACACAGCCCATAACCCCCCATTTTCCTTTCATTCATGTGCCTACCCAAGATCCTCTTAAAGGTCCCTATTGTATCATCCCTCTACCTTCCCCGGCGTTCCAGGCATCTCCCACTCCTTGTGTTAAAAATTTACTTCTGGCGTCTCCCCTCACCTTAAATGGATGTCCTCTGGTGTTGATCATTGCTGCCCTGGGAAAAGGCACTGTCTGCCCACTCTAATTGTGCCAAAATTCAGCAGATTTAGCAGATAACTGCAAGGCCGATGTTCCTTATTTACTGGGGAATAGGAAAGGATGGAGCTAGAGTCAGAACATGCAAAGCCTCAAACTTACACTGGCAGAGGCCTTGGAACAGCATGAGACGCAGCTGGCGATCGCAGCCCTGGTCACCAGAACAGGGCGGGCTTTAACCACTTGTCCTTGAGTGTGCTCAAGGAGAGAGACTCACTGACTCATTCCCTCGACCCTGCTGCCACTCGCTGCACTGCTTCCATCTCACTGACAGCAGATGAAGGGCCTCGACACACAACATGGATTTTGCCCGTTTTCCTCCACAGATGCTGCTTGATTCGCTGAGGTCCTCCAGCAGCTTGTGTGCTGCTCCAGGTTCCAGCATCTGGCGTCTCCTGCGTCTCCGAGCTGCAGCCGATGCTGGAATCGCTGCATCAGTTCACGTGGCTCCAGGCAAAGAGCAAGCTGAGTGTGATGGGTCTTCTAGAGAGCAGGGATAGAAACATAGAAAAGCTGCAGCACAATACAGGCCCTTCGGCCCACAATGCTGTGCTAAACATGTACTCACTTTAGAAATTACCTAAGGTTACTCATAGCCCTCTATTTTTCTAAACTCCATGTACCTATCCAGGAGTTTCTTAAAAGACCGTATCGTATCCGCCTCCACCACCAACGCTGGCAGCCTATTCTACCCACTCACCACTCTCTGTGTAAAAAACTTACTCTGACATCTCCTCTGTACCTGCTTCCAAACACCTTAAAACTGTGCCCTCTCATGTTAGACATTTCAGCCCTGGGAAAAAGCCTCTGACTATCCACACGATCAATGTCTCTCATCATCTTGTATATATCCATCAGGAATAATGGGCCCAATGGTCGCCCTCATGCCCTGCAGTATTCCGTCACCTCTCACCCTAGAGCTGCACACACACCATGAACGTCACCTGCCAGCATAGGAACCAATCCCTCGCCTGTAGGGTGTTCCATTAAGATGGCAAGTTAAAATACAGCACATTGTATATCACCAGGTTCTATATGATGTTATTATGAGAACATCAGGGCCACCCAGTCTCTCTCTCCCAACCCTCCCATCTGAAGCCTATTCCTGAGGCCCCCCCCCACCCCTTGGCCCATTAGCAAGCACTACGATCTATGACCCACCCAGAAAGACCCCGGAACACTCTGGCAGAGCTGGGCACGCAGGTTGTGGGATCGCTGCTTTCCAGAAAATTCCCACCGATGCAAGTCCACTTGCTCTCGTCTCAAGCCACTCATCTCCCTCCTGCAGCCTCAGCCTTCCCTTCCCCCCTCACCTACCACCTCGTTCTCTGCTCACGGGGTGGAGACTGCTGCCAGGAAGAAGACGGGGGCTGGGTGGGGTGTGTCAGAGGTTTCACTCTGTGGGTGGGGAGTATTACTGTCTTGTAACTCCAAAACATAAAATCTAATTGAAAGGAAAACAAGAGAGTCAGGAGATAACTCAGGTATATTCAATTTTACTTTAAGCAAGGTGTGCACTTAACACGTGGCAGCATTGTGACATATGTAATTCACATATTTTTCACATATAACCATAAAAATTATTTAAACAAATGAAGAATGCTTACTCATAAAATATATTTATAATGTTACTTAAATATTAAATATTATAACTCCTCCCTGTGTAAACTTCAACTCAATAGAGAATGCATCTCCACTATATACACAGAATGCCACATAATACTACTGTATACTGACATCCACAGTGTAATAAATTTGAAATTGTCCCATTCAGGCCAAAAGGTTTAATCGCTGTGGAAGATTTCTTACTTTTGCTGGGTAACACCTTTCCTGACAAGGGGGATCACTCCGTTTGGCAGGTGAGACTTGTGGCGGTGAAAAATTCTCAGGTTCTAGTAATGGTTGTAGGAGTTGACGCTGGGACTGCAGGAAGTGGTTCTGACAGCTCTAAAGACCTTTCTCTTGAATATGTGGAACATAATGTGTGAGTCCAGTGTCCTGACACCTTTGCCGTTTGGAAAGCCACTTCAGGCTGCTTTGTCCATTACCACTTCTTCCCAATCTGTAGTAATGAGTTCAATGGGTGGAACATAGTAACCAGGCTTGGCAGGGACCTGTTATAGTAATTAGCAAATCACACAAAGGACTGCAACTCTGATACATCCTTTGGCCTTGGGGAATCACCCGCTACTTGAATTTCTCAGCACACTTGTGTAACGCTCATGTGTCAATAGAACACTGTAACTGATGCTTTTGGTTTAAAGAACTCACAGTTTGATGCATTGTGCTCTGAGCCCACAATCTTCTAATCTTTTGTCCTTATTGGTAACAATGTCGTCATCCAGGTAACATAGTTTCTATGGGCACCTGGTCCATAGTTTCTGCCAGAGCACAGGTGCAAACGCTACTACAAAGATAATCCTATTATAGTAATAGTGAGAAACCCTTCAGACTTTTCTTACATCTCCATCTGTAGGTTGGCCTCAGCTAAGTCCACTTTGCTGAAGTGTTTCTCTCCAGAAAGGTTTGCAATAATATCCTCCAACCTGGGCAGAGGGTATCGATCTACTTTCAGCACTGTGTTGATGGTGACCTTAAAATCACCACTGGTCCATTTTTCTTAGCTACTGGAGCCATTGGCATTGTCCATGGGCTCCATTCAACCCTGGAAAGAATTCCTTCAGTCTCCATGCCATCTAGCTCACTAACTATTTTAACACAGATGGTATAAGGAACTGGACAGGCTTTGCAAAACTTGCATGTGGCACTTTTATTCTGCACTATTCTACCCTTGGTATGTTTGAGTTGTCCAATTCCATCTGTAAACACTGCTATGGAGTCATCCAGTATCATTCATAATTTGCTTTCAGCTGACTCTGTTACAGGGGATGTGGCATGCAAATAGTGGACGGACCACAATCAAGTCATAATTGCCTCAGCCAATCATACCCCCACAATGCTGATCCTTCTGCTTTTACCACAGACAAGCCCAGTGTGGCTTGTTGTTTGACGCATTTCGGCGTTACAAATGTCATTTGCACAGGAGTTATCTTTTCTTCTGCATGAGTAAATAGGATATCTGCCATCCAAATTCATTTTGTGGAATGACTGAGCAACCAAGCCAGTATCCAAATCAATTTCAGTTAAACTTCCGTTCACTTCTGGTGTAAGCCATTTTGCTTGCCCCTTGTTAGGTTTCTCAAGGCTGCGCAGTCCTGTGCTACTCTCACCATTATCAGATTTTTCATCAACAGCATACAGACTAGTGCTCCTTTTGAAACAGCAATGACTTTTAGTCTTTTTTTTTCCTCTGTGCAGTCCATTTATTTTGTCAGCCCAGCATGCTCTTTGTATGTGTCCTACTTTGTTTTATAGCCAGCAAGTTTTGCCCTTTAAACCTGCATTGGTCTGGTGTATGCGAGCCCCTGCCACAATGGTAACACGATTATTTCAGCCAGGTCCGGTTCTCTTCAGATGCTGCAAATTTGTTCATGCTTGCTTTCATTCCTGACGGCAACACAATTGCACCTCTATCTGCTGTTACCATTGATTCAGCGATTTCAACTGGTCTTTTAAACGTGCTGTGCTTTTTGAATGCTTTCCACAAACTAAATGATCTGTTTGTGCATCATTAAACGTATTACCTAATTGACAATGCTCAGGTAACTTTTTCAGTTCAGCCGCGTACACTGAAATGGACTCCCCTTCCTTTCCATTTTGCTTATGAAACCTAGACCATTCTGCAATCAACAATGGTTTCAGTTCTAAATGTTCCTGTGTCACTTAAGCTCATTTCACCTGGTTTGGTTGGAGCAGTTAGAGTTCTAAGCAAACTATATGCTTTTAAATCCAGTGCGCTGAGCAAACTTGGCACTCGCTTCTGATTGGCTTTTTAATTTGCTTCAAATACTACTGAATTTGCTCAGTATACAATACCCAGTTATCTCTTATACAATTGAACACATCAATCTTTCTGATATTGCCAGTTTTCACAGTTTTTAAAAAAAATATGAATATTAATAACCAGTTCTCACTGTTTATGAACTTGTCTGTTTTCAGCCTTTATTTAAACTCGACGTCTTCTCTCTCTCCTTCCAAAGAGACATGTGCTGCTTTCCTTTTCTTAAACTCGAATGTCTTGCTGTGCTTCAACAGATAGGTAGTTGTCTTGAGTTCATTTTAAAGTCACCACCATTAGGGTTTGTAACTCCAAAACATAAAAAGGCTAATTGAAAGGGAAATAAGGGAGCTGGAAGATAATTCCGTATGTTTGTTTTTACTTTAAACGAGGCACGCAGTTATCATGTGGTGGTGTCATAATATATGCAATTCATGTATTATTACATGCAACCCATAATGAATTATTTAAACAAATAAAGAATGCTTACTTCAAATATATATATTTACAACATTACTCAAATATTACTGAAATATTAAATACACAACAGGGAGTGATGTAACAACTCACTGAGATGAGGGAAGAGGGCATGAGCGTTGGGTGAAGCAACAACAGTGTGGTACAGACCATGGAGAGGTGGGGCAGTGGGGTTAATGGTGTTTGTGTGGGGAGGGGTGAGCCTGAGTAAGAGGATGTTTGCTTGGACAACGGGAAGGTGGGAGAGTCAGTATTTGGGGGCTGGAGCAGAGTGGGGTCAGCGTGGAGGAGTGGTGTGTGGGAGTTTTGGTACAGTGAGAGGAATGGATGATGGACAGAAGGACATCACTGGGGAGCTGCTGGGGTCTGGGTTTCTGTTTGGAGATATCAGCTTCCCACCTGAGAGGTTGGTCTGGGGCACTGGGGTGGGGGGGGGGGGGGGGTTGGGGACAATGATTGTGGGATTCCCATCTTGCCGGGAACTGAAAGAAAAGCCTTTCTCAGCACTCGGAGACTCGACTGAACTTCCTTCTGCACTGAGGGGCCCTTCACTTAAAGGTACAGTGACCCTCTCCCATCCTCTGCCCTGCCCAGGGCAGGCTCTGAGATGCCCACAAGCATTCACACATGTCACCAATTTCATATCCTACCTCTGACCACAGAACTGAACAAAGAACAGGTTTTGCTAGAGATCTCTCTATCTTATGCTGTCCTTAGCCGATGAAAAGAATACTTGGATACGTCGAGAATTCGGAGCCATGGCTGGCTGCTCTTTCATCTGCGAGACAAGGGCAAACATAACCCTCAACAAATCCTGCCTCCTGTCGTTGATGGGATTAGATAAGAAACTGGTGGCATTTGACAGGAAAAGGGAAGTGAACAGGATGTCCTGCTGTTGTCATTTCTGGAAACGTGTTTTACAGAAAATCTAGGTAAGATTCACTGCGGCCGGACACTCTCTAGCTCACATCTCTGGAAAGGAAAACAGCTTGAGAGAGTTGAATGGCCATATTTATTTAATACGATGCAGCATTTTAATTTTAGTTCAAAATTTATATCATGGATTAAATTAATATACTATAAACCCCTGGCTTCCGTTTTTACCAATAATCAAAGATCTCCTTTTTTTCAGTTATTCCGTGGTACAAGGCAAGGTTGTCCTTTAAGTCCTTTACTATTTGACATCGCTTTAGAACCTTTGGCTATAGCCATTCGTGAATCACCTAATATTTTGGGTATTACTCGTGGGGAGGAGACGTATAAGTTATCATTATATGCTGATGATTTGCTACTATACATATCCGACCCTGAAAGATCTATTCCTGCTATTTCGTCCTTGCTTGCTCAGTTTAGTAACTTTTCTGGTTATAAATTGAATTTTAATAAGAGTGAATTATTTCCATTAAATATGCAAGTTCCAATTTATAAACATTTACCATTTAAAGTTGTTACAGATTATTTTACTTATTTAGGTATTAAAATTACTAAAAAACATAAAGATTTATTTAAAGTTAACTTTTTACCCTTAATTGACCAAATTAAGCAACTTGCTATCAGGTGGTCTCCACTATCTTTGTCATTGGTTGGTAGAATTTATGCTATTAAGATGATGGTATTACCCAAATTCTTATATTTATTTCAAGCATTACCAATTTTTATTCCTAAATCTTTTTTTGGTATTATTGACTCCAAAATATCTTCTTATCTGTGGCAGAATAAAAATCCTAGACTAGGCAAAAAATATTTACAGAAGCCTAAGAAGGAGGGCAGTTTGGCTTTGCCAAACTTGAGATTTTACTATTGGGCAGTTAATATACGATATTTAATATTTTGGACACAAGAATTGACTACAGCTGCTTGCCCACAATGGGTAAATGTGGAATGTAAATCTGTACAAGACTTTTCATTGTTTTCAATCTTAGGATTTTCACTTCCTTTTTCTTTATCTAAATTGAATAAACAAATAACTAATCCTATAGTCAAATATACATTGCGAATTTGGTTTCAATTTCGTAAATTTTTTGGTTTGAATAAGTTTATTTTATCAAGCCCTATAATATCTAACTATTCTTTTCAGCCCTCTCTTATGGATCAAGCTTTTCTTTTATGGAAAACAAAAGGTATAACATGTTTTCATGATTTGTTTTTGGATGATAGTGTTGTGTCCTTTGAACAGCTATCTAATAAATATAATTTACCTAAAACCCATTTTTTTAGATATTTGCAAGTTAGAAATTTTTTGTATAATGAGTTACAGTCTTTTACGAAACTATGTCCATTGGACATTACGGAAAGAATTTTAGCTCTGAATCCTTGTCAAAAGGGTTTAGTAGCTGTTATTTATAATATGATCATGAAAATACAGCCAGAAGTATCAGAGAAAATTAAGAAGGAATGGGAAGAAGAACTTCATTGTCTTATATCCACTGAGCAGTGGGAGAAAAATTACTATTAGTCAATTCGTCCTCTATTTGTGCTAAACATGCCCTAATACAATTTAAGGTTGTACATAGAGCTCACATGTCTAAGGATAAACTTGCTCGATTTTACTCTCATGTTAACCCAACCTGTGACAGATGTCATTCTGATGTTGCTTCATTGGCCCATATGTTTTGGTCTTGCCCTTGTTTACAAAATTACTGGAAAGATATTTTCAATATTATTTCAAGAGTTCTGAATATCAATTTTCAACCGCATCCTTTTACTGCAATTTTTGGTTTCCCAATGGTGGATAATAGTCGTTTATCCTCTTCATCTCGACGAATGACTGCATTTGTTACATTAATGGCTAGAAGATCCATTTTATTAAATTGGAAAGAAATAAATCCTCCAACTATATTTCAGTGGTTTTCTCAAACTATCTCTTGTTTGAGCTTAGAAAAAATTAGAAGTGTTGTTTTTGATCCTTCAGTTAAATTTGAAGAAACTTGGAGACCATTTATTCAACATTTTCATATGAGTTAAATTGTCTTTTCCTAAACCTCACTTTGATTATCCTTAATTATTTGGATGGAGGTTCAGAGTTATTGACACTACTGTATGTATTTAACATTATGCAATGGCCCATGTTGGTTAGTGTTTTTTTTCTCTTTTTTTGGGGTTTTTTTTTTCTTTTTGTCTCTTTTGTTCATAAATACCATGAGTTTGGGAGGCTATATATATTGATTATTATATATTTGAATATCTACTTAAACTATTAATTATGTACTCTCAAACACTTTGTATTCATGTTTCATTTATGTTTGTTTAAAAAATTAATAAAAAGATTTAAAAAGAAAGGAAAACAGCTTGGCCTGGCCCAGCTGGAGGGCTTGAATTATAAGGAGAGGATAGAGGGGATGGGGCTGTTTGTGTTGGGGTGATGGAGGCTGATGGATGATTTTTAGAGGTTTATAAAATCATGAGGGGCACAGATAAGGTGGATGGTCAAAGTATTTTTCCCCAGGGTAGGGGAGCCTAAGACTAGAGGACACAGAGGGAGAAGGCATAGGGAATGAGCTGCCAGAGGTGGTCACTGTCCCCTCTGGGCTCACAGCCACGCAGTGACTGAAATGCCCCCGCGCACATAGCCTTTGTTGCCACGCAGCTTGAATTTTATTTATATAATGTTTTATTAAAGTGTGATGCAGTTTCTATTTATTTATATATTGAGATACAGTGGTACTTTGAGCCATGCTGTCCAGCAATCCCCCAGTTTAATCCTGGCCTAATCACAGAATAATTCATAATGACCAATTAGCCTACCAACCAGCAGGTCTTTGGACTGTGGGAGGAAACCCACGCAGCCGCGGGGAGAATGTACAAGCTCCTTACAGGCAGCAGTGGGAATTGAACCCGGGTCGCTGGGACTGTAAAGTGTTGTGCTAACCACTACACTACCGTGCCGTCCCAAATTGGGCCATGTAAAAACTTCCTGCTCAGAGCAGTGGTTGGCCCGTGGAGTCGTAAAAATAATTACAGGTAAATGTTGGAGCAGGTGTTAGATACAGGTGCGAATATAGCACCTAAAAGATATTTGGACAGGTACATGGTTAGGAAATGTTTAGGGGGATAAGCAGGCAAATGGGGGCAGCTTAACTGGCCGCCTTGTTCAGCAAGGATGAGCAGGGCCAAAGGGATCGTTTTTGTTTTAATTCTATGGTTACTTCTGCATGAGGTTCCTCAGAGGTTGCGAGAGAATTCCAATTACTGGTCAGTACTCGTCTGTTCACCATGGTGCCTTGTGCACCTGCATGGACACCGTACGCTGGGTGTGTCCCATAGGCCACCACTGTGGCATTCTGGTCCCTGGCCATTGAGCTGTCACCCCTCCAGACACTGGCACCAGGGACAAGGAGCGCATCGAGGGGGCAATCCTAATCCCATAGTGAGTGAGCAGGTAGCAATGTTCTGGCGAGGAGGCTTTCCATCAAACAAAATGCCAAGTAATTACAAGCTGCGATTGACACAGGGAAAGTCAAGGCTGCCTGTCTGATCTGCCCAAGGCCTCAGGGACGGTGTTTGGATAGACTCACCCTGAGCTATAATCTGGCTCCGTGCAGTAAGAAGAAAATATTTTAGGAAACTTGGTGGTCCATTATGGTGTTAAACCTGGTGCTCTATTTTCATGGTCAAAGAAACATCATGACCAGAGAATCAATACTATTGGTGTTAACTGAGGAATAATTATTGATTAGGTCACTGGTCAGGGTTGCAAAAGCAAAATGATGCAGATGCTGCAAATCAGAAATAAAAATAATAGAGAATGCTAGGAATATTCAGTGGGTCAGGCAGCAACTGTGGAGAGAGAAACGAAGTGTCAGGTGACCTGCACCGTGTTCCTTTCTTTCTCCTGATAACCCAGGTTCTCTTGCTGTGTCCACTCCAACCTTTCCAACCAATCCACAGCCAGCCTCTCATTACCCAGTGTAAGGAAAGAGTTAAATTTGGTACGTGCTAAAATACATGTAACACAAAATGGAGGTTTATGAAACAAATGGTGTTAGTCTGGAAGGTGGGAATGGTTTGAGAAAGTATAAAGGGACCAGTCTACAACAAATGTATTGAGAACTAGCATGAGTACTCGTCTACTGCCCTGAGAGCAGATACCGGTGGAAAACTTGTTTGTCTGGGAAGGGGAGGATGATTAGACTATGAGACCACAAAACAGAGGAGCAGAATTAGCCCATCCAACCTATCAAGTCTGTTCTGTCATTCAATCATAATTGATTTATTTACCCTCTCAATCCATTCTCCTGCCTTCTTCCCAAAACCTTCGGTGCCCTTACTAATCAAGAACCTATCTACTTCTGGTTAAAATATACCCTGGTGCAGGTACCAGCTGCTTCTGTCCCATGGTAAAGTACCGGGTTAAGGGGATCTGAAAGGGATTAAAATGGAAAAAGACTTTGTGCATGTGGGAATCTTCTCCAAATCTGGGTCATGACTAGTGCTAAGAGATAGAGACAGAGGCGAGACATCGGAAGAGAGGGAGAGAGACAGGAAAAGCTGGAGGACATTTGCGCTTCCTTCCAGCAGTGCATTATGTATCCTGGCTTAGCAACTGGTTATGTTTTATTTCATTTCCTTCACTTCCTCGTTGATTATTTTTCTTTATATTACTTTAATAAAGTAATCCCTTATAACTTTGAATATGTGCAATGTCTCTTTTGTTCACAGATACCTCTTGCTCCCAAATCAGAAATAATAATAACAATAGTTTATTTCCAAGCCCCCCACTGCTTCCATCTGCCCACTGTCCCTCCCTTATCTGGTCCCACTCATTACTTTCCAGCTTCTTCCTCTCTCTCCACCCTCCCCTACCCCACAGGACTCCATCTGCCCATCACCCCCACCCTCGTCATCTGTTCCTACCTCTCATCTGTAAGCATCTGCCTTGCCCCTCCCTTGTTACTCTGCCCATCTCCTTTCTGCCCTCCCTGTCCTAATGCAGGGGCTCAACCCGAGACAGCAGCCATCCCTCTGCCTCCATAGATGCTTTCTGATCTTGAGTTCCTAGAGCTAGCTTTTGCTGCTTCTCCGTTTCAGGTTATGAGTTTCCTCAGAGCCAGGGAAAGACAATGACTTGAAGAATTAACCCTGTGTCTCTCTCCATAGATGCTGCTTGACCCACTGATCATTCCCAGCGTCTTTGATCTTCACTAATGAAAAATCCATGAGATTCCTCTTCCAATCCCGCTGCAGAATCTTTTATATCCTCCTGGGCAAACAGATGAGGCTTCACTTGATGGAAAGGAGACCCGATTCCACACTCCGTGAGTGCCGCATTGGAGCGTTCCCTTGAATTACAAGTGCAAACCCTAGGAGTTGAACTTGAATCTGTGATCTTCTGACTTAGAGAACTTCTGACAGCTCCTTATAAACAAAAGCTTGCACAGAATATTCAGAGTCTCTGAGTAGGTAAAGAATCCACCTACACCTTACATTTATACCCTGGCTGACCTTTCGGGGTTATATTGATTCAGTCAGCAATAAGATGCCTTGAGAGATCTGCAGAATGTATGACTTTGAAAGTATGCTTTAGTCATGATATATTTGGACAACTTTCTCCTCACGTATTGTCTCAGCAGTTCTCTGCATTCTTTCACAATGTCTCATTGCCCCTGATGTCACCACCTTACACGATGCACCCAGGAAATGTCTGAGAAACTGACGCACAGGGCTCTGCCCTCAGTGCCCGTGCATTTAGATTGTGGTCCTTTCCTGTGGAGTCGTTGGGATGGCCGCACCAAACTTCAGTGCATCCCTCAGCATGTGCTCCTGCACCTTGCAGACATCTCCTTACATTGGGCAGCCAGTAAAGTTTGGACAAATCAGACAGTGTCCCTTAACCCCAGCTGATCCCACACTCTTTTGCCATCCTGTCCCTTTGTGACAGGGAGTCACGGGCCATGCTGGGCACAGGTGATTGTTATGATGATGGCAATGGAATACGAAAGCCCACGGGCCCAGTTGTCAGATCGTTCTCGTGGGGGAGGAGCAAATGGCTTTCTGTCAGTCACTAGACCCTGTTCTCTGAAGTTCACCCAAATGTACCCATATCTACCACATCTCCCCGGTGCATGAGTCAATCCAAGCCTGCAGGCTGACGCTGCTGCCTCAGCACAATCCTGTTCTTCAATTGGCCCCATTCCTGATGTTTTGCAAAAGACACCAGAGGTGCTTTTTGTTTTCCACAGCTAGAAACACTACAATGTAGATCAGGTCCCAGACCATTCAATTTATTGAGAACATGCTGGAGAAAACAGCCCCAAGGCCCTCATCTTTCCTAACACTTAATTATTTTGCAGATGACATAAAAAACTGCAGAAGTTATGGAGAGTGAAGAATGCTGTCAAAGGAATACTAGATGGATTTTAATCTGGACAAGTGCAATGCATTGCACTTTAGGAGGTCAAATGTAAGATAAATATACTAAATTATAAAGATTAGCTTTATTTGTCACATGTGCATTAAAACATCGAAAGATACAGTGAAATGTTTTATTTTTGTGTCAATGACTAATATAGTCCAAGGATGTGGTTCGATCATCCTGCTAGTGTCAACATAGCACTCCCACAACTTACTAACCGTTACTAATCGCTAAATGTCTGGACCCTTTGGAGCACTGATGTACAGGGGGATCTTGAGGTGCAAGTCTATAGCTCCCTGATAAACGTGTATAAGAGGTGACCTGATAGAGGTGTATAAGATGATGAGAGGCATTGATCGTGTGGATAGTCAGAGGCTTTTTCCCAGGGCTGAAATGGCTAGCACAGGAGGGCACAGTTTTAAGGTGCTTAGAAGTAGGTACAGAGGAGATGTCAGGGGTACAACCAGAGGGGAGAGGACCCTGGACTTGATGTATGCTAACGTTAAGGATGCATTCAGCTCCTCTCCCCTCCCCCCACTGGGAAGGTCAGATCACAACCTGGTGCATCTCAAACCCTGCTACGTGCCTCTGGTGAAGAGTAAACCTGCATCCTCGAGGACAGTGAGGAAATGTTCGGGGGAGTCTTATGAGGCACTCCAGGGTTGTTTTGAGGTGACAGACTGGCAGGCACTCTGTGAGCCACATGGAGAGGACATTGATGGGCTCACAGAGTACATCACTGGCTACATCAATTTCTGTGTGGACTGCAATGTTCCAGCAAGAACTGTCCTTTGTTATTCAAATAACAAGCCATGGGTAATAAAGGACATTAAGGACATCCTGAATGCTAAAAAGAGGGTGTTTAGAGATGGAAAAAGGGAGGAGCTGAGGACAATACAGAGGGACCTGAAAGCCAAGATCAGGGAGGCTAAAAACAGGTATAGGAGGAAGCTTGAGTGGAAACTCCAGCAGAACAACATGAGAGAGGTCTGGAGTAGGATGAGGACCATCACTGGGTTCCGGCAAACTAGCAATAGAGGAGCTGATGGCAGTGTGGACAGGGACAACGAACTTAACTCGTTTTTCAACAGATTTGACACTGTGGCCCCTGCCCATCCCCCACATGATTCATCTGTTGTCGGCCCCCAACCAACACATACTCCACTCTCCCCTCCTACCCCTCCTCGCAGCTCCCCACCCTGCTCTCATGACTACACCCCTCCCCCACCTGAAACCACCACGGTGGGCTTCACAGCTGAACAGGTGAGAAGACAGTTGAAACGTCTCCACCCAAGCAGGGCTGAAGGCCAGGATGGGGTCAGCCCCAGGGTGCTCAAAACCTGTGCCCCCCAGCTACGTGGAGTACTTCACCATGTCTTCAACCTGAGCCTGAGTCTCCAGAGGGTTCCTGTGCTGTGGAAGACGTCCTGCCTTTAATCTGAGAAGTTATGATAAACTCTCAGAAACTTTTCACAAACAGGAGGAAATCTGCAGATGCTGGAAATCCAAGCAATGCACACAAAATTCTGGAGGCTGCGTAGCATCTATGGAAAAGAGTATTATCAACGTTTCAGGCTGAAACACTTCGGCAGGACTGGGAGGAGAAAAGCTGAGGAGTAGATTTGAAAGGTGGGGGGAGGGGGAGAGAGACACCAAGGTGGTAGGTGAAACCTGAAGAGGGAGGGGTGAAGTAAAGAGCTGGGAAGTTGACAGGTGAAAGAGACAGAAGGCCATGGAAGAAAGAAAAGGGGGAAGGAGCACCAGAGGGAGTTGATGGGTGGGCAAGGAGATAAGGTGAGAGAGGAAAAAGGGGATGGGGAATGGTATGGGGGGGGGGGTGGTGGGCGTTACTGGAAGTTTGAGAAATTGATGTTTGTGCCATCAGGTTGGAGGCTACCCAAATAAGGTGTTGTTCCGCCAACGTAAGTGTGGCCTCATTACGACAGTGGACAAGGCCATGGGTAGACGTATCAGAATGGGAATGGGAAGTGGAATTGAAACTTTTGCCTGGCCATCCCTCGATGTAACTCGTGAATATCATGCACTGTCAACCACAACTTTTCCTTCCATCAGTTTTTCCCGTCTCTGCAAGGTGTTCGAGTGTCTCTTTCCTCAGTCCGTGTCCCAGGAATTCCAGTTGCCATTTCCAGATTGACTTGTTTGCTAAAAAGGTCTTTCCAGCCTATTTAAAAATATTTATTGTTTGCATGAGAGGGATGAATGAATTAATTAATTAATTGGGGAGCAGATATTCCTACGGGTGAAAATGTAGCAGGCAATGTTTCCCCCTTCCGTGGATTAGGCAGCCCATCTGTACACCCACAGAGAGTTGCTGATGCAAGCTCAAGTTACCCGGCTTCTTTCCTGACATCCAGTGCCTTCGGTGCCGAGATTGCACCTCTCCCTGTGACCGAGTGGGTTTCTTCCGGGTTCTCCGGTTTCCTCCCATACCCCAAAGAAGTGCAAGTTGGCAGGAGATTTGGTCAATTGCCCCTAGAGTGTAGGTCAGCAGTACAATCTGGAGTGGATGAAGGGGATTACTGTAGTTTAGTGTCAACGGGTGGCTGCTGTTTGATTTGGACTCGTCAGCCCAAATTGTTTGCTCCATGCTCCGTGATTCTAAGAAAATGCAGAACTTCACTATAAAGAAGGAAACTAGCCAGAACTCGACTTCCCACTGCTCAGTGTCCTGGATAACCCTGCACTACTGAGAGGGGTGAACTCTGCTGCATGGTCCAGTAGCAATGAGTGGCTCGTGTCCGACTGCCCAGGGAACACTGAACAGTGCTCCTTATGGAGGAATGCCCATTAAACTGGGAGTTGGGAGCACTGATCCTTTCTTGGCAGTCCAGTAACACTGGGGACAGTGAGCGTTGCTCTCAATCCTGGATAACATAACTATGCAGGGACTTTTGAGCTAGCATTGACCAATAAACTGGGAATTGTTCCCTTTCTGGTTACTCAGAAACGCTGGGAATAATTGCCGCTGCTTTCTCTCCTGACAGCATAATTCTGGGAATAATGAATCCGACCCCCTGACTGGATAACTGTGCAATGGTGGGAGTTGTGAACAGTTTTACCCTGCCCGGGATGTTCGAGTGATGCTGGGTACAGTGAACGCTGCCTTCTGACTTGATGACCCTGTCGAGCTAGATCAGGGGTGTCAAACTCATTTTAGGTCATGGGCCGGATTGTGCAAAATGCAGCTTCATGCAGTCCGGATCAGTCGGACGCGTGCGAACGCAGCTTTCGTTGCCTCCATTTTTTCAGCCTGCTCTCATGTGTCTCAGTCTCTGCTATAACTACAAAGTGTTTCACTTTACAAATTCCGTTTCTTATGAAGAAGACTGCCGAATAAACACTAAAAACCCTGAAAACCTGGTACCTGAATAAACTCAGCATTAATTAGCCATATCATACGCCATAAGCGCTTCGATTACTGGGGCCAGCTTTAATAGTAATTAGATATTATCTCGCGGGCCAAAGATAATTCCACCGCGGGCCGGATTTGGCCCGCGGGCCTTGAGTTTGACATATATGAGCTAGACAGAGTGAATAAGTTTGTTCTCAGTAATATACGGAAATGCACCAAACACTGCCCCCTATCTGAATAAATCAGCAACGCTGGGAAAAGTTGGCTCCGTTTTCCATGCTGGAATACCACCAATACAGGGAATAACAAACTCACTCCTTTGTTCCTTATGTTGGGCATAGTGAAGTTCCTTTTATCACTGCTACCCTTCTTGACTATCCAGCAACATCTGAATGTCCCCAGAACAAGGGAAGGAGGATTCATATCCTTGTAGCCAGGTGTCCAGTGCCAATTTTTTAGGTGCCAGAGCTGTATGAGGGGTGATGAGTTTGTGGTCTAAGGTAGAAGGCCTAAGGCTATACAGCTCAGGTTACATGCAGGTGCAGTTCACCTCTTTGACTGATTATGAAGAAAGTTTGAAGTTAATAACTTTTGTGGTATTTCTGTTTCATATAATTGCTAGGTTTTCTAAAATTGACTCCTTCCACCTTAGGCGATGAACTTAGGGCTTCTTATAATGTCAAGCACTAAACCAAGATGAAAGAAATATATGAATTCCAGAGCTCCACAGAAATATAGTGATAGTTAAGACATTAATAAGATTATAGCCTATCACTACATTTCAGTGTATAACTGATACAATAAAACATATAATACTTAATTTAATAATATGACAAAGTATTGCACAGTGGCACTCACTAATTATCATAAAATGTAATTATCAAGCAAGTAAAGAAAAAGACGGCATCTTCAATAGCTATATTTTCAACACTTAGAGCAGCAGTGTGAGCTCTTGATAGTTTGTGATCAACAGTTTTTTCTCTGAGAGACATCAAGTGTGTACTTGGATCGGCTCCATAACAGGAAACTCGGTACATCTGCCATTCATTTGACAGCCTCAAACCCTTTGGAAGTGCCAAGTGTGAGATTGCTATTGTTTCCACCGACTTTACGCCCAAGTTTATCATCCTAACAGTCTAACCAGGGATAAGTTTCCTTCTTTTCCTTCCACATTTCTTCAGTCCAAACATCTGAACAGGGACACAAGCCTGACTTCGAAGCACCATTACTTTCAGAACTGCATTTGGACCCGGTTAGAAAATTTGAATTAGAAGCAGGCGAAACCCAGCTTTTGTCACTTTTACTGTTATCAGTCTCTTGTCCTTTATTCTTGTTACACTCCTCAGTTTGTTTACGAAAGAAAGAAGTTAACATTGTTTGCTTAGGAGCCATAGGGTTGTTAGTGAGAAAAATTTACTTATGTATTAGCCAGCAATCCACGGACCACCACAGATGTAGCCTTACTAATACGACTGAATCAGAGCAGACAGCAGGGCCCGCAGCACTTAGCAATGTTCCTAAGCAGGTATAAAAATAACAGAAATAAAGCAAATAAGCTGTTTACACTTTTAGCCACCTAAATTGGAACCAAGTAATCAAGTATGAAAAAAGAACATCTAATGAACTATTGCTAAAGCCACGAATATTGCTGAATATTAGTATCAAAAGCGGTAGGTGGGCAACTCTGCCTCGTACCGTTTCTCTCGCAGAAATGGTTAGACAGGAAGTGTACCTGTGAGTGTCGATACTTGCAATATCCTCATACGTCGGGTTAGATCAATACAGATCCTGTTTAGGCTTTAAATATATAAAAAGTTAAAGAAGTTTGAATCTTTACATAAATTATTATCATATCTATACAAATTTAAAAAATCATATTTCGGAAGTGACAAATGTTAACAGGGGAGGAGAACAACCATTTGGGAAGTTTGGAAATGGATTTCGTCTCATTCATTGCCTCACTAAATTACTCTTTTTGCTATCAACACAAACAGTAAAAGAGCCTTTTTCCAATCAACTATAGTTGGTGGAGTTAGGCCAAGGGATTGATCTGCTGTTAATGATAGTTGAAATGACATAAAACTAGCTTATAGCCTAGAAATACGTTTTTTCATTTGTAAAAAAAATTCATTTTATCCAGGTGTAGAAGAGGATTTTGGATGATTACCTTGAATATTTCATCAAAATCAGGCCGAAGAGAGCAGTGAATTTTTCTTTCATTACTTCCGACTTTTAAGCTTAGATTTCGATGTTCATTCTTTGCTTAATATAACTGCTACCTGGAATCCAATGGTACCCATTGGGAAGAGCGGAAAAATGCTCACACTTGTGTACAGCCGTCGCTCGGCTGGAGAGAGACTGAGGATCTGTGAAATGGCGGGAGGCTACCGCAGGGTATGCTGGGAAAAAACAGGTCATGCGAGGACGAATTTCACAAATACCTAAATTAAAAACAGTCACAGCTCCAGGATTTCACCAAAAACAATCCTATCCTCAAACACGAGGAAATCTACAGATGCCGGAAATTCAAGCAACACGCACAAAATGCTGGTGGAACGCAGCAGGCCAGGCAGCATCAGAAACATCATCTGTACTTCTTCCTATGGATGCTGCCTGGCCTGAAGTATCCTATCCTAATGTTATTAGTGGTATTTTCCCCACCAGCCACCACCCCCTCTCCCTAACCCCCGCTTCCATAAAATTCCCTCTATTTAATATGCGGCTGCTGTTTAATTCCCAGCTTGTTTATTTTGACTTCTTTTTACAGAGGCGCCCCGGCGGCACTGCACCCCGGCTTGTAGCTCCATGTCACGGTGAACTGAATAGAGCAGGACGGGAATCTGAACCGTTGGCTTTCACTTTAGCAAAGCTGGACGGAGCATGACTTGGTGGCCAGTGAGAGGCACAAGGAAAGTTGGGTCTCAATGTGCTTGAATAGTTAGATTGTCTTCCTCAGTTAAAATATATTCCTGTTATAAATACGGCAGCATTTGCCCACATTCAAAATATTGAAGTAGATTATGTAACTGTGACAACTGAAATTGTATTTAATCATCTAATGATTCTAACAAGTATAAAAATGAGATACTTTGAGTTCCAGGCCAGGCAGCATCTAAAGGAAGAAGTACAGTCGACGTTTCGGGGAAGGGTCTCAGCCCGAAACCTCGACTGTATTTCTCCCTATAGATGCTGCCTGGCCTGCTGCGTTCCACCAGCATTTTGTGTGCGTTGCTTGAATTTCCAGCATCTGCAGAGTTGAAAGAGGTTTTCCCAGCAGATCTCCTCTGAATGAACTCAGCAAATTCCTGAATCAGATCCTGTCTCATTCCCAGTCACCTCAGGGCGAATGAAGAATGCGTGGGCCTGCACCTACCCGTCACAGACCTGCCGAACTCCCGGGCTCACTAATCAGCACAGCTATTGCAATAGCGAACTCAAGGAGCCCGAGAGTTCAAGGAACGAAAGGTCTGGAAGCTGACACTGGAGAAAACCCATAAATCAAACTATGTCTCTACTAGCAAAACTGCATACTAGATGTGGCTTCAGAGTCAGCAGCCAGCATTAGGGTATTTCGCTTCATTTCTTCATACATTGACGTGACGCTGCCTGCATTTATTCCCCTTTTTCCTAATTGCCCCTGCGGACCTAACTGCATGGTGCGGGGGGGAGGGGTCAAGGGTAAATGATAAAGGCCGGAGAGTCCCTTTCCGCTGAAGAACATCGGGGTGGGGGGGTCTCACTGCAATCCAAACACAGACGGTGAAACTCCTCATGCCTAGAGGGAACACTGTGTGATCTTGGGGACAAACGGAATGGAAGGCGATGTCGGTGATTTTCATTCTGGGATCTGTAACATCGCGGTCTCAGCGCTGAATAACCAGTTCTGAGAACTCACACTCGTTCCTCATTCACACTTCATTTACTTTTGCGCAAGGGGAGCAGTACGGCCCCTGTCACCGCACTGCTCTGCCGTTTGAACAAAGAAACACCCCTTTTACATGGAAATGGACCGACTGTGTGCAAATATTGATCCAGCAGAAACTCGGCTCACTTCTCAATCCCATCATTTCCCTATTTAAGTACCAATCGTAATACATATTTCAGGTTTAATTAACCAAGTAAATCTAAGTGTTAAAGACCAATAATACTTGAAAATTGGTGAAATAATTGCCCAATAGTAAGAGCTGTCCTGGAATCCTTGATCTTGTCCTGATCTGCTTGGTGACCTGGGGCATAAACAGAAAGGCTCTGCTTTCAAGGTTCAGTGTGCATGACCACACGTGTCTGTAACTGTGGACTTATCCTGACTGTTGCCTCGGTGAACTTTCACACAGAGAAAGGCTGTAGAAAGTGCGCATTCACTTTAACCACAGCAGGAAACATGTGCAGGCAGCCATTTTCTGGGAACTCCACTCCGTGAGGAGACTCAGCTTGCCCGAGACCCACCCCAGGGCAGGTTAGTTCCGTCTACCCACGTCCTTTAAAGGGCCTCACCTACCACAGCGTTGGCAG
The DNA here is from genome assembly GCF_048418815.1 of Hemitrygon akajei. Classification (NCBI taxonomy): domain Eukaryota; kingdom Metazoa; phylum Chordata; class Chondrichthyes; order Myliobatiformes; family Dasyatidae; genus Hemitrygon; species Hemitrygon akajei. The sequence goes on from NC_133130.1 coordinate 143,108,586, forward strand.
TAAAGGTGGATCCTTTTAAGGGTTATTTATTTGTCCAGCATTCCTGCTCCCAAACCTCTGCCAGGCAGCAGCTTCCCCCCTCTCCAGACCGTCACCCCAGGATCCACTTGTTTACTAGCTCCCCCCCCCCCCCACACCAATCTCTCCCCCACTCACTAACCCCACACTGAGTCTCTCCTCACTGATCTCTTCCCCCCCCATACACCTTCCCTATCCTCATTGTCTCCTCTCCCACCTCACCCCCATCCTTGCTACATTAGCCCCTACACTAGAAACAGTTCCCACACCCTCCTCTCCCCCACATCAATTCCCCCCTCCTCCTCCCCACTCTCCCCAGCCTCCTGCTCCTTCCACCTCAACACCAGCCATCAGTGAAAGCCCCTTCTCCAGTCTAAATGGTGCTGCCCCCCAACACCCCTCAGCCATCACTCCTCACCTCTGCCAATATATGCTGCCCTTGTGCCCATTCCCCCACTGCAAATCATGGACCCCTGTGCTATTTCCTGTCATCAACCTTCGCTCCAGTTCCATCTCTCTGTCCCCCCACCCCCCCAACCCTCTCACAGATCCCTCTACCCCACATCGCACCCCAGATCCACCCTGTGCTCGGGCACAGCCAGTCCTCCAATTAAACTTGCCCACGTACAACGGTGCTGAGGTCTGAGGCGCGTGGAGAACTTGTGTCACGGGTGGTCGAGGCCGGTGTGGACCTTGTCACTCACAAGACAGGAAAATGCCATTTGACCAATCATCTTTACGCTCCAGTTATATTCTCCCATCTGAACTCTCTAATTCCATCACCAGATCTTCCAGATTCATTCTCTATCCAATTCCTGGCTTATTTTCTTGAAAAATTATCAACCTTTTGCCATGAAAGTGAATCCTGCATTCTAACCACACTCAGGGTAAAAATAGGTCTTTTTTTCCTATTCATCCTATTGATTTCATTTTATAGCCCATTCATACTCGCCCCATCCTGTCCCGTATTCCAGACCTAATCCGAATTCGCATCCTTTTCTGCTCACTGGCCAACGTACTATATCCGCGTTCCACTGCCCCCTTCCCAGAGCTCACAGTGCCAGAGGCTCTCCTATCCATGCTCGCTGCCCCGTCTCATCCTAATGCTGCCAGTCGCAGGGTGCCCATGTGCCACCCCAGCTGGCAAAGGTTAACAGCGGCAGCATGTGTATTTGTAGCGTTAGCAAAGCCCTTGCTATTTCTGTGCATTGTGAGGAAACACAAGCTGAGTTGTCTTCCGCGATGTCTCTCCTCCCGGCTTATCAGTCCCGTTCAGAAGTATATTGTTCAGTAGATTGCTGCCCAAACCACAGGCAGCACAGTGTTTATTCCAGACCATCCATCCGTAGCCAGGGAATCCAGGAGATGTCACAAGAAGGACGTGAGAAGCTCCTGTTAATACTCAGGCAAAATCTGCAGTGCCAGGTTTTGCATGTGGGTGCAGGGCCCTGTTCAGGAAGGAGGGTGTTTTCTGGCAGGAGTGGCCAATGTCAGTTATCCGATGGCAGATTATGCAAACTCCTTATGCACCGCGTTATCCGGCCTGTTTCACCCCGTGCCCCGAGAAGCTCACGGGAACGTTTTCCACGTCGAAATCGCTATCATTAAACTGGGGGCAGGGGCCTGGTGTTAGGGAGAAAAGCAAGAACTCTCTCTCTCTCTCTCTCTCTCTCACTTGCAAGGCACAGACGAGCGATACACTTTGCACAGTGAACTCTGCCAATGTAGCTTGAACGAGGGGCGAGAACAGTGTCTGTCAGAACCCGTGGGGTGGCACTGGATAAACAGCGTGCAGGGCTGTCAGGAAGGAGCAGGAGAATGGGACCCAGTCTGCCACAGAACAGCAACAGGTAAAAGTGGGCTGAAAGGCCCTCCTTTCTGCTTTAACCTCTGTGAATCCAGTGAACTCAGAGACTGCCTGCTGGGGAATGATTCGGGCTCTTGTCACATTCACTAAGAAGTAAGCATCTGCAGGAAATATCCAGGAGAAGGATGCTTGGTCCATGAACCAGTTCCGTTAAATCAGAGCTAGTTTTTTTTTATTGTGAACTCCATGCCCCCTGCCCTGTTCCTGTAAGTGTTTATATTCTTGCCCTCAGCACCAATCAGCTTCAGCATTTTAGTCCAGCCCCCGGGTTCAATCTGTGGGAGTGGCCTCCAGACTACGTACTTCCCAAAATCAACACCACGTCTAACTTTGCTAAGGCGCGTTGTGGGTGGGCTCACTCCACCTGGGACATTGCTTATCTCTATTAAATCCGTCAATAACTGTAATTGGCTGGAAAAGCTGCTGCCCTCTCCCCTCCACTGACCCTCCCACTTCACCCCCCCCCCACCACCCCCACTCTGCCCCACCGCCACCATTCCCACTCCAGAGAACCTGTAAAAACATTACGGCAAAAAGGCTGAGTGGCGAGACAAAGTTGCACAGTTTACCAGAGCTCCATCCCCCAGCCGCAGACAGAACTGGGAACTGCCAGCAGACTGGTTGCTAGGATTAACCTTGGACCTTTGCCAGGCAGATTTTTAAACTCCAAACAAGATTGTTACAACTAATAAATTAAGTTGTCCAAAGAAAATAACAAAAGAACAAAGAACCTTCAATGCTCCAGTGGCTTGGAAATCAAGTCTGAATTCCCAGAGCCACCAGGATGGGGCCGATGACATTGTTATACTCGGTCTGAGGTAACATGGCTAAGGAGACACTCATTTATATTCAAGGCTGCTTTTAGCTGAAAGAGGATTATATTGCGTTACAGTGACTTGATTTACAATTAGATTGCCAGTTCGAGATTACATCAAGGGCCTGCAGGTGTTACTCAAGTAATTTTGTGATCTGACTTGCTGCACACAAAGGTTTGATTGTACAGTTAATTGTCTGTGGCAGGGTAGTCTGTGGTTAGGTCCCACCCACTGACATCCTAATTCACCTGGAAGGGGTGCAGATACGAAGAGGCACGTTGGCTCCAGAATAGAAGCAAGACTGCATCTACGACCACGATTCCACTTAGCTGAAGTTCTTAGAGAAGATAGAGCTTGTGGCCATAAAGTCGGACTAAACTTCGTATGGCAACAGGAGTGGGAAACTAGGTGTGAGGATAATGGCTGTGATCAGGGCAGGTGTAGGGGAGACGACTATCAACAAGGGCAGGAAAAGGGTCAAAGATTGGGAGCAGGAGCTGGGACTGTCTTCTGGTTAAGATGGCGCTGCCAAACATGTGCCGAATGCTACCAGGCTGGTAGTTCAAATGGTAAAAAATTACACTAAAAATATAACTAAAAACACTTTCTATGAGGTAAATTATCACCACAAACGGTGAGGGAGCGAGCGATGGCGAGGCGAGTTTGGGAGACGAGCTGGGCTGGTGTGTTGCAGAATCGTTGCAGGTGGAGTGAGCCACTGGGAGAAGGATGTCAGGGCTGGGACAGAGGAGTTCCAAGCCTGTACAACTGGCCCGGGTGTGAGGTTGGGTGCCGAGCTGATCTGAAGAGCTTGAGTGTGGCTTCAGGCGGAGTGGCAAAATCTGGGCCTTCGCAGTGACCGGGTCCGAGTGCAAGGCACGATCCGCTCTTTAGACAATTTAAACACTGGCCCAGATCAGAGAAGAGAGCCGATTTTGCTTGCTGTCCGCAATGTTCACGCCTCTCTCCTGGGCACTGGATCCTTTCGCTGCAGTGGTTCCCTGGACAATGCAAAGTACGATCCATTGCTTGGTCAATTTAAAAGCCGGCCCAGATAGACTGAAAAGACAGGGTATCAGGATACGTGGTGAAAGCCGAATTTGCTCGCTCTCCGCGTTGGTCACTCCCCTCTCTCTGGCGCCGAAGCTATGAAGATCACAGCGCTCCATGCCCGCTAATATGATGAATTGATAAGTGAGGCTTTGGGCCTACTCCAGGCTACTCCAGGGTTCGGATCTCAGGACTCACTTTGGCTCTGAATGTTGTTGTTCGCTTCAATTGTTTGCATGATTTGTACTTTTCCCCCTCTCTCTTGAGCATCGAGTGCTGGTCTTTTTTTTATTATTTCTTTAATTGAGTTCTTTCAGGTTTCTTGCTTTGTGGTTACCTGTAAGCAAACAAATTTCAAGGTTGTATAATTTATACATTCTTTGATAATAAATGTACTTCGAAGCTTTGATTGTGGTCAGGGTAGGAACCAGAGGCAACAGCAAGCAGCAGGGGGGAGAAATAGGATCGGGGCAGGAGCCAGGAACCAGGGGTAGGCGCAGCTGTTGGTCCCTTGGTATAAAGTGGAGAGGGATGGGACAAAGTATAATCACACAACAGGTTTAGGTGGTAAGTTGGCTGCCAATCAAGCTGCCTGGTTTGTCCTGGCTGGTTTTGAACTTCTTGACCTCTTTTAGAACTAGACTCATCTAAGCCAGTAGATAGTGTCTGATCTCACTCCTAACTTGTTCCTCATTGAGTGCAGGAAGACCTTGAGAGGTCAGGAGGTGAGTCGCTTGCTGCAGGATACCCAGTCCCTGGTCTGCTCTTGTCCTCTACGGCTGAGAAGTACTAAGTCCCAGAATGCTAATGCTAGGGAAATTGTTGGTGGTGGTAATGCCACAGAATATCTAGGCAACATAGTGAGGTTCCCTCTTGTTAGAAATAATCATTGCTTGGCACTTTCATGACACAAATGATGAAGCTATAGAGCAGGGAAACAGGTCCTGTGGCCCAACTCATTAATGCTAAGCAAGATGCCTCCCTTAACTAATCCTATTTGCCTGTGTTTGACCCATATCCCTCTAAACCATGCTTAGCCATGTACCTGTCCAAGAGTATTTTAAACATCATAATTGTATATCTCTCTATCACTTTCACCAGATGCTTGTTTCATGTACACAAGGTCCTCTGTGTGGAAAAATTGCCCTTCAGGTGCCTTTTAAATCTTTCCCCTTACCTTACTCCTGTCATCTAAGACCATAAAGACCATACGATAAAGGGGCAGATTTAGGCTATTTGGCCTATCAAGTTGTCCGCCATTTCATCATGGCTGATCCATTTCCCTCTCAGCCCCAACTTCCTGCCTTCTTCCTGTATCCCTTCATTCCCTAATTAATCAAGAATCTAACAACCTTTGCCTTAAATATACTCGATGTGTTGGCCTCAAGGTGGATTTGGAGAGAATGTTTCCTCTGGTGGGGCTATCCAAAACTAGAGGACACAGCCTCAAAATTCAGGGACGACCTTTTAGAACAGAAGTAAGGAGGAATTTTTTTTAGCCAAAGAGTGGTGAATCTGTGGGCGTCTGTAACAGACTGTGAAGGAGGCCAAGTCCATGAGTGTATTTAAAGTGGGAGTTTATAGATCACAAACAAAAGAAAATCTAAAGATGCTGGAAATCTGAGGTAACACACACAAAATACTGGAGGAACTCTGCAGGCCAGGCAGCATCTTTGTAAAAGGGTACAGTCGACATTTCGGGCCAAAAACCTGATTGGTCAGGGCATCAAGGGATATGGTGAGAGGGCAGGTGTATGGGGTTGAATGGGATCTGGGATCAGCCATGATGAAATGGCAGACAAAACTTGATGGATGAATGGCCTAATTCTGCTCCTATGGATAATGGTCTTATGGTCTTATATTTAAAGTGGAGGTTGATAGGTTCTTGATTAGACAGGATGTTAAAAGTTGCAGGGAGAAGCAGGAGAATTGAATTGAATTGACTTCATTTCTTACATCACATACAAGGAGTAAAAATCTTTATGTTATGTCTCCGTCTAAATGTGCAATGTGAAAAAACAGTAATTTATAATAAATAGAACAGTCAATGTAACATAGAAATACTCTCAAATCAATGTGAGTTAATCTGGCCTGGTGGAAGAAGTTGTCCCGGAGCCTGTTGGTCCTGGCATTTATGCTGCAGTACCGATTTCCAGATGGTAGCAGCTGGAATAAATTGTGGTTGGGGTGACTTGGGTCCCCAATGATCCTTCGGGCCCTTTTTACACACCTGTCTTTGTAAACGTCCTGAATCATGGGAAGTTCACAACTACAGATGTGCTGGGCTGTCTGCACCACTCTCTACAGAGTCCTACGGCTGAGGGAAGTACAGTTCCCATACCAGGCAGTGATGCAGCCAGTCAGGATGTCAATAGGGATTAGCCCGTCTCCACTCCTCCTGTAATCCACAACCAGTTCCTTTGTTTTTGTGAGGGAGAGGTTCTTTTCTTGAGACCACTCTGTCAGAGAGATGACTTCATCCCTGTAGCCCACCTTGTTACTGTTTGAGATAAGGCCAATCAATGTAGTAGATTAGAGCAAACACGAGGAAATCTGCAGATGCTGGAAATTCAAACAACAACACACACAAAATACTGGTAGAACACAGCAGGCCAGGCAGCATCTATAAGGAGAAGCACTGTCGACGTTTCGGGCCGAGACCCTTTGTCAGGACCTATTGCGATAGCGCTTTTCCCTATAGATGCTGCCTGGCCTGCAGTGTTCCACCAGCATTTTGTGTGTGTAGTAGATTAGAGCTGTGGGTGGGGTTGAGAAGGATAATAAATCAGACATGATGGAATGGCGGAGTAAACTCGATGGGCTAAGCGGCCTAATTCTCCTGTGCCTGATGTTCTTATGGTAGTCCCTAAGTCAGGAAGGTTTTGAAAGAATATGGAGACCAAAGAGCCTGTAAATACTGTAATATGGAATGAAAAACAAACTGCAAGAGTAATTCAGTAGATCAGAAAACATCTGTGGAGAAAAACAGATAGCGATGCTTCAATGGAGATCATGATTCAGTCTCAGCCTGAAATGTCAAACATCCTTTTGATCCCACAGATGCTGTCTCACACATTGACTTCCTCTAGCAGTTTTTACTGCTCTGGAGGAGTAAGCTTATGGTATAGGTTAGTGGTCACAAAGACAGACTAAACTGTGGAGTTCGAGAAAGGAGGCGAGATGACTCAAGGCATCCAGTGTGCTATAACTTGCAGTCAATGGATATAACTGGGAAAAGACTCTAAAGACCAGAGTCATACCTAGCACAGGGGAAGGTGGCTGTGGATGTTGGAGTATATTTACCTCAGCCCCAAGACTTCGGACAGAATCCCTCAAAGTAGCGTAATAGCCAACCGGATTCAATGACCTTCTTTCCATCACGAGGTCAGAATGGGGATGTTCACTAATGATCCTGCGATACTTCATCTCGCTTACAGCTCTTCAGCAAATGAAGAAGCCCAGACCTACATTCACCAACGCCTGCTCGCCATTCCACTATCGGCTGACACCATCTACCAAGTACCTTGCAGTTAATCAGTTTGGCTTCTCTGACAGCACCTCCCAGCCGTGACCTCTACCACTGAGAAGGAAAAGGGCAGCCAAGAATACCACCAGCTGCAGCTTCCCCTCCAAGTCACCCGCCATCATGACTTGGAAATACGTCGCCAGTCTTTCACTAGTTCTAAAACCTCTCCAACAGCCCAAAAGCACTGTAGGATCACTTTCGCCAGGAATGCGGTGGCTCACCGTCTGCTTCCTGAGGAACTTAGGGGTGCACAATAAATGCTAGCATTGCCGGAGATGTCCAGAAATGAACTAAAAACAAAAACAGGCAGCCTCAATCTTCAGGACCACAGGAGCCAAAGCAACCCATAGCTCTTAAACCGATCAATCTCTGACAGGATGGTGCAGGTATACGCTGTTACTCTGTCCTACTGAAGAATACATTGATTTCCAGACAATAACTTCCCACCTCATTGGACACTTCTGCACCATTTCCACCAGTGTTGACCCTTGAAAACCCTACAAAAGGCAGTGGATTTGGCCCAGTACATCACTGGTAAAGGCCCCCAACCATTGAGCCCAGCTACATGAAACTTTCCCGTAGAAAAGCAGCATCCATCATCAGAGATATTCACCACCCAGGCCATGCTCTTTTCTCGCTGGTAGAAGGTACAAGTGCCTCAGGACTCACACCACCAGGTTCAAGAACAGTTACTACCCCTCAACCGTCAGGCTCATGAACAAAAGGGGATAACTATTCCATTTCTCATGTTCCCACAATCGATGATCTCATTTTAAAGACTCTTCACCTTGTTATTTCATGCTCTTGTTATTTATTGCTATTTATTTATATTTCCATTTGCGCAGTTTGTTGTTCCTTGATCCTGTTTACAGTTCCTGGTCTATAGGTTTGCTAAGTATGCCCGCAGGAAAAGAATCTCGGGGTTCGACATGGTGACATGTATGAACTCCGATAATACATTTTACTTTGAACTTTTGAACTTTGATGCAGTCTCCCATTCAATTGCATAAGTATGTGTATGCATGAGTTTCACTGAGGAATTTATACGTGCCAAAACCACAGACACATCGCATCGTATAAGGAACATTCACAAGAACACCATAAACATAAAAAGACAGATTTTTTTAAATAAGAAAACACAATTAAAACACAAATGAAGCCCAAGAGTGATCAGAGTGTTTGCAGTCACAAGAAAATCCACAGATGCTGGAGAGATAGTAACACACACAAAATGCTGGAGGAACTCGGCAGGTCAGGCAGCATCTATGGGAAAGAGTAAGCAGTGGACATTTCGGGCTGAGGCCCTTTGTCAGGACTGGAAAGGAAGGGGAGAAGTCAGAGTAAGAAGGCTAAAGAAGGTCTTGGCCTGAAACATTGACTGTTTACTCTTTTCCTTAGAGGCTGCCTGCCCGGCTGAGTTCCTCCAGCGTTTTGTGTGTATTACGAAGTGTTCGTAGTGATGTTGAACGATAGGGATTAGGGCTATGCCTGTTGGTTCCAGAAGCAAATGGTTGAGGGGAAGTAGTCGTTCTTGAACCTGGTCAAGGCTGCGCCATTATAGAATCAGAGGATCATAAAAACTGGAAACATGCCCTGCCCCCCACTGAATCTGCACTAACCACCAATCACCCTTTTACACCAATCCCACTTTACTCCCCCAGGTCCTCACCCTCACCTGCACACTGGGACACGTTACAGTGGCCAATCAACCTACCAACTTGCATGTCTTTGGGTTGTGGGAGGAAACCAGAGCCCCTAGGGCAGGGGTTCCCCACCTGGGGTGCCCGCACCCCCAGGGGGTGCGACAAAGAGTGGCTTGTGTGCTTGAGTGACAAGTCACGAGTCATCACTCAGCCAGCTGCCAGTGTGCCTTGAGAAGTGGTAGTAACATTTGTCCCAAGCACACTCCAGTCTCCTGCTGCCCGAGTCAGCGTTGAGGATTCTCATCAGTATTACTTGGGAAGTTACACCTCAGAGTTGAGGAGTCTCATCAATGTTAGTTAGAAGGTCACATCTCAGAGTTAAAAATCATCTCATAATGCCAAAATCTTTATACATCCCGAATCAACCATCGAGTAATGACTTCGCGTTAAAACCAAACCCGCAGACAGTAGGTAAATTATTCAATTATAAAATTTTTAAAAGCCGCATTTTGATAAAAAGCAGCTGAAGTCGTTCATTCGTATTTGTCTCAATGCATTAAAGAAGTTTTTGAATTTCAAAGGTTTTTTTTCTCTTAAAAGGTTTTTTTCTTGAATCGTTGATAATTTTGAATTGTGTTAGTTGAGGAGGTATCATGGTTAGCACCGAGGACTTTGAATCGTGTGATGGGAGTTCATATCTCCGGTAATCATCGGAAATAGGTCTGCAAATTCAGTAGAGAGTAGCCTAATAAGTCGCGTCACGTCCCCGTAGCATTTCCACCTGATGATTTTTCATGGTGTAACCGCAGATAATATCATAATATAATATTCAAAAGCGTATTTCTCGCGATACTTTGCTATAGGCTTGTCTGGTTGAGTAAAGCGGTCATCCCTGACTTAGTCAGATAGTTTTTCTCATATTAGCTCATATTTTTCTCTTTACCCTTAACCCTTCATCATGTCAAAAAGAAGGAAATGGAATGATGACTATGTGTGCTTCGGTTTCACTTGCACAACAGGAAATGATGGCTTGCAAAACCCCCTGTGCATTCTTTGTAGTGTTGTGTTTTCCAACTCAAATCTGAAGCCATCAAGCTTCAAGAGCACTTCAAGAACAAGCATGGATGAGCTGATGTTGAAGGACATGATGTTGGGTCATTGAAAATCAAAAGAGCTCATTTTGATTCACATAGAAACATAGAAACATAGAAAATAGGTGCAGGAGTAGGCCATTCAGCCCTTCGAGCCTGCACCGCCATTCAGTATGATCATGGCTGATCATCCAACTCAGAACCCTGTATCTGATTTCTCTCCATACCCCCGATCCCTTTAGCCACAAGGGCCATATCTACTTCCTCTTAAATATAGCCAATGAACCGGCCTCAACTGTTTCCTGTGGCAGAGAATTCCACAGATTCACCACTCTCTATGTGAAGAAGTTTTTCCTCATCTCAGTCCTAAAAGGCTTCCCCTTTATCCTTAAACTGTGACCCCTCATTCTGGACTTCCCCAACATCGGAAACAATCTTCCTGCATCTAGCCTGTCCAATCCCTTTAGAATTTTATACGTTTCAATAAGATCTCCCCTCATTCTTCTAAATTCCAGTGAGTATAAGCCTAGTCGATCCAGTCTTTCTTCATATGAAAATCCTGCCATCCCAGGAATCAATCTGGTGAACCTTCTTTGTACTCCCTCTATGGCAAGAATGTCTTTCCTCAGATTAGGGGACCAAAACTGCACACAATACTCTAGGTGCAGTCTCACCAAGGCCTTGTACAACTGCAGTAGAACCTTCCTGCTCCTGTACTCAAATCCTTTTGCTATGAATACCAACATACCATTTGCCTTTTTCACTGCTTGCTGTACCTGCATGCCCACCTTCAATGACTGGTGTACAATGACACCCAGGTCTCGTTGCACCTCCCCTTTTCCTAAACAGCCACCATTCAGATAATAATCTGTTTTCCTGTTCTTGCAACCAAAGTGGATAACCTCACATTTATCCACATTAAATTGCATCTGCCATGAATTTGCCCACTCACCTAACCTATCCAAGTCACCCTGCATCCTCTTAGCATCCTCCTCACAGCTAACACTGCCGCCCAGCTTCATGTCATCTGCAAACTTGGAGATGCTGCATTTAATTCCCTCGTCTAAATCATTAATATATATTGTAAACAACTGGGGTCCCAGCACTGAGCCTTGCGGTACCCCACTAGTCACTGCCTGCCATTCTGAAAAGTTCCCGTTTACTCCCACCTTTTGCTTCCTCTCTGCCAACCAATTCTCTATCCACGTCAATACCATACCCACAATACCATGTGCTTTAAGTTTGCACACTAATCTCCTGTGTGGGACCTTGTCAAAAGCCTTTTGAAAATCTAAATATACCACATCCACTGGCTCTCCCCTATCCACTCTACTAGTTACATCTTCAAAAAATTCTATAAGATTCGTCAGACATGATTTTCCTTTCACAAATCCATGCTGACTTTGTCCGATGATTTCACCGCTTTCCAAATGTGCTGTTATCACATCTTTGATAACCGACTCTAGCATTTTCCCCACCACCGATGTCAGACTAACTATAATTCCCCAGTTTTTCTCTCCCTCCTTTTTTAAAAAGTGGGGTTACATTAGCCACCCTCCAATCCTCAGGAACTAATCCAGAATCTAAGGAGTTTTGAAAAATTATTACTAATGCATCCACTATTTTTTGGGCTACTTCCTTAAGCACTCTGGGATGCAGACCATCTGGCCCTGGGGATTTATCTGCCTTTAATCCCTTCAATTTACCTAACACCACTTCCCTACTAACATGTATTTCCCTCAGTTCCTCCATCTCACTAGACCCTCGGTCCCCTACTATTTCCAGAAGATTATTTATGTCTTCCTTAGTGAAGACAGAACCAAAGTAGTTATTCAATTGGTCTGCCATGTCCTTGTTCCCTATGATCAATTCACCTGTTTCTGACTGTAAGGGACCTACATTTGTCTTGACCAATCTTTTTCTTTTCACATATCTATAAAAGCTTTTACAGTCAGTTTTTATGTTCCCTGTCAGCTTTCTCTCATAATCTTTTTTCCCTTTCCTAATTAAGCCCTTTGTCCTCCTCTGCTGGACTCTGAATTTCTCCCAGTCCTCAGGTATGCCGCTTTTTCTGGCTAATTTATATGTTTCTTCTTTGGACTTGATACTTTCCCTAATTTCCCTTGTCAACTACGGGTGCACTACCTTCCCTGTTTTATTTTTTTGCCAAACTGGGATGAACAATTGTTGTAGTTCATCCATGCGATCTTTAAATGCTTGCCATTGCATATCCACCATCAACCCTTTAAGTATCATTTGCCAGTCTATCTTAGCTAATTCACGTCTCATACCTTCAAAGTTACCCTTCTTTAAGTTCAGAACCTTTGTTTCTAAATTAACTATGTCACTGTCCATCTTATTGAAGAATTCCACCATATTATGGTCACTCTTACCCAAGGGGCCTCGCACGACAAGATTGCTAACTAACCCTTCCTCATTGCTCAATACCCAATCTAGAATGGCCTGCTCTCTAGTTGGTTCCTCGACATGTTGGTTCAGAAAACCATCCCGCATACATTCCAAGAAATCCTCTTCCTCAGCACCCTTACCAATTTGGTTCACCCAATCTATATGTAAATTGAAGTCACCCATTATAACTACTGTTCCTTTATTGCATGCATTTCTAATTTCCTGTTTAATGCCATTCCCAACCTCACTACTACTGTTAGGTGGCCTGTACACAACTCCCACCAGCGTTTTCTGCCCCTTAGTGTTATGCAGCTCTACCCATATTGATTCCACATCCTCCGGGCTAATGTCCTTCCTTTCTATTGCATTAATCTCCTCTCTAACCAGCAATGCTACCCCACCTCCTTTTCTTTCCTGTCTATCCCTTCTAAATATTGAATATCCCTGGATGTTGAGCTCCCATCCTTGGTCACCCTGGAGTCATGTCTCTGTGATCCCAACTATATCATATTCATTAATAACTATCTGCACATTCAATTCATCCACCTTGTTACGAATGCTCCTCGCATTGACACACAAAGCCTTCAGGCTTGTTTTTACAACACTCTTAGCCCTTATACAATTATGTTGAAAAGTGGCTCTTTTTGCTTTTTGCCCTGGATTTGCCTGCCTGCCACTTTTACTTTTCACCTTACTACTTTTTGCTTCTACCCTCATTTTACACCCCTCTGTCTCTCTGCACTTGTTCCCATCCCCCTGCCACATTAGTTTAAATCCTCCTGAACAGCAGTAGCAAACGCTCCCCCTAGGACATTGGTTCCAGTCCAGCTCAGGTGCAGACCATCCTGTTTATACCGGTCCCACCTCCCCCAGAACTGGTTCCAGTGCCCCAGAAATTTGAATCCTTCCCCCTTGCACCATTTTTCAAGCCACATATTCATCTGAAATATCCTCCTATTTCTACTCTGACTAGCATGTGGCACTGGTGGTAATCCAGAGATTATTATCACAAAGAACTCTTCTAAAATTAGGTTTCATTTCTGTTGAAAAGCCACTACTTCTTGCTTCATACCAAGTGGCATATAAAGTGGCCAAATCCAAGAAGCCCCATACAATTGCAGAAGATCTCATCAAGCCATGTGCACTGGAAATGGCAACAATTCTCCTGGGCAAAGAAGCAAGAAAAAAATTTGAACAGGTGCCCCTATCAAATAATGTCATTCACAACTGAATCAGTGATTTGAGTGAAGATATTTTGAACCATCATCTCAGATGTCAGAGCTAGTCCTCTTAAAATCTCTATTCAATTGGATGAGTCAACTGATGTCTCCATTTGTAGTCAGCTCATCACATTAGTGAGGTATGTCAATGATGGTGCTGTGAAGGAAGATTTCCTGTTTTGCAAAGATCTGAAAACAAACGCAACTGCAAAGGATGTGATTCAGCTGGTGAAAGACTTCTTTGTCAAACATGATTTAGATATCAAAGTCATTGGTTCTGTATGCACTGAAGGGGCACCTGCAATGCTTGGAAGTAAATCTGGCTTTTCTGCATTGATGAAAAAGGAGATTCCAGACTTGAAAGTTTGTTTTCTTCATCGGCATGCTTTGGCATCAAAAACATTGCCTCCAAATTTGAAGAAAGTCCTTGATACTTGTGTGAAGATCATCAACTGGATCAGGGGGCATGCTTTGAACCATCGCATCTTCAAATCATTTTGTGAGGATCTGGGAAGTGAGCATTCAGTTTTGCTTTTCCACACAGAAATCTGTTGGTTGTCACGAGGATAAGCTTTAACCCGCTTCTTTGAACTGTGGGAAGAAATCAAAGTTTATCTGGAGGAGAGTGAATGTGATCTGGTTGGGGCAATGGAATCACAGGAATTTGCCCAAATGCTGGCTTACTTAGCTGACATTTTCACTTGTATGAATGACCTGAGTGTTTCTCTTCAAGGAAAAGGGATAAACATATTGAAGGCTTGTGAAAAGTTGAACGCCTTCAAAGAAAAGTTACGTCTTTGGCGTCGAAGGATAGAAAAAGGCAGTCTCTCAAATTTTCCTTCACTAGAAGAGATGGTTGATGATGCTGGATCCATAACTCCTACTGTGCGTGAAGAAATTGTGGCTCATTTGGAAATGCTGTCAGAATTGTTTGATGGATATTTTGCTGCTGGAGACCTGAAGATTTCAGAAGAATGGATCATGAATCCATATTCCTACAATTTGGAGAAAATGTCAGATGATGAAGAGCTGAAGGAAGATCTTATTGATTTGCAGACAAATCGAGCTCTTGAAATGCAATTTGAAAGCAAGACTTTGGAGGAGTTTTGGTGTGTAGCACTAGATATGTTCCAAAGACTTGGTGGAAAAGCACTTTGTGTCCTCATTCCATTTGCAACAACATGCTTGTATGAATCTGGATTCAGTTCTCTTTTGTCAATCAAGACAAAATCTAGGAATCGCCTGAATCCATAGGCAGACCTGTAGATTGCAGTCAGCAAGAAAGTTCCACGTTTTCACAAAATCACGAATGAGAAATCATTGAATTTTATGTTCACAATGGGATTGATTTTACTGTTTACAGTTTTTTCTGAATAAATTAGAATCTAATTGCTCAATTTATATTTGCATTTTATGCATTGAGTTAAAAGCTTATTTTTTTTAAGTTCAATTTGTTCACCCGCAGCATTGTATGTGGTTCAATTTGTGGTTCAAAAATTAGAAATTAGACTTCTTCATCTTCAAATGTGATATTACTTTTGTAGGGGTGCGAACATTAATCAAACATTTCCTAGGGGTGTGGGGCACAGAAAAGGTTGGGAACCACTGCCCTTGGGAAACCCCCTCAGTCACAGGGAGAACATGCAACGCTCACAAAGGCTGCACTGGCGTTCAGAGCTCAGCCCGTGTCTCTGGAACTTTAAATGGAGCTGCTCTCATAGCTGCACCGCTGTGCCGGCTCTGTGAAGGGGAAATGTTTCCGGCTATCTGAAGTAAATCATTTCCAATTTCCTATTCTCTGTAGCATGAATAGTGACCGGCAATTCTATTCTCAAGGCCAAGAGCCCTTCTTTATTAATCTGGAGCTGGACAACGTTCTGTAGCCTAGACATTTTTACTCCATCACCAATTAACCTGGACGCTTGTTGAGGTACTTGTAAAGGAATAAACCACACTGGTGTGGGCTTGGGGGCTGAGGCAGTTATTCTGGTATCAATTAAAGGAGTCAAATTTTTTATTTTTTTTATTTAAAGATACGGTACAGAATGAGCCCTTCCAGCCTTTCAACAACCCATCATTTCAAACCTAGCCCAATTACAGGACAATTTACAATGACCATTTAACCTACTGACCAGAATGTCTTTGGATTCAGGAACAGCTTCTTCCCCGCTGCTATCCGATTCCTAAATGGACTTTGAAGCTTTGGACATTACCTCACTTTTTTTAATATACAGTATTTCTGTTTTTGCACATTTTTATAATCTATTCAACATACATAATTGATTTACTTGTTTATTTATTATTATGTTTTATTTTATTTGTTATTATTTTCTTCTCTCTCACTCTGCTGGATTATGTATTGCATTGAACTGCTGTTGCTAAGTTAACATATTTCACGTCACATGTCGGTGATAATAAACCTGATTCTGATTCTAACTGTGAGAAGAAACCCACAAGGAGGATGTACAAACTCCTTACATAGGACATCAGGATTGAACTCTGAATTCTGCCGTCCCGAGCTACGGGAGCGTTGTGCTGGGAGATGTGGGTTATTTGGAAGATAATGGATAATTTGCCTGCAAGTAACCTCTATCCCTCGACATTATTTCTTGACATTCCCTTTTATTTAATTTCCCTGTAAAGTGAACACAATTTCCATAATCGTTGCAAATAATAATTGCTTATTCAAAATTGTCACCCCTTTTAAGTCTGTACACATGCTTAACTGCTCCTATACTGCAAGAATAGGAATGCTGTGGAACTGAGAGACATGGTAGGGGTTGGGGGCGCAAGTCCACACTTTCTGAAAGTGGTGACACAGGTAGACAGGGAGGTGAAGAAGACACGTGGCATTCTTGCCTTCATCAGATGGGGAAGT
This sequence comes from Hemitrygon akajei, assembly GCF_048418815.1. Taxonomy (NCBI): domain Eukaryota; kingdom Metazoa; phylum Chordata; class Chondrichthyes; order Myliobatiformes; family Dasyatidae; genus Hemitrygon; species Hemitrygon akajei. The sequence continues at coordinate 143,125,103 of NC_133130.1, forward strand.
GAGTACAAAGATGAACGTTACAGCTATAGGAGACAGTGGTGAGATCACACCGAGAATATCGCTTTGACTTGTTATAGGAAAGATGAGATTAAGCTTGAGAGAGTGCAGAAGAGATCCATAGGGCTGTTGCCAGGACTGGAGGACTTGAGTTGCAAGGACAAGCTGGATAGGGTGGGCTGTTTTCCCTGGAGTGAAGGAGATGACCTCATCGAGGTTTATAAAATCATGAAGGTCATTGATAAAGAGATGGGTCAAAGTCTTTTCCCCAGGGGAGTCTAAAGCCAGAGGGTTTGAGGTGAGAGTGGAAAGATTTACTGGAGGAACAACCTGCCAGCTTTTCACACTGAGAGCGACTGGTATATGGAAAGAACTGCCAGATGAAGTGGTAGAGAGGAGTGCAATTATGACGTTAAAAAATAATATTTTGCCTAAATGCAGGCAAATGTGGATAGCTCAGGTGGGCACCTTGGCTGTCATGGATGAGTTGGGATGAAGGGTCTGTGTCTATGCTGTATAATTCTATAATTCTATTTAGTTTAAAGGCCTAACCATAGCTATGGATATTTGATTTCCTAAATCACTGACCCTAGCCCTCTTCAAGAAAATTCAGAAAAATCTGTTCAAGTAGCACAGCTCGCTCTTTCCCCATTAACCGGAACCCTTTTCACCAATCATAGATCCGCAGATCAATAAGACAATCTTTTATCTCATTGACCTGAGCCAGTTTTTTAGATGATTCAGAGAGTGATTCACGGTCTTTTAATTTGGGCTCAAGTTCTCACCTCTGAGTCACTAGATGTTTCTGCCCCCTCTTCAAACCCCTAGGAGATGTCCTTAAGCCTCCGACACTCACACTCACAGCTACAGGAAACAGTGTCTATCCCGCCCGCTCTAGTGTGTCCCATCACCAGTGCAACCTGGTCGCCAGGCACAGTGTACACATAGTCGGTTTGCTCACCCGCCATGCGGTCTCTGCTCTCACCTGCGTAGGCTGCTTGACACAATGGAGGCTGAGTGTCCTTTGACAGCAGTTTCCGAGTCCCCAGGCATATCTCACCCATGGTCACACCCTCCTATCCTTCTTCATTGGCAAACTCAGTGCCTAATCTGACAGCTGTGACCATTTCTGGACCAAATCTCCACTCGCCCCTCCATGATCCTAGTGTCCAGCCTCGTCAAATCTGCCTGTTGAGGACAGATGTGAGGGTGGAGCTTGGAGACTATATTCTGGAGGTGCCACCATTGCTCCTGCTGCTTAATCCGTCCCATGATGCCTTTTAGATCCATGGAAGTGCTCAGAACTCCAGTGATGATGAGTTGTACCAGGCCACATCTTATTGGGGGAAGCCAGGAGTTGCTCTCTATTTTGATAACACATTTCACTCCCTGGAGCTTTGTTAACATAGCAATTAGATGGTACTCTGATTCCTCCAAGTTTTTGTTGTGGCCTTTGCAGTAAGTGTGTACCCATGCCTGCCCACTCCCCGTTTCTGAGCTTGAGGGGCACCCAGTCCTGAAAGGGCGACAAATCAGCACGCGTACTCCCATAGGTGCCTGAGAAGATTCGGCTCATCCGTGAGGATTCTCTGCAGGTGTGCGACATGATGCGGCCTGATAGTTTGCACCTTAGCCTGGTATAGCAACTGCTCTGACCCCAGACTGATGGAACCTGCAGAGAGTTCTGATCGCAGCCCAGTCCATCACAGGCTTATCACTTCCTTCCTTCCAACCAGTCCGCCTTCATGGTACTTTGCTTCAGGAAGGCTAGTAGTATCGTTGGGGATGTTTGTCACCCTGGTCTAGGCCCGGAGCATTTAGCCACGGTGGGGCCCAGCTCCTAATGCAAGGCACGATCTGCTGTTTGGACATTTTAACGGCTGGCCCAGATAGACTGAAAAGGCAGGGTGTTGGGATCAAAGGCAAGGGCTGGGCTGATTTAATTCGCTCTCCTGTGATGTTCACTCCTCTCTCTGTGGCACTGCCCCTGGCTGCTGTGCTTCCTCTCTGTGAGCTTCAGAGCGATTTGCCCCACTAATATGATGAAACGAGACCGAGGCTTCAGGCCTACTCTGAGCTGCTCCAGGGATTTGGATCTATGACTCAATTTGCTTCGGAATACTGTTGCTTGCTTCTACTGTTTGCATAATTTGTGTTTTTTTCCCTCTTTCACATTGGGTGTTGGTCTTTATTTTTTTATTAACTGGGTTCTTTTGGGTTTCTTGTTTTGTGGCTACCTGTAAGCAGACAAATCTCAAGGGTGCATAATTTATATCTTCTTTGATATTAATTATACTTTGAATCACTTTCTTTTCTCTCTTCTACCTTCTGGGAAAAGACGCAAGAGTTTGAAAGCCTGGGCAAACAGACTCAGGAACAGCTTCTTCCCCACTGCCATCAGTCATCTGACCCAACCTCCTCTGTCACATCCCCCTCGCAGAGGAGCTGCCATGTTCTCAGAGGCTTAATTCAACCTCTTCCATTATTATCACTTCAGTATTTCTTTCTGCACTTCTTCAGTGTGTACCTACTATACTTTGCAGCCTTCTGTTGTTTTGCAATCTTTGTTGAAATTATTGTTACCATGAACACAGTTTATTCTGCGAACTTCATACAATCAAGAAATTTTATAGTATCCTGGTGTGTACGACAGTCAGCTAATCTGATCTGATATGGCCGGAGGGCTGTTCTCATGTCCCATCAAAGCAGCCCGTACACTGCTTTCATCACCACCTCCTGATCAGAGCTTCAGATTAAATCTACTTCTCAAACAGACTAGTATGTTGAAACTCCAGCTTTATTAACAGCTGCTAACTCCATAATTATAGTTATAAACAGCACCAAAGCTGTTCAAGCAATGAATATTACATACGTCGAAAAACGCTGACTGTGTAGCAGATTGAAACCAGCTACACCTGCCTATTCACCTCCATTCAGGGCCCTGGGCAGTCCTTGCAGGCGAGGCAACATTTCACCTGTGAATCTGCTGGGGCTGTCTTTTGTGTCTGGTGCTCCCGATGCAACCTCCTCTGCACTGGCGAGACCCATCGTAAATTGGGAGGCTGTTTCGTTGAGCACTTCCGCACCATCCACAAAGGCGGAGTTGCCCAGGGACACACATTTCAACTCCGATTCTCATCCCCATTCCAACATGTAGGTTGAAGGTCTCCTCTTGTGCCAAGATGAGGCCACCCTCAGGGTGGAGGAACAACACTATATATTCTGTCTGGGTAGCCTTCAACCTGATGACATGAATATTGATATCTCCTTCCAGTAAACAACTCCTCCCCCACTTCCTCTATTCTCCAGTCCAACCTTTCACCTCTTCTCCCCTGCCTATTACTTCCCCCTGGATCCCCTCCTCCTTCCCTTTCTCCTATGGTCCACTCTTCACTCCTATCAAATTCCTTCATCTCCAGCCCTTTACCTTTCCCACCCCCCCGGGTTCACCCATCACCTTCTAACTATCCTCCTTCCCCTCCCCCACCTTGTTATTCCGATGTCTTCCCCCTTCCTTCTCAGTCCTGAAGAAGGACCTCAGCCCGAAACATCGTCTGTCTATTCATTGACATAGATGCTGCCTAACCTGCTGAGTTCCTCCAGCATTTTGTGTGTTGCTTTTTGCTCAGGGCACGTTTTATCTTTTGGCAACCATGCTGAAAAATAGGACAAAGTTATACCCTGCGGCACAATAATTGTGTGTAGAGAGGCTCACTCTGGGCAACCCAGCCAAGGAGCATGTTCTTACTGGCCAGGGCAGCTGGTGGAGTTGCAGGGTCCCAGTTCCAGTGACCTGGGTTCGATTCTCCCCTCTGCTGCTGTCCATGTGGAGTCTGCACATTCTCCATGTGACCCTTAGGTGCTGTGGTTTCTTCCATGTTCCAAAGACTTGATCATTGCCATATTAATAAGCTACTGAATGGTTCATGAACCCATGAGTACTACCTCATCGTTCCATTACTTACTTATTTTGTAATCTATAATAATTTCCACATCTTTGTTCAAAGTTCAAAGTAGAATTTATTATTAGAGCACATCCATGCCACCACATACAACCCTGAGATTCTCTTTGCTGTAGTCATACTCAGCAAATCTATAGAATAGTAACTGTAAACAGGATCAATGAAAGAGCAAGAGCGTAGAAGACAACAAACTGTGCAAATGCAAATATAAATAAATAGGAATAAATAATGAGAGCATGAAATAACAAGATATAGAGTCCTTAAAGTGAGATCATTGGTTGTGGGAACATCTGACCTCTTTTGTTCAAGGGGGTAGTAACTGTTCTTGAACGTGGTGGTGTGAGTCCTGAGGCTCCTGTATCTTCTACCTGATGGCAGCTGTGAGAAGAGAAAAGAGCATGGCCTGGGTGGTGAGGATCTTTGATGATGGATGCTGCTTTCCCGGAGCAGCTTTTCATGTAGATTTGCTCATTGGTTGGAAGGGTTTTTTCCATTACGTACTGGGCTGAATCCATTCGTTTTTCTAGGATTCTCTGTTCAAAGGCATTAGTGTTTCCATACCAGGCCGTAATGCAGCCAGTCAATACACTTCCCACCTCACATCTATAGAACCTTGTGAAGGTTTTTGATCTCACTCCAATGCTGCTGTAAAACAACTTTCACATCATATAAGATGTTGCAGGTAAGCTGATCCTGATTCTGAGGTGAGCAGTGGAATTTGGGGAATTAATGGGAGAGCAGACACAATACAATGGGATCAGTGTAGGCTTGGTATAAATGGGCATCTGGCAAAAGTAGTGGACTCAAGGGGCTGAAGGACTTGTATCTGTGCTCTGAGATTCTGTAGGATGGAGGTAATGCCTCTCAGAGGTCACGCTGTCATTGTTCAACTGTGAAGACCTTGGCCAATCTCCAGACCCTGACTCTGGCGGACAACCCCGGCCTGAGCCGGAACCCTTCCTGGAACACAGCCCCACCACTGCAGTGCACATTTATTCAGCTGCAAATCTCCGGCATAGCTGAAATGTGATGCTTCTTTGGTAGATTATCAGTTCAACAGATGCAACTGAAGACTGCTGGGGGCCTTCCAGCAGATTGACAGGGAACCGACACCCTCCCTATCAGTATAACGTTACATAAAGCCCAGTTTCTCGATGCCAGAACTATCAGTCTGGAACAACTTCTAAGCTGTGATGCATGAACGGGAATCCAGTTTCGAGACTGTCTGTCTAATCTGATTGCATCTGCTTGCGGGGCAGTTGCTAGCAGGCATTGCACTGTAAGAACACACCAATGGGTTAATTACATTTAGAAGCTTACACAGCCTTCCTCAGTTTGTCATTTCTCACTTTGAGCCCAGTTACATCTACTGAGTGACTCTACCAGTAGCTTCTTGTACAGAGGCCAAACTCAAGTTAAAGGACCAACACCTCCTATTCTGTCTTGGTAGTTTCCAACTTGATGGCATGAGCATTAACTTCTCTACCTTCTGGTTACCTCCCCACCCTTCCCCTTCTCTCTCTCTTTCCATTCCCATTCTGCTTACCATCTCACCCCTTCTCTTCTCCTGACCTACCCATCACCTCCCTCTGGGACTCCTCCTTTTCTCCCTTGGTCCAGTCTCCTCTCCTATTAAATTCCTCCTTCTTCCGCTACTTACGCCTTCCACTTGTCACCTCAAACTTCCTACTTCAATCCCCCCCCTCCAACAACTCACCTTCCCCACACCTAGTTTCACCTATCACCTGCCAGCCTGAACTCCTTCCTCCCCCCCACCCCCCCACCCACCCCCACGTTCTTACTTTGGCCTCAGCTCCCTTCCTTTCTGGTCTTGATGAAGGATCTTAGCCCGAAATGTTGACTGTTTATTCCCCTCCATAGATACCACCTGGCTCCTGGGTTCTTCCAGCATATTGTGTGTGTTGTTCAGGATTTCCAGTATCTTATGTTTAATTTGTAACAGAGGATTCCTGTCTCACCTTTGCCATGATTTATTGTACATTGTCATGGTATTGACGTTACATTGAGCTTCACCGCATGGATGCAGCAAACATTCATCTTAATACGGCCATTAAAGTCATGGTCATGGAAATGAAAACACAGGTAAAGGCTGGTGGAAAATGAGCACTGCTTTATATCATCCAGCAAGCTTTACCTTGGACAGTCACACCTGGAGAGTGGGAGACACCTGTTCTCCTGCGCTCTCCTCCAGTTACGTTCTCAGAGACGTGCTATCATCAGTCCTTTGCTCTGGGTCAGAAAGCTGCGTCTGGAAAGTCAAAAGATAATGAATATGTTGAAAGAGTTTGGAGATCCCAAGGGTAGGATATAGAATAATATAAAGTCAAAGCTGAGTTAATTGTCATATGCACGAGTATATACGTGAACATGCACAATGATGAGCTTACAGCAGCATCACTGACACAGAGCATCGCGAAAAATATGTAAGCTAAATATATATTATAGACAATTTTATGAGAAAGAACACAATTAGAACATAAAGAAGTCCATTGTTATAAATTCCACTGTCACCACAGAATTTTCACAGACTCACACACTGACCTGACCACAGAGACCTGACATTCAAAATACAGCCCAGCATTTAAACAAAAGCCACTGGGCTGATATCCTTAATACAGGGCCAGCATAGACCAGCCATTCCTAATGATGTCCTGGCGTTCACTGGTATTGGTTTCTCATTGACACGCACAAAGTACAGTGACGATCTCGTCTTGCGTACAGTCCATAAGGATCAAGTCATTACACTGTTACGTATTCAGGCAACAATAAATATATGTGAGTTAGGCAAGGGTTCTTATAACAAATAACACTTTTATTAAACACTGAAAACAAACCCCCCAAAAGTAAACAAACACTAACGTAACTGGAAAACAGCTGCTGTGCGGCAGCTTCACAGTTCTTAAAGCAATGTTGCAAAAACAGTTGTTTAAAGTGGTATGCCGAAAGTTCAAAATGCTCAGTCCATTTAAAAGGAGAGACTTTTTAAGGCGATTTAAATTCTCTTCCACGTCGTTGTCCTTCGATCCCCGGCGTCGAACTTTTCCCACGAAGAATTTTATAAAACGTAACGGTTTAAAGGCACTGACCTCTTCTTCCAAACTATTCTCAATCTCCTGCTTTCCCGCAGAGATTAACACGAGAACAGTCAACGAAATCCTTCCGAATGAGGATCACACAAGGTCGAACCCAATCCACCCTCGAAATTCGATTCTCCTCGATCTTTAACTTCCGAACTCCAAACTTCACTCTCAACTAGCAGTATTGTAAGAAACTGCTGGCAATGACCTTTTAAACTTTAGGCATTAGATAAAACTTCATTTTTCAACTAAACTGCGTCATCACATTAAATCACGCAGTGGCATGAAGTCAGCTTGGCAAATCCAGCCACGAACTGCCCCTCCCCACAGGGTGGGGTCTTCCTTTTATACCCTGTAAAAAAAAACCTGTCACATGACCTCTACTGGTGGGAAAATGCCGTCACTCCACCATCACAAGACCATTACCTCAAGTCCAGTATAACTTCAACCCCAGTCACGTGACAAGGGTACCACTGTCACGTGTCATGAGTACGTAACAACACAGTGCATTCAACGAGAATGAGGCAAAACAATGCAGACTAAAGTATAAAAACTACCAAAAATAGTGCCGTGCAGATCAAAAGTAAAGTGAAAAATGATAACAAGGTAAATTGTGAGGCCAATAGTCCATCTTATTTTACAAGAATTTCATTCAAGAGCCTGATGAGAATGGGATAGCAGCTGCCCTAGAACTTGGTGAAATGTACTTTCAGGTATTTGCATTTTTTGCTCAGTGAGTGAGAGGAGAAGAAAGAATGTTTGGACTGGGTGGGGTCTTTGATTCATCTGGGAATACCAAAATGCTAATTAACTTACTGGACTGGTCTGGACTAATGAACCAGAAACTTGAACTGAAATCTCATAGTGAAAGCTGAATTTGAAATCACTGAACTTCGCGGAGAGACAGTCAGAGTTTGTGTTAAATATTCACTTGCCAGTAGCTGAGAGCTTGTTACTAATCTCAGCTTTCTGGCAGAGCAGCATAACCTTTCCCTAGGGTCAGAGTTGTTTGTAGACAAAGCTAAACTTCTTACCAATATTCTTTGCTCTACTTTCTGCTGTAAACAAGAACCAATCTTCAGTCTTACTGTAAATTGCAAGTAATAATCAGTCTGAAGTTAAAAGGACAGCTTTGCAAACAAACAGCACTGTCTGCTGGCCCACATCACAGGACTGGCTGCTCAAGAGAGATGATTTGTAAAGTGAAGTGACTGTGAGATATTCTCACCTGCATTAAACAAACAAAACAATGGGGTTATGTTAATTGGCATTCATTAAACCAGCCAACTATTGCTAAGTTATATGTATCATTGTGATAAAGGAAGGTTCCAGATCTGACTTATTTTGTCACTGAGCACATCAAATATGGCCACAGTTATCACTGGGATATTCGTGTACTCAGAGAGTCAGCCCTGACAGCATTAACTTTGGGTGTCTGGGATCGCTATCCCCAGAAGCTTTTAGACCATCAGTGTGAAATATTACGTCCCAGCAAAGGCATCTGAGAAACATCACATGCAGATAATGTCAATGGGTAGCAAATCTGTATAAATGTTAGAAAGCATTGGGAATTGTTAGGAATGATAGGGAGAATATCAAAAAGATGGGGTGACATAAAGAACTAAAATTCATTCCACAACCTCGCTTTCTGTGATGGGTGACTTGTTCGTCTGCACTCATTGGTAGGTGCTTCTAGTTCATAAGAACTGTATCTGTGTTGGGAAATCCATTGTAGTTTATAAACCTTGGAATCTGGAAATCTTTTGTAAATCAGAAAGCCTCCTGTTTTGAAGTAGTGATCGAAAGTAGTCACTGACGGTGAATGAGCAAGTGCAGCAGGCAGTGAAGAAGGCTAATGGAATGTTGGCCTTTATTACAAAGGGAATTGAGTACAAGAGCAAGGAAATCTTTTTGCATTTGTACAGAGCCCTGGTGAGACCACACCTGGAGTATTGTGTACAGTTTTGGTCTCCAGGGTTAAGGAAGGACATCCTGGCTGTAGAGGAAGTGCAGAGTAGATTCACGAGGTTAATTCCTGGGATGTCTGGACTGTCTTACGCAGAGAGGTTAGAGAGACTGGGCTTGTACATGCTGGAATTAAGGAGATTGAGAGGGGATCTGATTGCAACATATAAGATTATTAAGGGATTGGACAAGATAGAGGCAGGAAATATGTTCCAGATGCTGGGAGAGTCCAGTACCAGAGGGCATGGTTTGAGAATAAGGGGTAGGTCATTTAGGACAGAGTTAAGGAAAAACTTCTTCTCCCAGAGAGTTGTGGGGGTGTGGAATGCACTGCCTCGGAAGGCAGTGGAGGCCAGTTCTCTGGATACTTTCAAGAAGGAGCTAGATAGGTATCTTATGGATAGGGGAATCAAGGGATATGGGGACAAGGCAGGAACCGGGTATTGATAGTAGATGATCAGCCATGATCTCAGAATGGCGGTGCAGGCTCGAAGGGCCGAATGGTCTACTTCTGCACCTATTGTCTATTGTCTATTGAAAGAGGAATATTTTGCAGGGCAGGAGCCATTTGAAACTGCAAATCTTCTGCACACGGATGCTAGCCGAGAGGGTTTAGGGGGTGTCCTGTATCAGGATCAGGGCACCGGGTTGAGACCTGTTGTGTTTGTCAGCTGGAGTCTGTCGCCCTCTGACAAAAACTATCCCACGCACAAGTTGAAGTTTCTGGCATTGAAATGGGTTGTGGTGGATAAGTTGAGTGACTACCTCTATGGTGCCAAGTTTGAGTTGAGGACGGACAACAATCCCCTAACTTATATCCTGACCTCAGCAAAATTGTTGCCACAGGCGATCGTGGTTGGCGGCGTTATCTGCCTATGATTTCAGCCTGAAGTACCGGCCGGGAAGCAGGAACATTGATGCTGATGCTTTGTCCCGACATGCGCCTGAAGGGCTGGACAGGGACAGAGAGTGGGAGAGCGAGCATTCCTGCCCTGGGAGTGAAAGTCACGTGCCATCACAGTGAAGGCGGAGGGAAAGGAGGGAAAGGAGGGGCAGGATCGAGCGGTGGATCAATTGGGAGCTTCTGATGACACCATTCCACAAGCTTACTGTAACCTGACTGCTCTGAAGACAAACCAGTTACTGGAATTGAGTGCTGGGGAAGTGGAAGTTGCTCTGCGAGATGACCCGTGCATCGCTACCATTTGGTCAGCAGTTGAGAAAGGAGACCCAGCCCAAGTGGAGAAGGTGAAACGTGCTGCAGTGCCTCCATTACTGAGAGAGTGGCCCAGATTGGAGTTGAGTATCCAGATCCTATACCGGGTCACGTCACCTCTGGACTGACCTCAGCGTTCCCAGCTGGGTCTGCCTGAGAAGTATCAGAGGATTGTGTTGAAGTCACTTCATGATGATTCTGGACATCTGGGGGATGAAAAGGCCTATGGACTGCTCAGAGGCCGGTTTTACTGGCCCTGAGTGAAGCCAGAGGTCGAAGAATACTGCAAGTCGTGCATTTGATGCACACAGAGGAAGATGCTGCCTATGAGGGCCACTCCGTTGCCCCACTTGCAGAGTGTGAGGCCCTTTGACCTGGTGTGTATGGATTTCCTGTCAATAGAGCCAGATACCAGCAACATGGCAAATGTCTTAGTCATCACAGATCATGGCACCAGATATGCGCAGGCTTTCCCTACCAACGGTCAGAGGACGTCCACGGTGGCCAAAGTGTTATGGGAGAAGTATTTCATTTATTATGCGCTCCCCTGTCAGATACACAGTGATCAGGGATGGGACTTCAAGAGTAGGCTCATCTGTGAGTTACTGAGCATGCTCGGAGTCGAGAAGTCGAGGAATATGTCTTATCACCTGCAGGTTTAATCAGACCTTGCCAAACATGCTCGGAACCTTGGAAATCAACAAGAAGAACAAGTTGGGGTCAACATACAGTATTGGACATGTGATCCACTGCTACAACTGTACACAAAATGAAGCTACTGGGTACTTGCCATTTTATCTGATGCTTGGGTGCAAGGCAAGGTTGCCCATTGACTTTGTTGTGGGACTGGCGAAGAAGACCTACCACTGAAGATTTATCTGAGTATGGTATCTGATATGAGAAGGGAGCTTAAAAGAGCTTATGAATTAGCTGAGGTTGCGGCTGCCAAGCAGAATCAAGGAAATAAGAGGAGGTATGATCAAATAGGTTCTTCCAACTCATGACAGGAGACTGAATCCTCATAAGGAATCTGGGGCTACCTGGGAAGCATAAGTTGGCCAACCACTGGGCAGCTACACCCTATGTAGTGGAGAGTCAGATGCCAAGCATACCAGTTTCTGGATGAAACCAGAGGATAGGAATGGGCCTGTCAAGATTCTCCATCGGAACTGCCTTCTGCCTCTGGGACAAGAGGTGCAGGTTGACCCAGAGCCCGAACTGGAGCCGACACCTAGAAAGAGGACTCTGCAGCAAAGCAGAGCGACTGAAGGACCAACAGCTGGAGAGGTTAGGCCGGGCCCCACCCCTGAAGGGGATACGGACTCGCAGAGGGTGTAGTATATGCTCCCTTTTGCTAACTCCCACTGATTAAGGAAGAGATTCCCAACCCTTCTCATGCTGAGTCAAGTGAAATTGGGGGGGACTATCAGTGGACAGACTCCGTTTCAGCAGGACCATGAAAGGGATGAAGCGGAGCTCAGCCGAGGAACAGAGAGGTCCGAGTTGCAGGAGGACATGAGTGATAGACCAGGGGAGGCCACATGTAGACCAGAAGTATCCCAAGGTGTGTCTGAACCTGAAGGAGTAGTTGATGGGGTAAGGAGGTCTCAAAAAACCAGGAGACCAGCAGATAGGCTGGCCTGTGTAGCACTGGGGGAACAGAGTCTGGCACCTATACCCTTGATGAGCTATGCCACTGCCTTTTACACCTGGGTTGGACTTTGGGCTTTGTATGAAGGGGTGGCAAATTATCTCAATGTCATGAGGACATGACTAATTTTGGTGGGGGGTGGGTGTAACACCCTGGGAAAGGTTTCACTGCTAACACAATGGTCTTTCTGTAGAAGCAGTGTTTGGGTTATGGTCAGAGATAATGGCTGCCTTGGAATGGGAGTGTGTTTTCATGTTGTGTGCCTGCCACTGGTGTAAGCTGGGTCTTTTGTTTGGCAGGAGATTAGGTCGTAGGAGCCATGATTTGACGAAACCCGGAGAGATCGAAGGAGGATCAGTGAAGGGGAAGCCGTGAGCTCCAACTTGTGCACATCAGGCTGTTCCAGTAAAATGGGCCCTTTTCTTTTTTATTGCTTTTTCTTTACCAACCCTTTAGACAAATTACTAATTATAAAGCTATATCATTTAATTGAATGCAGTGTACTGTTTATATTTCGTGGTACTGATTTGTAACAGGGTAACGAATCACGCAGCATCCACACAAATGGGGTTTCGGGGTGGGCTTGCACCTCAATCTCACGCGTTTGGTGGGACCGGAGATTGTCTTCCCTAGACTTACGCAGCCGACGGAACCAGAGTGTTTCAATTGTGGGGATATCATCTGGGATTGAGTGTTTCAGAGTGGTTCTAAGCATACAGATGCATAATTCCTTGATAGGGTCGTAAAGAAATCTTCTGGCACATTGTGTCAAGTAGAGGAGTTGGGATGTTATGATGAAATTGTATAAGATGTTGGTGGGGTCTAATTTGGAGTACTGAGTGTCGTTCTGGTGACATACCTGCAGGGAAGATGTACATACAATTGAACAAGTGCAGAGAAACTTTACAAGGAGTTGCCAGGACTTGAAGACCTGAGTTTTTGGGAAAGGTTGAATAAGTTAAAACTTTATTCCCTGGAAGCTAGAAGATTAAGGGGAGACTTGATAGAGGTATACAAAGTTATGAGGGATATAAATGCAACCAGGCTTTTTCCACTGAGGTTGGGTTAAGGGTGAAAGGTGAAATATTTAAGAGGAGCCTGAGAGGGAACTTCTTCACTCAGAAGATGGTGAGTGTGTGGAACGAGTTGCCAGCACTAGTGGATGTAGGGATGATTTCAAATTTTAAGAGAAATTTGGATATGTATATGGATGAGAGGGGATGGAAGGCTCAGGTTGATGGGACTAACCAGATTAATGGTTTAGCACAGACTAGATGGGCCAGAAGGCCTGTTTCTGTGCTGTTGTGTTCTACGACTCTATGACTGAGTTTTAAATGTGTGTTAAGAACTATTTGTCTAAATTTGTATTATTTCAAAAACTGTGTTTAAACAACTTTGTTAGCTGGAACTATAGGCTCCCTGCCAAGGAGGAGATACTTCCAGCAGTAGGTATTGGCAGCTAGATCTTGCTGCAGAGACTAGAGAGGGAAGTAAATTGTCTTTGAAGAGCAGGTGGATACAATATAACCTCCTTATATTAAGTTTACCTGTAGTTATCTGTACTGGATAGGGCTGAAAATCTCCTTTTAGGTTTACGGCTTTGTGGACAATCAACCCAATATCATCACATGGAGGGTGGCAAGAGCACAGGCTGTACCCAGGAGGGGAGACCAGTCCACCACTACAAGGGGCTTAGTACCATCACTGCCGTCTGTGCTGATGGACTGCTGGAGATCACAGATGCTGGAGTTGAAGGGTCATCAAGAGGTGTTTCGACTCGAAGGCGTGGCTGTAGCTTTAAGTTTGCACCTCCTTAAACTGAGTTGTCCTCTGGGTCTGTGGGGTGGTGAGCTGGACATTTCTGATGTTACCTCACAAACTTACACAGGATTACACAGTGGTGCTGTGCTGCACTCCTGCTGCGTGGAACTGTTCATCTCCTCTCCAACCGGGTGAGCCAAAGAAGCCAGACACTATGCCAGCCTTGGGGATGGAGCCAGGATCAGCTCGGAACCTCAGGGACACAAGGGAAGTGAGCCAGCCGAGACACAGATTGTGGACTTCAAACCGGGAGAGATTACTGACCAAACACAATACATACCCCAGCAGGTTACGGACACAACATGAAATTGTTAAGACATTTGGTATTCATGGAACAGATCTTTCTGGTCAACGATATTCCAGAGCAAACTTGAGCCAAAGAAAGTGATAACGGATCCATTTGGAAATGGCTGACCTTCCAGTGAATATGGGCCCAGATATTTTCGCTACGTAAATTAATCCCTGTCAGCTTTCCCCTACTCAATGCCCAGTTCATCAAAACTCTTGCAATGCTGTATACACATATCAATTTTGGAACTTACAAATTTAAACCAATCTCAAATTCACTGTGGAATTAAAGAACCTGCTGTCTTCTTCCATGCCATCTCCCCGCAGACGCTATTGGACCTGCTGAGTTCCTCCCACTGATCGTTTGTTGGTAATGCTTCCAGACAGCTTGGTCTCAGTCAACTCATGAAATGGTCATAACGTGGAAAGAAGGCCATTTGGCCCGGCATGTCCATACTTGACCCTCACCTCACAGTGCTGAACTTTATCTCAACTCAGATACCTATTCAGTTTTATTACTGTTACAATTGGACTGCCTCCTACCCTCCCCAGAGGTTGATTCCAGACCCAAACACTTGCTACATAAAAGTGAACTTGGCTCTTTTGCCAATCACCTTCATTCCACGTCACCCAGTCCTTGACCCCTCCAATGATAGTCGCAGGTTCTCTCTGTCTGCTGTCCTTAAAACGTTTGTGATTTTAAATCCCACTTCATTCTCCTTGCAAACTCCTCTGTTCCAAGGAGAGCTGCCCCACAACATCTTCTCTCCACCCACATAACTAAATCCCCTCAGGTTTGGTTACCCTCGCCTGCACCTTCTCCCAAGCCTTCGCAACTTTCCTAATGTGCCTGCCAGAACCAGACTCGGTACTCGAGTGAAGTCAAGCCAGTGTTACATCAAAATTCATCAAGACTTCCTTGTTCTTGTGCTCCATAACTCAATTTATGAAGCCCAGGACTTCAAATATTCCTTAACCATTTCTCAATCTGTCCTGCCACTTTCAAAGAATATTGAACCTTGTTTATAATTTTGTCTCTAAATTGCATTTCCTCATTTTCCTTCCTTGCAAGTATGTAATACTTCACATTTCTCAGCATTTCATCTGCCTCCCTAATGCCCATCACACTAGCCTGTCTATTCAATCCTGGTGCAGTGCTATCCACATGCCAGTGCATGGCATCTCCTTGTTTTGTATGTGGCCTCTTTGCCAATAAACGTAGTCAGCCTAAGGTCTGCAGTAGACATTTGACTGTGCAGGGGCACTTCAGCTGCCACAAACGTCATGTCCAAAACTGCCAGGGATCTAATGAGCATCAAGAGGCAGACTTGGATGTGTCTGCTGTGAGCAAAACTGCCCATAAATAGCAGCACCTTTCTGCAGCAGTAGAGGCTGGTAGCAAATGCTCACTCTTGAGTGGAAATAGATATTTGTGCTGTGCAATGCACTCAGCTAGGGCACACTCTGAGCGTTGAGGAGCCTGGAGACTAAAAACACTCGCTGGAAGTCTAGAGTGATGTCTCGACCTTGTGCTCTCCCAGAGACAAGGAAGCTGCAAATGATTCTACACCAGATCGTGAGAGACAAGAGTCAAGCAGGGCAAAGGGAACGGAGAAACAGAATGCTTTGCTGCACGCTTAAGTGCTTGGTGGAGGGTGCAGATGCTTTTTTGCTGGTGGGGAGGGGGAGCGTCGCTTTGTTGCTGCTTATGTGTGGGAGGTGGGAGTTGGGGGGGCTTTGGGGTTCTAACAATTAACTGTCATTCATTCTTTGGGGCACTCCTCTGTTTTCATGGAGGTTTGCGAAGAAAAAGAATTTCAGTATGTATATTGTATACAGTTCTCTGACATTAAATGTACCTATTGAAACCTCAACCCAGGCTAAAGGCAGAAGACAAGCTTTCTCTGCTTTTTGGAAACCAGAGCTTCTGAGCAACTGAAGCAGACAATGAATGAATCCCTCCCTGGAAAGGAAGGACCAATTGCTGATGCCAGAATTGTGCTCGATAACAAATTTGGTTCTCCAGACTTAAAACTGTGCATGGGGTTGATTTGGACCTCAGTGGAAGCAAACTATTGAAGCACAAACTCAGTGCAGGAAGCCAGGCAGCAGGAGAGTAGGTGAAAGAAGACAGAGGAATCATGTAACATTGTTAATGAGCTTCCACAGAAGTGATGCAGGATTGTTTCAAAGACATTCTCATTGCTATTTGCCTCAGGGTATTTGTCGCAAGAACACAAGGCATTCTTTATATTGCACTTGGAAGCAAAGAGGCTGCAGGAACAATAGGGACAAAGAAGCGGGGTACTGAGGTCAAGGTCACGGTTCACTGCCCTGGCAGCAGAATTTATTCTAGACAAAATGGTGATATAATGAGACCGACCCCTGTTATGCTTTGTAACTCCAAAACACAAAACTAGTTGCAAGAAAAACAAGGGAGATGTGTATCTTAGTTTTGTTTTTACTTTAAGTGAGGCATGTGATTGTGACGCGGTGGTGTGATGATGTATGACACATACAATCATAGCATATTATATAAACAACAAAGAAAGCTCAATCAAACAATATACTTACAATAAAAAGCACGAAATGCTGGCAGAACTCAGCAGGCCAGACAGCATCTATGGGAGGAGGTAATAACGACGTTTCAGGCCGAAACCCTTCATCAATTCATCAATATTAATTAAATATTAAATACATGACACTGCTTACTCTTGTGAGATAATGTATTTCCTGACAAGGGGTGTCAATCTGCTTGGCAGGTGAGACTTGTGGCTGTGAAACAGTCCCAGGTTCTGGAACCTCCTCTGTGGTGGTTGTGGGAGTTGACTCTGGGATTGAAGGAAGTGGTCTGACTGCTCTGGACAACTTTCTTCTGGCTGTACATGGCAAGCTTCACTGGACGATGTGTGAGTACAGTGTCTGACGTCGCAATGCTAGTTCTCCTGTTTTTACCACATACAAACTCAATGTGATTTGTTGGTTTTTTTTCATTTCTCTGTTACAAATGTCACTCCCACAGGAATTATCTTTACTCTGCTATAAGTTGGATATCTGCAGGCCTCAGTTCAGTATCTTTGAAATGTCATTCAAACTTATTTCTGTGTATCAGCCGAGTCAGTGTCCAATTACATTTTAATTAATTTGCCATTCACTTCTCGTGTAAGCCGTATTAATTATCTATTGTTAGTTTTCATATCTTAAATCTCAAGGCTTCTCAGTCTTGTGTCACATTCAGCATTATCAGATTTTTCATCAGCAGCATGCTCTTTTTGAAACTGCAATAACTTTTTATCTTTATCCCTTTCCTGTGCTGTCCATTTAGTTTTGTCGACCCGACATGCTCTTTGTATGTGTCCTACTTTGTTGCGCTTTCTGCAAGTTTTATCTTCAAATCAGCATTGGTCTGGTGTATGTGAGCCCCTGCCACTATGCTAGCACAATTTGCTTGGCCAGGCAGGTTTCTGTTTAGAAGTTGAAATTTTGTTCACACTCATTTTCAGTCTCAGTAGAGACTCTGTCTGCTGTTTCCACTGATACAGCTATTTCAATTTCTCTTTTAAATGTAAGTATTGTCTCAGTTAGGAGCCACTTTAGAATGCTTTCTTGTAAGATTCCACAAACTAACTGATCTCTCGGTGCATCATTAAGCTCATCATTGAATTGACCAAGTTCAAACAGCTTCTTCAATTCAGCCATGTATGCTGACATGAACTCCCTTTTCTTTTGATTATGCTTATGAAACCTAAAGTATTCTGCAATCAATAATGGTTTTGGTTCGAAATGTTCCTGCATTACTTTCATGATTTCAGCAAAGCTCATTTCGGCTGGTTTGGTTAGATCAGCCAAACATCTAAGCAAACTGTATGCCTTTAAACCCAATGCACTCAGCAAAACTAGCACTTGATTTTCATTGGCTATTTCATTTGCTTTAAAATACTGGTCAATTCGCTCAATCTACAATATACATTTATCTTTTTTTTTTGCAGTTGAACGTGTGCTTTCTTCTGATGTAGCCAGTAATTTCTACTTTTAAAAAAAGTATGTTTATTATCCCCCGGTACTCATTGTTTGGGAACCTCTGAATTTGTCCATTTTCTACCTTTGTTTTTGACTCAACTGTGTCTGTCCCTTCCCAAAGAGCAGCACTTCCTTGTCAATACTGTTATATTTTGTAATTCCAAAACATAAAAACTAATGAAGAGATAAAGATGGGAGCCTGAGAAATGCGTGCCTTAGTTTCATTTTTACTTTAAGCGAGGCACACATGATGCAGTGGCCTGATGACCCATGCCATTTACGTACTTCATACATTCAACCAGAATGAATTATATATACAAACAAAGAATGCTTACTCAAACAATATATTTACAACATTACAAATATTACTGAGTTATTAAATACACAACAATCCCCAATACTGAGTGCTGATTCATTCTGCTGCAGGAACTTGGCTCCCCTTGTAAAATCAAAAGTTACTAGCTTGGATGTCATCCTTGATTCAGATGTCAATTTTAAATCCCACATCAAGAAAGTGACCAGGGCAGCATTTCTACAATTCCGAAATACTGCAAAGGCACGGCCCTTTCTGCCATGTAATGATGCTGAAAAACTAATTCACGTCTTTATATTGCATAGACTAAATTACTGTAATGTACTTTTCACCAGCCTTCCAAACCAATCTATTGAGAACTTCAACTCATTCAGAATGCTGCTGCAAGACTTTTAACCAAAACCAGCATGAGGGAATAAATCCCATCCTAAATAGGCATTGGCTTCCGTTCTTTTAGAATGGATTTTAAAGTTCTCTTGTTTGTTTTTAAAGCTCTCATGGTCTGGGACTGGAGTACATCAGAGAATCGCTTTCGTTTTATTACGCTGCTCGAGCTCTCAGGTCTTCTTCCGCTGGGCTCTTAAATTTAAACAACCTCCCTCAGAGGATAACTGGCTGCACACACAAACTGCTGAAGGCACTCAGCAGGCCACTCTGTCTCGATCTCTGGAGACAGCTTACCTACTGATAACTTTTACAAACCTACTGATTCTCACAGCTACCTGGACTATACCTCTTCCGACCCTGTCACCGGTGAAAATGTCATTCCCTTCTCTCAGTTACTCTGTCTTCACCACATCTGCTCTCGGGATGAAGCTTTTCGTTATAGAACTAATGAGACGTCCTCCTTCTTCAAATACAGGGGCTTCCCTTCCTCCACCATCAATGCTGCTCTCAACCACATCTCTTCCATTTCATGCATGTCTGGCCTCACCCCATTCTCCTGCCATCCCACCAGGGACAGGGTTCCTCTTGTCCTCACCTACCACCCTACCAGCCTCCACGCCCAGCACATAATTCTCCGTAGCTTCTGCTATCACAAATGGGATCTCACCACCAAGCACATCTTTTTATCCCTCTTCCTTTCTGCTTTCCAAAGGCATTGCTCCCTACATTCCGTCCATTAAGCCCTCTCCACTGAACCCCCTCCTGGTACTGGTCCTTGCAAGCAGAGCAAGTGCTACACCTGCCCCTACACCCCTCCCTCACTAACGTCCAAGGCCCCAAACAGTCCTTCCAGGGGAGGTCACACGTCACCCGTGAGAGTCTACTGTATCCAGAGCCTCCAGTATGGCCTACTATACATCGGTGAGACCCGATATAGATTGGGGGACTGCTTTGCCGAGCCAGAAAAAGCAGGATCTCCCGGTGACCACCCACTTCATTTCTACTTCCCATTCCCGTATGTCAGTCTATGTCCTCCTCTACTGCTGCGATGAGGCCACAGTCAGGTTGGAGGAGCAACACCTCATATTCTGTCTCGGTAGCTTCCAACCTGATGGTGTGAACATAAATTTCTCAAACTTTCAGTAATTCCACCCCCCACCCCGCTTCATCATTCCCATTCCCATTTCCCTTTCTCAGCTCATCGCCTTACCTGCCCATCACCTCCCTCTGGTTCTCCTCTCTTTCTTCCATGGTCTTTTACCCTTTTCTATCAGATTCCCACCCCCTCCCCTTCTCCAGCCCTTTCTCTCTTTCACCAAGCAACTACCCAGCTCTTAACTCCACCCCTCCCCCTCTTAGTTTCGCCTATCTCCTTGTACTTCTTCCTCCCCATCCCCCACCTTCTTGCTGCAACTTCTCATCAATTTATCCAGTCCTGATGAAGGGTCTCGGCCTAAAACCTCGACTGTTTACTCTTTTCCACTGCCTGACCTGCTGAGTTCCTCCAGCATTTTGTGTGCATTGCTTAGATTTCCAGTTTCTGCTGACTTTCTTGTCTGTGAGTTAATTGGCGATTCAGCTTTTTTGAAGGACACCCCTGAACTGTGGAATTTAACACCTAAAACCATTAAGGATGAAGACTCAGTTGACACTTTTAAACGCCAGCTCAAAACCTATTTATTTAACTTTGCTTATACTTACATCTTTTTGTCTTTTTCATGTTTATTTTTATTTTTTAGTTTATTCTTATCTGTGTACTTTTATCCCACTGTAAAGCACTTTGAACTCTATCACCTGTATGGAAAGTGTTCTATAAATTGTTATTATTATTCTATGCAGATATTCTGAACAATAAGCCCAAAGGGAAAAGAGAAATTATCTGCAGTTGTTCTTTGTCACAGGGACACTGCAGGATTACTATCGTAGAGCAGTCACTGGTCTCTGAGAATGAGGAGCCTTGGGTGAAGATGCCTGCATACGGCAGCTAATTGTGCCTTTCCATTTGTTGAACCTCCTCTGTCCCACCTATGCCCCTCAGTCGGTTGGGGGAGTGAGACCAGAATCAGAGTCAGAATAAGAAACAGATTTAATGTCACTAGAATACGTCATGAAATTTGCTTTTTGTCACAGCAGTAATGTACAATATGTAATTAAAAAAGTATAAAGTACAACACACACCACACACACACACATATATATATGTTATTGCATATATATATATGCAATATTTTAGATGAAGTCTCATTGTGCAATATATAGTTGTCTATAATTAAATCCTCTTGCACTAAAAGCCATTACACAGCTTTCCTTCCAAATATTTGCTGTTTCCATTGCTTGTGTACAAAGACCCCAGGAACAGTACCTCTATACAGCTGCACGTTTCACTTTCTCACCACTGAAAGTAGATTTCCCCTTTCCATTCAGGGTGGCCTGGCATTTGTCCTGTTTTATTCAGACTTTCATGACCTTGTCTATCTATATCCCCCGATGCCCCTCCTCATAGCCCAGACTACCATCCAGTCTTGTGTCAACAAAAAGCCTGGATTGTTCAATGATATCAGCTTTGTAATCACTGAAACAGACTTTAAACAGCTGGGACCCAGCACAGATCCTTCCAATTACCAACCCAAACATTGCTTGTTTGTTTCTGTTCCCTGTTTCCCCCATCCATGCTAATGAAAATCTACTTCAATGAATCCAGTTATTGAACTGGATCCAAGAATGAAAAGCCTGCAGTGCAGATGCCACGATTCATGCATATTACAAAAATGCAGTTACACAGCAGATGAGGATGCCTTTGGTTGTTGTTGGACAGCCTGGTCCAATTCGATCGTGATCTTGCAATTCATAGTAAGCTTATACAAAGGTGATTCGTGCAAACGAGAGAGGGAGGTAGAGGATCGAAGATGCCGGTTACATTCCAAGTGCATGTTTGAGAAGGGTGTTATTGGCTAATGTGAGGATTCAGAGGAAGGCACAGCAAAGGTCCAGTGAAACTCTGGGGAATGTCAAGGAGGGTGGGAGGAGTGGGCTGGAGGTCTAAGGGTCAGGCAAACTACACCAACCTTGTTACAGAGGTTTGAGGAGACGCCAAGACTCATAAAATGGTTAAAACTGTAATTAGAGTTGCATAATATGGACACATTGAGCCTGCTTCTCACTCACACACCTGGCTGAATTTACAGTAACCAAACAACCTGTCTAACCTAATTATCTGTGGAAAATGGGAGGAGCACTCCGAGGAAACCCATGTGATTCCAGGGAGAACGTGCAAACTCCACATAGAGAGTTTAGAATTGAACTTGGGTCACTGGAATGGTAGGACAGTGGCTTCACTAGCTGTGCCAGTGAATGATATTGTGTGAGTGCTCTTCTGATTTTGCTTCCCCTTTCAAAACAAAGTGTGGCATGTTCAGTTTTATAGAACCTGTGGCTTTAAGGATGCTACTTCATTAGGTACAGAAGTATTGGATCAATTGTTGTCAGGGGAGCATCACTTTCCATAGGGATTTGCTGAATTAATCTGGAGAACCCTTGAAACAAATATTGTGTGTTGAGCCCTAGGTCCTAGTCCCTCAACTACAGCATTTTCCAAAGAACCCAGAGCACATGTTTAGCCTCAGCATTTCCACGTTAGAGATGTAGAACTTCATCTTCAAAGGGAGAACACTTCTCATCAAAAAGTGTAGAATTACTGTTATTCTGAACAGGATATACTCCCACCGGATTAGGCAGCTCAAAATTAATCAACCAAGGGGTTACAGATGAAGGAAATCTTGAGCAACACACACAAAATGTTGGAGGAACACAGCAGGTCAGGCAGTATCTATGGAGGGAAACAAACAGTTGGTATTTCAGGTCAAGTTCCTCCAGCAGATTGCTTGCTGAATACAAGGAAAAGTGCATGAATGGTTATTATTCGGGACTGCTTTCATCCAAAAATCCACCTTATCTCTCTTGGCAGGGCCTCCAACTAGCACAGGAACTAAGTTTCAGCCAATTCAACAGATTCAATGGAGCAATGGAAACAACAAAGGCTGTGGGACTGGGTAACATGCCAACTGTAGGGCTGATGACCTGTGCCTCAGAACAAGCTGTACTTCTTGCAAAGCTTCTATGGTACAAAAACCCCATCTACCCAACCAAGAGGAAGATTGCCCAGGTATGTATTGTTGTTTGTACAAAAAAAGTCTCACCTTCCTAAGTAATATCCAATCAGGCTACGCCAAGTAATCACCAAAGGATGGAAGGTGTCTTTGACAGAGTCACAAGCTTGACTTACTCAGTTAGATCAGGAGCTTCATGGGGGTTTCAGACCTCATCACATCCTTGATCCAAACACAAACTAAAGAACTGAATTCCTGAGGTAAAGCAAGAGTGACCGGCCTCGATATCGTCAGGAGTGGGATGGAACTCTCTCCATTGGCAGGATGAGTATAGCGCCAAAGGTGTTTAAGCCCAACTCCATCCTGGAGAAAGCAGCCCTGCCAACACGTGCCCCTCCATCATCCTACACATTAGATCCTCAGCAGTAGGTGCAGTATTCAATAGTTATCCCCTAAAACTGCTCTGACAGCACCTCCCAAGCTATCTCTTCTGTGGCCAAGGATGACGGCAGCAGACACGTAATGGTTTAAGAAGAAGGCTTATCGCTCTCTGTTAATGGCAATGGGAATAATCAATACATGCTAGCCTTGTTGGCTAGTCTCCATAAATAAATGAAGAAAGAGAAGGCCATTCTGCCTTAAATCGAAGCAAGAGGCTGAGAGTGAAGGAGTAAAGGCATCTCGGAGAAAAATCTTTTTTTTACTGCTCGGGGAAAGGAGGCTAGACTGCGCAGGTGCGTGACATAGAGCGCCAAAGGTTTAAAAAAAGAATTCCATATACAGCGGGCAACATTGAGAGTGGACAGCGAAGTGAGAGGGAGCAGAGTGGGACGGCTTTGGCTCAACAGGCTTCGGCGTGAACAGGCAGAGGCGAGGGTAGGTTCCGGTAAGTTTTGTTTTGTTTGTTTAGAGTAGAGAGAATGCCAGGCAGGATGTTGGAATGCTCCTCTTGCAGGATGTGGGAAGTCAGGGAGACCTCTGGTGTCCCTGACAATGACACCTGCAAGAAGTGCATCCAGCTGCAGCTCCTAACAAACCGTGTTAGGGAACTGGAACAGGAGCTGGATGAACTCTGGATCATTCTGGAGAAGGAGGACTTTATAGATAGTAGCTACAGGGAGGCAGTTATGCCAAAGGAGCAGCACACAGGTAATTGGGTTAACATCAGGCGAGGGAAGGGGAAAGGGCAGGCAGTGTAGGGCTCCCCTGTGGCCATTCCTCTCAACAACAAGTATACTGATTTGGATACTGCTGGGGGCGATGACTTACTTGGGACAAGCTGCAGAAGCCGGATCTCTGGCACTGAGTCTGGTTCTGCAGTGCAGAAGGGAGGGGGGATGAAGAGGAGAGTGGTAGTGATAGGGGACTCGATACTTAACGGTACAGACAGGAGGTTCTGTGGTCGTGACAGAGACTCCTGGATAGTTTGTTGCCTCCCAGGTGCCAGGGTCAGGGATGTCTCTGATCACGTGCACAGCATTTTGAAGTGGGAGGGTGAGCAGCCAGATGTCATGGTACACATCGGTACCAATGACACAGGAAGAAAGAGTGAGGAGGTCCTGAAGAGTGAGTATAGAGAGCTTGGTAGAAAGTTAAAAAGCAGGACCTCGAGGGTGGTAATCTCCGGATTGCTGCCTGTGCCACGTGCCAGTGAGGGTAAGAGTAGGATGCTCTGGAGGATGAACACGTGGCTGAGGAACTGGTGTAGGGGGCAGGGTTTCAGATTTCAGGATCATTGAGACCTCACCTGGGGCAGGTGGAACCTGTACAAGAGAGATGGGTTACACCTGAACTACAGGGGAACCAATATCCTTCCAGGGAGATTTGTTAGTGCTGTTGGGGTGGAGTTAAACTAGATTTGCTAGGGGATGGGAACCAGAGTGCCAGAGCAGATAGTGGAGCGGGGGTGAAAAAAAATGATGTTAAAGGTTCATGCAAAGTCACAAATAGAAGGGTTGTGTGTGGTGGTAATAATCTTCTGAGGTGTGTCTATTTCAATGCGAGAGTATTGTGGGGAAGGCTGACAAGCTGGGGGCTTGGATTGACATGTGGAATTATGACATTGTAGCGATTAATGAAACTTGCCTACAGGAGGGGCAGGACTGGCAGTTTAATGTTCCAGAGTTCCAATGTTTCAGACGTGATGGAGGCAGAGGGATTAAGGTTGGGGGAGTGGCATTGCTAGTCAGGGAAAATGTTACATCAGTGCTGAAGCAGGACAGATTAGAGGGCTTGTCTATCAAGGCCATATGGGTGGAGCTGAGAAACAGGAAAGGTACAACCACATTAATGGGGTTGTATTATAAACCACCCAATAGTCAGCGAGAATTGGAGGAGCAAATCTGCAGAGAGATAGCAGACTACTTCAGGAAACATGAAGTTGTGATAGTAGGGGATTTTAATTTTCCACGTATTGATTTGGACTCCCATACTGTTAAAGGTCTAGACAGGTTAGAGTTTGTAAAATGTGTTCAGGAAAGTTTTCTAAATCAGTGTATAGAGGTACCGACTAGAGAGGATGCAATATTAGATCTCCTATTACGAAACGAGTTAGGACAGGTGACAGAAGTGTGTGTAGGGGAACACTTTGGTTCCAGTGATCATAACACCATTAGTTTCAACTTGATCATGGATAAAGATAGATCTGGTCCTCGGGTTGAGATTCTAAACTGGAAAAAGGCCAAATTTGAAGAAATGAGAAAGAATCTAAAAAGCACGGATTGGGACAGGTTGCTCTCTGGCAAGGATGTGATTGGTAAGTGGGAGGCTTTCAAAGGAGAAATTTTGAGAGTGCAGAGTTTGTATGTTCCTGTCAGGATTAAAGGCAAAGTGAATAAAAATAAGGAACCTTGGTTCTTGAAGGATATTGGAACTCTGATAAAGAAGAGAGAGATGTATGACATATATAGGAAACAGGGAGCAAATAAGGTGCTTGAGGTGTATAAAAAGTGCAAAAAAATAGTTAAGAAAGAAATCAGGAGCACTAAAAGAAGACATGAGGTAGCTTCGGCAGCCAAGGTGAAGGCTAATCCAAAGAGCTTCTACAGGTATATTAAGAGCAAAGGGGTAGTAAGGGATAAAATTGGTCCTCCTGAAGATCAGAGTGGTCGGCTATGTATGGGACCAAAAGAAGTGGGGGAGATCTTAAATGGTTTTTTTTGCACGTGTATTTACTAAGGAAACTGGCATGGAGTCAATGGAAATAAGGCAAACAAGTAGTGAGGTCATGGAAACTATACAGATTGAAGAGGAGGAGGTGCTTGCTATCTTGAGGCAAATCAGAGTAGATAAATCCCCAGGACCTGACAGGGTATTCCTTCGGACCTTGAAGGAGACTAATGTTGAAATTGCAGGGGCCCTGGCAGATATATTTAAAATGTTGGTATCTACGGGTGAGGTGCTGGAGGATTGGAGGATAGCTCATGTTGTTCCATTGTTTAAAAAAGGCTCTAAAAGTAATTCAGGAAGTTATAGGCCAGTAAGTTTGACGTCGGTGGTAGGTAAATTATTGGAAGGAGTACTAAGAGATAGGATCTATAGGTATTTGGATAGACAGGGACTTATTAGGGAGAGTCAACATGGCTTTGTGCATGGTAGGTCATGTTTAAAAAATCTATTAGAGCTTTTCAAGCAGGTTACCAGGAAAGTGGATGAAGGGAAAGCAGTGGATGTTGTCTACGTGGACTTCAGTAAGGCCTTTGACAAGGTCTGCATGGGAGGTTAGTTAGGAAGATTCAATCGCTAAGTATACATGGTGAGGTAGTAAATTGGATTAGACATTCGCTCAATGGGAGAAGTCAGAGAGTAGTAGTGGAGGATTGCTTCTCTGAGTGGAGGCCTGTGACTAGCGGTGTGCCACAGGGATCAGTGCTGGGTCCATTGTTATTTGTCATCTGTATCAATGATCTGGATGATAATGTGGTAAATTCGATCATCAAATTTGCTGATGATACAAAGATTGGAGGTGTAGTGGACAGTGAGAAAGGTTTTCAAAACTTGCAGAGGGATTTGGACCAGCTGAAAAAATGGGCTAAAAAATGGCGGATGGAGTTTAATACAGACAAGTGTGAGGTATTACACTTTGGAAGGGCAAACCAAGGTAGAACATACAGGGTAAATGGTAGGGCACTGAGGAGTGCAGTAGAACAGAGGGATCTTAGAATATAGATACAAAATTCCCTAAGAGTGGCGTCACAGGTAGATAGGGTCATAAAGAGAGCTTTTGGTACATTGGCCTTTATAAATCAAAGTATTGAGTATGAGCTGGAATATTATGGTGAGGTTGTATAAGACATTGGTGAGGCCAAATTTGTAGTATTGTGTTCAGTTTTGGTCACCGAATTACAGGAAGGATATTAATAAGATTGAAAGAGCGCAGAGAAGGTTTACAAGGATGTTGCCGGGACTTAAGAAACTGAGTTACAGAGAAAGGTTGAATAGGTTAGGACTTTATTCCCTGGAGTATAGAAGAATGAGGGGAGATTTGATAGAGGTATATAAAATTATGATGGGTATAGATAGAGTGAATGCAAGCAGGCTTTTTCCACTGAGGCTAGGGGAGAAAAAAAACAGGACATGAGTTAAGGATGAAGGGGGAAAAGTTTAAAGGAAACATGGAGGGGGGGGGCTTCTTCACACAGAGAGTGGTGGGCGTGTGGAATGAGCTGCCAGATGAAGTAGTAAATGCGGGCTTACTTTTAACATTTAAGAAAAACTTGGACAGGAACATGGATGAGAGGAGTATGGAGGGATATGGGCCGGGTGCAGGAGGTCAGTGGGACTAGGCAGAAAAATGGTTTGGCAGAGCCAAGAAGGGCCAAAAGGCCTGTTTCTGTGCTGTAATGTTCTATGGTTCTAAATGCCCAGTACTTATTATAGGCCCAGAATTCAGATAGACGTCATTTTTCAACAGACCCAACCCTGACAGTGTGTCTGATCTGATACTGATTTTCTATGGGCTGGACTGTCCCAGTGTAGAGATCCAAACAAATAACCTAATGGTACCTTACATTTTTATGAGCTTCTCTCTGATTGGATGTATCCTGCTGAAGGGCCTCAGCTCGAAACGTTGACTACACTCTTTTCCATAGATGCTGCCTGGCCTGCCTAGTTCCTCCGGCATTTTGTGTGTGTTGCTGGTATTTCCAGCATCTGCAGATTTTTTCTTGTTTGAGCTCTAATTGGATGACTTGGGATGGTTACACATCATGAACCACACCTGGACTTAAGCAGAAACAAAAAGCTGCTTCCCAGAAGACTAGGCTGTTCTTGACGATAAGAGGGGTTGTCTTATCGTTTATAGGTTGGTCAGTGCAGTATCATCACTGGCAAATAATCAGAAAAAACATTCTGGGGGAGCAGTGAAAATGTACAAAAACATATAAAGCTGAAGTAGGTCATTTAGTCCCTCAAGCCTGTTTTGTTATTCAAGGTGAGCAACTGCTTCCTGCACTAAGCCACGCATATCTTAATTATTCAATTTCTAAAAACTTATCGGTCTTCCTTTTGACTATAATCCAGGTTGTGCCCTTGGGAAGATGGTCCTGAAGATTTACCATCTTCTCGATGAATTTACCTCTGTCCTGAGTGAACAAGCATTCGTTTTGAGATGGCAGCATCTGGTTTTGTCCAGAGCGAGCATCATCCTTGCACTTACCCTCTCAAGTCCTTTAAGAAGTTTGCACATTTTTAAGCTGATCAACACTCATTGATCCGACCTCTAGATATTATATACCCAGTTTGTTAATCTGTCTCCATATGACAAAGGCATCCCTGACCCAGGACTCAACTGATGAACTGTTATTGCACTCCCTCTACCTGCAATAAAGCACTTGTCAGGGATAGAGACCCCACTCTTATAACAACATCTAGTTTCGCCAGACGCTATGCAATGCTCGAAAGACGTTGTTACTCTTATATTCAATCCTCTCACAGAATAGGCCAACATACTGTTTGCCCTTCAGTCCCAAATAACCGTCTCAGCCCAAAATGTCGACTGGTTATTTATTTCCATAGATGCTGCCTGCACTGCCCTGAGTTTCTCCAGCATTTTGTGTGTGTTGCTGTACCTGCATGTTGGTGACTCCCGGTCACCAGCACCTTTCATTACCTCACCACTTAAAGATAATCTGCCATTCAATTTTCACCATCACACTGAATAGTTTCACACTTTCCATGTTGTACTCAATTTTCCATGACTTCATCCAAGCATTTGGTCTGTTCACAATCTCCAGAGGCTCTCTGCAATCTTCTTACAATTCACATTAACAGCCAGCCACGTTTCATCATCAGACTTAGATATTTTACTCTCCATTCCCTCATTTAGGTTGTAAACAACTGGGGCCCCAGCACAGAAACCTGGGCCAAATCACAGGTCACAGCTCCCATCCCAAGAATAACCCTTTTCTTCCTCCTCTCCATCAGTTAATCACCAGTCAACATGACGACTGCACATCAGCCCCAACCTCATGTGCTCTAATTTTAATTGAATAAACACTGCTTGAAGATATTGCATTTAGAAAGGTGGTCTAATTAAGAACATGTCACATGGATTTGTTTGAGAATGTTCACTTTAGATTAACTTGAATAAATATTTTGTGGAACCAACAGGGGAAGTGAATTATTTGATACAGTTGAGGCAGTGGGGTTTGAGAAAGTCACTATTGATGATAGTAAAAGTCCACGGGAACCAAGGTGGATCCCTAATTAGCCGAGGGGTAGAAAGCAAGGTATAGCCATTGAGTGCTTGCCATGGAAATCCCTGAAGTTCAGTGACAGGACCCTTGCTGCTCCTGGCACTGTTGAATAAATCTGGGACCTGAATTATAAAAACTGCAATTTGATGTTGTTTATTTTGGTCGCTTGTCCTGAGATACAATGAAAAGCTTTGATTTGCATTCTATCTGGCAGACCATTGCTGAAGTAAATACACTGAGGTAGAGCAAAAGAGAAAGCTAATAGAATGCAGAGTCGAGTGTTACAGTGACAGACATTGTACAGTTCAAGTAGGCAACTAAAGTTCAAGGCTGTGCTGAGGTAGATCTGCTGGACAGCAGGGAAAACTCATCCTGTGCATACAACTTCTGTGGGGAAGTGAATCTGCCATTATAATAAAACCATAAGGCATAGCAGCAGATTGGGCCATTCAGCCCATCATGTCTGATCTGCCATTCGATTAATTTACCCTCTCAACACCATTCTCCTGCTTTTTTCAAGTAACCTTTGACGTGGCTACTAATCAAGAGCCTACTAGCCTCTACCAACATGGGAACAGGATCCTCTACAGCTAGGCTGACAACCCGCTGTGCACTGCACATTGGATTGCCAATGTTGGTCATGTGCTTCAAAAAAATAGAGGCATTGTCTCATCAAGTTGATTGGAGACCAAGTTTGTGAAATGACTTTGCTAATCCAGTCTTGGATTGCACAATGGTTGGTTGTTTATGTGTCTGGTCTCATACTGGACTGTGTCACTCTGACAGAGCTGTATGGAGACAGGATGCTGTGGCTGTGCCAAATGGTTCAAAGCCTGGGATGTTTTCCAGTCTCTCCAACTGAAAGCTGCTGTGATATCAGGCCAAGACTCCATCACAGGCTGCAAATGAGGACACTCACAACTGTCTCCCGACACATCCTCGCCAGTTACCTCACTAACTTGTGAGCCACATACTCTCCAGCAGGATGTTTGGACAGTACTGTGGAGTCTGCAGGCATTCTCCTGTTCACTGTCGCATATGTCAGTGTAGCAGAGTGAGCACTAACCTAACACTCTGCAAACTCCAAAGTGAAGCTAGTAAATATCATCGTCAGGGGTTATTGGAGAAACATTCCCAGCTGGGAAAAGAGAAGGTGGGGGAAGAGGAAGGGGGGGGAGAGAAGATTAAGGGATGGGGAAGAGGAAGAGAGAGGGGGGGAGAGGAAGGGAGAGAGGGGGGAGAGGAAGGGAGAGGGGGAAGGGAGAGAGAGAGGAGGGGGAAGAGGAAGGGAGAGAGAGGGGAGGAAGAGAGAGAGAGGAAAAAGAGAGAGGGGGAGGAAGAGAGAGAGAGAGAGAGAGAGAGGTGAGGAAGAGACAGGGTGGGCCTGTACTCACTGGAGTTTAGAAGAATGGAGCAGGGGAGTATCATTGAAATATACTGAATAATAAAAGGCCTAGATAGAGTTGATGTGGAGAGGATATTTTCAGAGGTGGGTGAATCTAGGACCAGACGGCACAACCTCAGATAGAAGGGCAAAGATGAGGAGGAATTTTTTTGCCAGGCGGTAAATCTATGGAGTTCATTGTCACAAATAGCTGTGGAAGCTATGTTATTAGTATATTTAAAGCAGAGGTTGATAAGTTCTTGATTAGTAAGGGTGTCAAAGATTGCAGGGGGAGGCAAGAGAATGAGGTGGAGATGGAAAATAGTCAGCCATGATCAAATGGCAAGCAGGCGTGCTTGCACGGTTCTGCTCTCATGTCTTATGATCTTATGGCCTTACAATCTGTCTCATGATGTCAACTGAGGGATAAACGTTGACTGAGGAAACCTCCGCTACTCTTCTTCCAATCGTATCTGGAGTTCCATTCCAACCACCTCAGAGGGCAGAAGGAACCTTGGTTTAAAATCTTCTTTTAAAGCCAGTGAATTTGTCAGTGAAGTAATTCTGCATCCCAATAGCTACATTCACTTCCTCAAATTACTCCATACTCCTTACATTCTGTAACACATGCGATTCCACAGATGTTGGAGATCTTGAGCAAGACACACAAAATGCTGGGCGAACTCAGCAAGCCAGGCAGCAAATACGAAGGGGAATAAAGAATCGGCGTTTGGGCTGAGTCCCTGTTGAAAGATCTCTGCCCAAAAAGTCAACTGTTTATTCCTCTCCATAGTTACTGCATTATTGTGGTTTTGTTCCTTGTACTCTATATGATATCAAGATACAGTAAACTCCAAAATCCTAGTCCTTAATTGTTCAAAATTACTAATGATTTGGAATCAGGATCACTCATTAGTCTACATTGTGAGCCTGGACTCTGAAGGTTGAGGAGCCTGGGGTTTGAACTGCAGAACGTGTAAGTTGCAGGATTCAAGATCAAGTTTGGGGTCGGGAAAGCTAGGAGTCAGGGCTATATCTGGGACGCTTGTAAGTTTCAGCTTGGTTTGACCAATTGAAACTTGATGGGATCCATTTCCTGCCCGCTTTGAACTTAACAGGGCTCATCGAAAAATTCATTATACTATAATAGAACATGCAAAGCAAAATACGGTTCTGTGCTTTGTAACCTTATGACTCCAAAGCACTGTGTAGAGTTTGGCTCTTCTTCTCTAAAGAAACAGTACAGCATTGATTCATTTGACTCACTTCTGGAGTGAGGGTTATCCGCAAGGGAAGTCTTCAACTCATTCCCATCCAGAAGGATGGGAATTATTGAAATTCCGAGAGGGATTAGAAGGGCTTGGAAGGCTGCTCCACAGGCTGGAGACTTCAGAACACAGCAGCAGAATCTCAGAACAATTTCCGTTAGACCCTTGACTTAAATATATTTCTTCACTTGGAGAAGAGCAAGATTTTTGAACATTTAGCGGTCACTTAGAATACAAGGTAGTTATATTCATCTCGATATGCTGAAGACGTACCTTTGGCACTCATTTTTGCGATTGAGAAGTAGGAGAGGGAAGCCAAAGACTCAGAGCAACACACACAAAATGCTGGAGGGACTCAGCAGGCCAAGAAGCATCTTTGGAAAAGAGTAAGCATTGAAGTTTCAGTCCGAGACCCTTTATTAGGACACTTAAAGAATACTCAGTCTTTTTCAGTTCAAACCTTTGATTTAGAAATAAGGAAGACTTATTGCATTGTACAAGAGGACTGTGGACATCGTACAAGGCTTTGGTAGGACTGTACCTAGAGTACTGGGGACATTGTACAAGGCTTTGGTAGGACTGTACCTAGAGTACTGGGGACATTGTACAAGGCTTTGGTAGGACTGTACCTAGAGTACTGGGGACATTGTACAAGGCTTTGGTAGGACTGTACCTAGAGTACTGGGGACATTGTACAAGGCTTTGGTAGGACTGTACCAAGAAGACTGTGGACATTGTACAAGACTTTGTTAGGACAGTACCAAGAAGACTGTGGACATTGTACAAGACTTTGTTAGGACAGTACCTAGAGTACTGGGGACATTGTACAAGGCTTTGGTAGGACTGTACCAAGAAGACTGTGGACATTGTACAAGACTTTGTTTGGACAGTACCTAGAGGACTGTGGACATTGTACAAGGGTTTGGTAGGACTGTACCTAGAGGACTGTGGACATTGTACAAGGGTTTGGTAGGACTGTACCTAGAGGACTGTGGACATTGTACAAGGGTTTGGTAGGACTGTACCTAGAGGACTGTGGACATTGTACAAGGGTTTGGTAGGACTGTACCAAGAGGACTGTGGACATTGTACAAGGGTTTGGTAGGACTGTACCTAGAGGACTGTGGACATTGTACAAGGCTTTGGTAGGACTGTACCTAGAGGACTGTGGACATTGTACAAGGCTTTGGTAGGACTGTACCTAGAGGACTGTGGACATTGTACAAGGGTTTGGTAGGACTGTACCAAGAGGACTGCGGACGTTTATGCTTTCTTTACATAAAAGGACATGTTTATCATGGTGGGCGTACACCAAAGGTTCACCACACTAGTTCCAAGGAAAATGGTTATGTTCTATAGGGAGAGAATGAGTAACTGGGACAATGTTCTTCAAATCTTAGAAGAATGATAAGAGATTTCTTCAAGGCACACAAAATTCTTACAGGGACTGACAGATTGAATGCAGGGTAGGTGTTCCCCAACTCAGGACCTAGGATAATGTAAAGAATCTCAGGATAAGGGCAAGTCATTTCAAACTGAGGGGAGGAAAAGTTTCCACCTTGTCCTATTTCATCCATGCCAACCATGAAGCCTATCTGTAATAATGCAAGGTTTTTCACAGTCATTCCTATCCAAGAAATCTTCCCAAGTGCTTGCTAAACATTGCATTTGTATCTGCCTCCATCACCTCCTCTGGCAGCTTGCTCCAGATATTCATTAACCTCTGTTTGCAAAATTACACCTGGATCACCTTTCACTTACAACCTGTGCCTTCCATTTCTGGACACTTGAGCCTTGAAAGACAAATTCAGATTATACCCTATTTATGCTTCTCTTAATTTTATAAACTTTATAAGGTCATCCCGCAACCTACTATGTCTTGATGAGAATACATCCAGCCTATCCGATCTCCCCTTATACCTATAGCCTTCCATTCCAGGCAACACGCTGGCATATCTCTTCTACACCCTCCTGAGTGCTATCCCATCCTCCCTGTAGGGTGCTGACCAGAACTGTACATAATGCTCTAACGGCAGCCTAACCAATCCTTCGTATGGCTGCAACAAGACACCCAGCTTTTACACTCGATGCCTCAGAGTATGAAAACAATAACACCAAACATCTCCTCTTTACCCTATCCACTTGCATTACCATCATGGTGCTATGTGTTTGTAACAGGGAACTATGTATTCTTTCTTGTAATCCAACAACCCTCCCCCCCACCTTCCCACCTATATAAAGACCAAGATACTTTGGGTTTTTTAGTCCATTGTGTTTTACATTTTCATGTGTACTGATTTGTACATCACATTTCCTAGTCCCTCATCATTTTAAGGATATTTATTTTTTTAAACTCTCAATAAAACAACCATACTATGCCCCCCTGACAGTCACTCATCAAACGCGTACTCTTGGGAGCACAGAAACATTTGAAATAAAAGCTGGCAAAGGCCATACAATCCTTTGAAGCTGCTTCCCCCCGTCAATAGAATCCCAGTTGTTCTTTCAGCTCAGCATTACTTTTCTGCACAATTCCTTGATTGCCTTAATATCTAAAACCCCACCTAATCTCAGATTGTTTGTATACTTTATCATTCTCCTGAACCCAATCATTTTATTTTATTTAAAAAATTGATGGCTGCACCGAGTGCAGATGGAAACTGTTGGGTCCTGATATCAACAGGTCACAGTGGCTCCACTGGCTTCTGTCCAAGGGGTTCCTGTAAATGAAGCTCCGTGTGCCAGAGTTGGTCTCAGTCTGGAGACCTGTATAACATTATCTGTTCCATTACCTAGTTACCCCCAACTCCCAACATCCATCCCCTCCATTTTATACTCATTTCCATGTTAACTGTAGTGAATAACATGGCAACCCCCTGCTCAATTGACTTGGCGGTTTCCAAATGAAAAGAACAGTGCTAAATATTTAAAAGCACATCCAACTTTGCCATTCTTTTGGTGAGCCTGATTAAACACCAAGACAAAAGATAGCGACCGTTAATTGCACCAAAACTGGCTAAATATATTTTTAGGCATTTGTGTCCATAAATTTGTACTCACAACCAGCTCTGAATTAGCAGCAAACTTGAGTACTATGCATTCCATCAGCTTTTCTAATTCATTTATATAGGTCTATAAATAGTTGACTGCGGCTTCCCTGGCAACATGAAAATAAAAGGCATGCAACTCCAGATGCTAGAAATTTGAAAATAACACTCAGCATAGACCTTCCATCACAAGTCAGCTTTGACATAATATGCTTTTAAAAACAATCATTCAGTTTTCCTCCCAGCATGTTCTTTCTCCTTTAATCATTCCTCTATGTACATTAATGAACTCCCATAAACCCTAATTGTAGATAACCATTCCACGTGCACTGGCATTGAAATTTCTTTGACGCACAACTGGAAAACGTCTGCTTTGTCTTTCGAAACACAATGACGACTATTTCTGGGTTGCTTCATCTCTGCAGAGATATCACAGCACACCTTGACGTAAGTCACCTCTGTGCAGCCAATGCAGTTTCTAAATCAGGGGTACAGGAGATCTTATCTCATTGTATGCAACATTCCTTTCGAAGTACAGCAGTAAACTGTCGCAACTTAATTAGATTTTCATAATGATTAGTACTGCAGAAATTAATGGCACTGAAAACTGATAAATCCCAGACACCTGATGATCTGTAACCTACAGTTTTGAGGGAGGTGCCTATGGAGATGCTCTTCCAGAGTTCCATAGATCGTAGAATAGCTCCTGTAAATTGGAAAGCAGCAATTTCCATTCCACTGCTTATGTGGGGAGTGAGAAAAACATACCGAACTATAGACCAGTTAGCCTTATGCCAGTGGAAGGGAAAATGTTGGAATTTATTGTGAAAAGTATACAAAAACTATTGTTAAGTGTCTTCACCTTTTAGAGGGTGGTTCCCAACGTGTGGTGTATTATACATTGCAGGGGTGAGGTGGTGGTGAATGGAGGTCCATGTGATTTTAATAATACAGTATTAAAGTGAAGTTCACATTAAAAATACCTGACTGAATTGTTCAGTATGCTCGAACTCACAGCCTTCAGATCGCTAGTCCAATGCCTTAACCACTTGGCCACGCGCCGCACCACCGCCCAGCCAGATTTTTAATCTCCCTCCTACATGCCGATTCATCACCACTTTTGATTTGGCCAGTGAAAGTACTGTCATCAGCAAACCTGAATACGCCATTTGACCTGTACTTACCCTCCAGTTTTGTTCTGCTGATAATGGCAAATAACCTTATGTTTTCTTACATACTTTAAAACTTTGAGTTTTGCCTTCATTCACCTAGATGTTTCAAATTAACAGGGAACTTTGGCTAGAAATTGGAGCCGTTTGCTCCATTTTTATGGGTGGATTATGGAGAGAAACAATACTTTATTCCAGCTGTACAATGTCCTGTGTATATACTAAAAAGGGCTTCTTTGGTTTGTTACGAGTAGGAATGCTTCTTTGACTGTTAAAAGTTTCTCTCGCTGTTGTTTCGCTTTAGAATGGCTGATATGATAATTGTATTCATTTGTTAATCAATGGGGAATGTTATTGTGTTTGTGTGTCTGGGAACTTGGGGGAGGGGTTGCGCGGGCTTGGGGTGTGAGGAGAGTCGGGAGGAGAGACGGACGAGGAAGGTGGACGGGCGCTGGACAGCTCATAGGACCACCGCGACTGGCACTGGACAGCTCGTAAGACCACCGGGGTGGTCCCAGGTGTGACGACGTGGCTGTCGGATTATTCGTTGATTGAGCTCCTACAATGTGCACTACACTGACTGAACTTCGATAAGTTGGCGCCTTTTGTTTTTTTCTTTCCTTGTATATATATATTGTATTGCCTAATACTTCTTTAGTTAATGTTAGTAAATTCTATAAAGTGTATTTCATAACGGTATTTGGTGTGAAGTTGATACGGTGAGCGGCGCGAGGCATAAACTCGATTCTCACAGCACCTGCGTGTACGGTAGGTGGGTTGGAGTGTGGCTGGATCTCCTTTTCACCTAGACATATACTAGCCTTTGTGGGTAAGTGTTACACAGCTTTGCCTGCTTGCTCCCATTTACTGCTAACCAGGAAATCATACCGGGCATTTCCTCTCTGAATGCAATTGCTAACCACCACAACCCCCCCTCCATCCACCCCACCTACTGCCATTTGTTGTGCATGTTATTCTGTCATCACAATGCATTGGACCATTGGATGCCTTTAATTATCAACATTCATAACCTACATATAGATTATTTTTTTTAACTCTCAATAAAACAAGCATACTACGCCTCCCTGACAGTCACTCATCAAACGAGTACTCTTGGGAGCACAGAAACATATGAAATAAAAGCTGGCAAAGGCCATACAGTCCTTTGTAGCTGCTTCCCCCTGTCAATAGAATCCCAGCTGTTCTTTCAGCTCAGCATTACTTTTCTGCTCAATTGCTTGATTGCCTTAATATCTAAAATCCTACCTAATCTCAGATTGTTTGTATACTTTATCATTCTCCTGAACCCAATCATTTTATTTTATTTAAAAAATTGATGGCTGCACCGAGTGCAGATGGAAACTGTTGGGTCCTGATATCAACAGGTCACAGTGGCTCCATTGGCTTCTGTCCAAGGGGTTCCTGTAAATGAAGCTCCGTGTGCCAGAGTTGGTCTCAGTCTGGAGACCTGTATAACATTATCTGTTCCGTTACCTAGTTACCCCCAACTCCCAACATCCATCCCCTCCATTTTATACTCATTTCCATGTTAACTGTAGTGAATAACATGGCAACCCCCTGCTCAATTGACTTGGCGATTTCCAAATGAAAAGAACAGTGCTAAATATTTAAAAGCACATCCAACTTTGCCATTCTTTTGGTGAGCCTGATTAAACACCAAGACAAAAGATAGCGACCGTTAATTGCACCAAAACTGGCTAAATATATTTTTAGACATTTGTGTCCATAAATTTGTACTCGCAACCAGCTCTGAATTAGCAGCAAACTTGAGTACTATGCATTCCATCAGCTTTTCTAATTCATTTATATAGGTCTATAAATAGTTGACTGCGGCTTCCCTGGCAACATGAAAATAAAAGGCATGCAACTCCAGATGCTAGAAATTTGAAAATAACACTCAGCATAGACCTTCCATCACAAGTCAGCTTTGACATAATATGCTTTTAAAAACAATCATTCAGTTTTCCTCCCAGCATGTTCTTTCTCCTTTAATCATTCCTCTATGTACATTAATGAACTCCCATAAACCCTAATTGTAGATAACCATTCCACGTGCACTGGCATTGAAATTTCTTTGACGCACAACTGGAAAACGTCTGCTTTGTCTTTCGAAACACAATGACGACTATTTCTGGGTTGCTTCATCTCTGCAGAGATATCACAGCACACCTTGACGTAAGTCACCTCTGTGCAGCCAATGCAGTTTCTAAATCAGGGGTACAGGAGATCTTATCTCATTGTATGCAACATTCCTTTCGAAGTACAGCAGTAAACTGTCGCAACTTAATTAGATTTTCATAATGATTAGTACTGCAGAAATTAATGGCACTGAAAACTGATAAATCCCAGACACCTGATGATCTGTAACCTACAGTTTTGAGGGAGGTGCCTATGGAGATGCTCTTCCAGAGTTCCATAGATCGTAGAATAGCTCCTGTAAATTGGAAAGCAGCAATTTCCATTCCACTGCTTATGTGGGGAGTGAGAAAAACATACCGAACTATAGACCAGTTAGCCTTATGCCAGTGGAAGGGAAAATGTTGGAATTTATTGTGAAAAGTATACAAAAACTATTGTTAAGTGTCTTCACCTTTTAGAGGGTGGTTCCCAACGTGTGGTGTATTATACATTGCAGGGGTGAGGTGGTGGTGAATGGAGGTCCATGTGATTTTAATAATACAGTATTAAAGTGAAGTTCACAGAAAAAATTACCTGACTGAATTGTTCAGTATGCTCGAACTCACAGCCTTCAGATCGCTAGTCCAACGCCTTAACCACTTGGCCACACGCCGCACCACCACCCAGCCAGATTTTTAATCTCCCTCCTACATGCTGATTCATCACCACTTTTGATTTGGCCAGTGAAAGTACTGTCATCAGCAAACCTGAAAACGCCATTTGACCTGTGCTTACCCTCCAGTTTTGTTCTGCTGACAATGGCAAATAACCTTATGTTTTCTTACATACTTTAAAACTTTGAGTTTTGCCTTCATTCACCTAGATGTTTCAAATTAACAGGGAACTTTGGCTAGAAATTGGAGCCGTTTGCTCCATTTTTATGGGTGGATTATGGAGAGAAACAATACTTTATTCCAGCTTTGCCTGCTTGCTCCCATTTATTGCTAACCAGGAAATCATACCAGGCATTTCCTCTCTGAATGCAATTGCTAACCACCACACCCCCCCTCCATCCACCCCACCCACCGCCATTTGTTGTGCATGTTATTCTGTCATCACAATGCATTGGACCATTGGATGCCGTTAATTATCAACATTCATAACCTACATACAGATTATTTTTTTAAACTCTCAATAAAACAAGCATACTACGCCTCCCTGACAGTCACACATCAAACGCGTACTCTTGGGAGCATAGAAACATATGAAATAAAAGCTGGCAAAGACCATACAGTCCTTTGTAGCTGCTTCCCCCAGTCAATAGAATCCCAGCTGTTCTTTCAGCTCAGCATTACTTTTCTGCACAATTCCTTGATTGCCTTAATATCTAAAACCCTACCTAATCTCAGATTGTTTGTATACTTTATCAGTCTCCTGAACCCAATCATTTTATTTTATTTAAAAAATTGATGGCTGCACCAAGTGCAGATGGAAACTGTTGGGTTCTGATATCAACAGGTCACAGTGGCTCCATTGGCTTCTGTCCAAGGGGTTCCTGTAAATGAAGCTCCGTGTGCCAGAGTTGGTCTCAGTCTGGAGACCTGTATAACATTATCTGTTCCGTTACCTAGTTACCCCCACCTCCCAACATCCATCCCCTCCATTTTATACTCATTTCCATGTTAACTGTAGTGAATAACATGGCAACCCCTTGCTCAATTGACTTGGCGGTTTCCAAATGAAAAGAACAGTGCTAAATATTTAAAAGCACATCCAACTTTGCCATTCTTTTGGTGAGCCTGATTTAACACCAAGACAAAAGATAGCGACCATTAATTGCACCAAAACTGGCTAAGTATATTTTTAGGCATTTGTGTCCATATATTTGTACTCAACCAGCTCTGAATTACCAGCAAACTTGAGTACTATGCATTCCATCAGCTTTTCTAATTCATTTATATAGGTCTATAAATAGTTGACTGCGGCTTCCCTGGCAACATGAAAATAAAAGGCATGCAACTCCAGATGCTAGAAATTTGAAAATAACACTCAGCATAGACCTTCCATCACAAGTCAGCTTTGACATAATATGCTTTTAAAAACAATTATTCAGTTTTCCTCCCAGCATGTTCTTTCTCCTTTAATCATTCCTCTATGCACATTAATGAACTCCCATAAACCCTAATTGTAGATAACCATTCCACATGCACTGGCATTGAAATTTCTTTGACGCACAAATGAAAAATGTCTGCTTTGTCTTTCGAAACACATGACGACTATTTCTGGGTTGCATCATCTCTGCAGAGATATCACAGCACACCCTGACGTCAGTCACCTCTGTGCAGCCAATGCAGTTTCTAAATCAGGGGTACAGGAGATCTTATCTCATTGTATGCAACATTCCTTTCGAAGTACAGCAGTAAACTCTCGCAACTTAATTAGATTTTCATAATGATTAGTACTGCAGAAATTAATGGCACTGAAAACTGATAAATCCCAGACACCTGATGATCTGTAACCTACAGTTTTGAGGGAGGTGCCTATGGAGATGCTCTTTCAGAGTTCCATAGATCGTAGAATAGCTCCTGTAAATTGGAAGTCAGCAATTTCCATTCCACTGCTTATGTGGGGAGTGAGAAAAACATAGGGAACTATAGACCAGTTAGCCTTATGCCAGTGGAAGGGAAAATGTTGGAATTTATACTTTATATATATTTTTAGGCATTTGTGTCCATATACTTGTACTCAACCAGCTCTGAATTACCAGCAAACTTGAGTACTATGCATTCCATCAGCTTTTCTAATTCATTTATATAGGTCTATAAATAGTTGACTGCGGCTTCCCTGGCAACATGAAAATAAAAGGCATGCAACTCCAGATGCTAGAAATTTGAAATTTAGCCTGATGCCAACGGAAGGGAAAATGTTGGAATTTATTGTGAAAAGTATACAAAAACTATTGTTTAGCGTCTTCACCTTTTAGAGGGTGGTTCCCAATCTGTGGTGTATTATACATTGCAGGGGTGAGGTGGTGGTGAATGGAGGTCCATGTGAATTTAATAATACAGTATTAAAGTGAAGTTCACAGAAAAAATACCTGACTAAATTGTTCTGTTCCAGTCACAAGGCTGCTCACAGTTCCTGGAAGCTCTTTGTCAACCCTTGGGATTCAACATTGAGTCCATCTATTTCAGATCACCTACTTCTTCAAAATATGTCTGAACTGACAGTTCTGCTGTGAGTTCATCCACCTGGTGACATTAACTCTGTCTTCCTCTCC
This sequence comes from Hemitrygon akajei, assembly GCF_048418815.1. Taxonomy (NCBI): domain Eukaryota; kingdom Metazoa; phylum Chordata; class Chondrichthyes; order Myliobatiformes; family Dasyatidae; genus Hemitrygon; species Hemitrygon akajei. The sequence goes on from NC_133130.1 coordinate 143,166,909, forward strand.
CCATAGTCGTTTCCTGATCTGCTAAGTTTTACCAGCATGCCATGCCTTTTTTTCCCTCACTTGCCATTTTTTCTCTCTCATCTGCTCTCTCTCTCTGCAACCCATCTCTCTGTCACACTGCGTGCTGGCAAACGACTGTGTGGCTAGGCATAGCTCAAATACCATCTATAAATTTGCTGATGAAAGAACCATTGTTGATAGAAAACTCCCCATAAGGAGCAGCCTGAAAATGTAAGCCTGTTTCTCTCTCTCATGACGCTGCCTGACCTGATGAACATTTTCTGCCATCTGTATGGACACAGGCCTCAACATTGCATTTCAGAGCGCCCCTCCCAAAATTGGGCATCTCTGTGAAGAGATTGACAACAACCCATGGGAACTGCTGGGTAGATCAGATGATTCTTTATGAAGCCTGCCACACATTATCCCAAAGCAATTCGCAAAAGAAGCATAAAATCTTCCCCACGGTGGTAATCCCAAAGGGACTCCCACCAGCCAAAGGGTCTGTTAGTGTTAAGAACCTTTATAACCTACAGCACTGATGGTCCAAGAATCTCAGTCTGATGAGTTGCAAAAACAAAAAGCTCAAGGCACACTGAGTATGGCTATAGATAAGAGTCAGCGGCACTAGAACTCTGGAAGAGGGTGTTTGCACTCCAAGAGAACAGTAGATTCAGCCTCCAAGCAACCAGGTCCACGTCGAGGTACCTGGGTTAGGCGACTTGTCTGATGGAGGAAAATAGCAATACCTCTCTCTACAGGCCTTTCCAACCCAAGGTGTAACAGATTCATCAGGTCCCCAATAAGTGGGGGAAACAGTAAACACAAGAGATTCTATAGATGTTGGAAATCCAGAGCAACACCGGCAATAAGTTAGAGGAGCTCAGCAGGTCAGGCAGCATCTATGGAAAGGAATAGACAGTCGATGTCTCGGGCCAAGACCAAGGTTTATTCCTATCCATAGATGTTGTCTGTCCTGCTGAGTTCCTCCGGCATTTTGTTAGTGGGATAAGCAGAATGTGCTTAGTACATACAATGGAGTGGATTGAAACATATGTAACCCTCAGGCTCACCCAGCTCGCGTCCGTCTAGGGGAATCAGCCTTCAGCCCCGCCAGACTGGGTAATCACGTTTGTGTGGACACTGTGTAATGTACCGCCCAGTTACAAACCCAGAACACAAAATATCAGATAGTACACCATATGCAATTAAATGATAGACTTTATGAATCTTAATCTGAATATGGGGTTAGTAATGAAAATAAACCAACAAAAAAAAGGGCCCAGTCCTCATCGGAGCTCACTCAGTAGTCATTCTTCCACCATCGGTCTCCCCCGAGCATCGCTGACCTTCGGACTGTTACGAACCCCGTAACTGGGTGTCTTACCAGCAAAGATAGGAGTATCCGTTGGAGTCTGGTGATACTATTTTTAACAGTATTTATTAGTAAAAATACACAAAAATAATATCAATGCAAATATACAGATAATATACGTCATCAATACTAAACCTAAAAGTGCGGGTATAATAATAATCAATAAGAAATAAGCTCTATCGTTGTCTAGGGGATAATGAATTGTCCGATGGAAATATAAAGTTCAGTTCAGTTCATGCAGGCTGCGGTAGTTGTTGGCCGCTGTGTTGCAATTGTTGGAGAGAGAGAGAGAGAGAGAGAGAACAGTAACAGCTATTGACTTGCCGACTTCCCTTTACGATCTTGATCCGTCGATGCGTTGTTGTTGTGGCCATTCACGTATGACCGCTCCGTCCTTTAGTTAGACCGTTCCATGGTGGACTCGTCACCCAGGCAAGGGTGGACACACACACAAGCCCCCACCAGTCTCGTAGCGTCTCTCCTGGTGCGTCTGAGGGGTGTTGCCCCAGACCCTACTTTTATCCCCACTCACGGGGTCTCAGGTGTCAATCAGGTTGGGATGATGCAACCCATCAACCAGACCACTCTGGTTGCCCCGAGGGGTTTCAATGAATAGAACAGTACTCAATAAACAATCCTTCTTCAAGAGACAATAGCAGTAATCAGTGGTTCCGTTCCACTTTTGTTAGGAGAAGACATTCCACGTTGTGTATCTCTGAGTTGTCTCTCTCTCATTAACTGACATGAGCTGTTTATCAATAACAACTGTCTTTGCTGTTATCTCTCTCATTTCCTGGGTATCAGACCCGAAATAGTAGCGATTTTGCGATTCTCAAAAAGGGGGGGGGGCGACCTTGCACCCTTCTGCCCATCAGAGTTGCTCCTCATTCGTAACAGGACCCTCAGATCCCAGTCCACTCCATCCAGTGGTCTGCCAGCTCTCTCCACACGCATCTTCCCTCTTCATCTCTCCTCGACAAAAGACCAGGAAAAGCCCAGCTCCCAGACACACAAGAAGGAACAATATTTCTCCCATTGGATAGCCACTTAATCAGAGAGAGAAATTTCAGAAAAAAGTATTAGCTGATATTCAGTGAATGAGAATGCTGACCTTGAGCAGCTGTTGCATAAGTATAATTACACTTAAATACTTATTATACACATTTACCTTCTGTCCGCTAAATACTTGCATAAGACATGTGTTTGCAAGAAATGATGATTGCAGTGACACCAACAATAGGAAAAGGGGATGTGAGAAGTAGCTAGTGTCGTGGTTACTTGAAATGACTTGGAGACACAGACAATCCTTCAAGAAAATTAAACCTTTATTTGCAAACAAAGGCTGAGGCAATCAATGAACTTGTCACCGAAAGCCCACCGAGCTCTGGTGTACAGCGTTCTTTATAGTAATTTCTTATCTCAGTTACATTTCGGTTTCACCAGCATACCCAATCAATTTTTAGTTGCATATCAACTATATATGAATTAATTAATCGCTCTTGCCTAGCCCGCGGTACGTCACCATTGTTTTTCACCCGTTCGCATTGGGGCCTTATTCGTGGCCAAGATTATGTTTTTCAGACAACCTCCCTCACATTACATTCCTGCTCGCAGCATCCTGTCCGCCACCGTTATCTCGTACTAAACAAAGGCTGAGTGTAATACATGGGATACATCGCAGCTAATGGTGTTGCAAAACAAACAGGTGTACTGTAAGTGCCATAATATGCAGCTAAGAGAGTACAAAGTATCTAGTGAAAACAACACATAACAAAATGTGCCTAGTAAAATAATACATATTAATATTCGGTACCTAGAAGTGATTACATAGTATAGTAAATAGCTAATACATAGTGATTATAGTTCAGGTATATATAATGATTATATCAGGTATATTTCTCAATATAATCCCCCCTTTGAGACCCACAGGGTCTCACACAGAAAGAGAACACTCAGAGGCCGTGCACCAAAGCCAAAATAAAGTCCAGCATTTTAATCCCAAATTTGGGTCAACTACAATTTCCATACTCAGAGCTCAAAATGATCTCTCTCTGTTATCCTAGGCTATTGAGCCAAAAACCTGTCCCTCTGTAGCTGAGACAGGAAAAAAGACTCAGACTAGTGTCCACATTATTAACACCCTCCAGTCCATCTGATGCATCGCGCAGACTGTAACAGTACATCATCGGCTTTTCTCCTTGTCTAGGGTCAGATTCAACAATTTCCAGGAGCATCGGGAATTGTTTTGCTGTCGCACACATTATCAAAGTCTTGAGACATGGAAAAAAACAGCACAGAATAAATGCACAACTTATCAGCACAATGCCTGCAGTCATTGCCAATTTAATCAGCCACGCACCCCATCCCCCTAGTTTGCTTTCTAACCAGTCAAACCACTGATGCCCAAATCCTGCATTCTGTTTGACCTCCTTCCGCAGATCCTTTAATTTATTCATTGCTCTGGTGAAAGACCCTTCTGGGCTAGTATTGTTCGGTATGAAAGTGCGGCATTGATCTCCAAACATCACACACACACCCCCTTTTTCTGCCAAAAGCCAATCCAGTACCTGTCTGTTTTGCCACGCCATCCTGCTAGTTGCATCCAGCTGTTGCCCTAAGGCCTCCAGCGCATCATCAGTGTAGTGGATGAACCTCTGTTGATTGTAGTATATATAATTTATCCATTCAACATTTTTGCTTACCCCTATCACAGGTATGATAGCTTCCCAGTGAGCATCTCATGCGGTGTCAGGCATGTCACTCGATTAGTTTGCATGTGGTAACTCATCAATGCTAACGGTAAAACATCGACCCAATTAAGTTTAGTGTCTGCACAAATTTTGTTTAGTTTGGCCTTCAGAGTGCCATTGATTCTTTCCACCATGCCCTGTGACTGTGGGTGGTACACACATCCAAACCTTTGTTTTATTCTCAGTATTTGTAATACCAATTTGACCACCTTTTGGATGAAGGCCGAACCGTTGTCCGAGCTAATCTCCGAAGGTATTCCAAACCTTGGGATCACTTCATTTGTCAGGAACTTTACCACTGTTTCTGCCCCTTGATCCTTCGAGGGTATTGCCTCTACCCACCTGCTGAACCTGTCAATTACCACCAGAATGTATCTTTTCCCTCTTACCGTCTTTATCATATCTACGTAGTCGATCACCAGATGTCGAAATGGTCCTTCAGGCACGGGTATGTGACCTATTGGGATTGCAATCCCCCTTCGAACATTATTCTGTGCACAAACCTCACACTGTGCTAAAATATAGTCTACCAAAGCCTGTAAATAAGGCGACCAGAAACCATCCTTTTTTATTTTCCTTATTACTTCCCCCCTTGCACAATGGTCCACTCCATGTGCTTCTGAAATTAGGATAGTCAACAAAGGAGTAGGAGCTACCCACAAACCATCCTCTGTGCTCCACAGGCCTTCTAAGTTCTGCTTGGCCCCCCTGTCGCCTCCACATTGTCTGTTCTGCCAACGTTGCCCTACCTTGCATTTCAACCAGGTCCTCTATCATGGGTTCCGGCTCTAGGCTTACCTGGGGTGCAATAATAACTGATGAACACCCAGATGCTTTCCTGGCTGCTTTGCTTTTCCTGTGCCTGTCTCTTGTGTTAGAACCGCTGTGACATAACCCTCCTCTCGGTTGGATACATACAAATGAAAAACCTTCTCGTAGTCAGGCAAAGCTGGTGCTGACTGCAATTCCTGCTTAATGGTATTGAAAGCTAACTCCGCCTCTCCATTCCACTGCAGGCTAGTTCTCAAATTGGTATGGCCTGCTTCCTTCATTATCTTTCTCAAAGGTGCCACAATCTCAGCATATTCTCCTATCCAATATGAGCTATATCCTGTCATTCCCAAAAACGTCATCATCTGTCCTACTGTTTGGGGCTTTGGAGCCTTCGTTATCACCTCAATCTGACTCGGCGCTACTGCCTTTACGCCTTTAGATACCATCCTTCCTAAATATTCCACCTGCTGCTTACAAAATTGCAGCTTTTTCTTAGATACTTTATGCCCTCCATACGCCAGTTTCTCTAAAAGTATCACAGTATCCCATTCACACTGCTCTTCTCTTTCAGAGCAAATCAACAAATCATCCACATACTGTATCAGTGTACTTTCCAGTGAAATGCCATCCAAATCTTCCTTCAATACTTTATTAAAAACATGTGGTGAATGCTTAAATCCTTGTGGCATTCTAGTGTAGGTGTACTGGTTGCCTCTGTATGTAAATGCAAACAAATACTGACACTGTTCGGCTAGGGGAATGCTGAAGAAAGCGGAACACAAATCAATTACTGAAAAGTAGCTTGCTTCTGGCGGGATATTAGTCAGCAGTGTGTGTGGATTCGGGACCACTGCTGCGAAATCCTCCACTACCTCATTCACTGCTCATAAGTCATGCACCAGTCTCCATTTAGACCTGTCCGCTTTTGGGACAGGCAACAGCGGAGTATTACAGGGGCTGTTTACTCTCTTAAGCACTCCTGCCGCTAACAGTCCCTGTATTGTTGGTGCTATACCTTCCTCTGCTTCCGGTCTTAAGGGATATTGTGGTCTCCTAGGTGGAACTGCTCCTTTCTTTAACCTTACCTCCACCAGACTGGCTGTTTCTATTTTCCCCACGTCCGTGTCATGTTGCGATCACAGAATAGATGGCAACTTGTCCAATATTTTATTTTTCTGCCGACCCCTTGCCTGCCCCAACAACGGCAAGTGTGGCTGAGGAGTTACTTCAACTTCCTTCATAGTTCCTGTCACATCTATGTTTACCCCTATTTTAATGTATTTGTTGACTCCGGATATCCATACCTCAGGCATAACCTTTCTCCAAACCGTTACGGTGCTTACCTGCTTTACCAGGGGTCCTAGGTCTTTAGACTGGTATCCCTCATTTACCAGCAGGGTTATGTGGCGTACAGCTTCCGGTATCCTGTACCATTCTTTCAAGAAGGTATTCCACCTGACTTGCAGGGCTGCCCCCTGCTTCCCAATTACAATGGCTTCCCCTTTTAGGTGTTGTCGAATATCTGTCCTCATGTTCCATCTCCTCTCTACCTCCTTATGCTGAGCCTCATCGAAAATTACAGTACAATGTAACTCAGATTTGGGCGCTACAGCCTCAGGTAATATGGCCTGCACGCCCTGTTTCCACTTTTCCCAGGTATCCCAGATCTGGTCTTCTATGTCCCCTATCCAAAAAACATTGGCTCCTTTATCTTCTCGCACTATCAATTGAGCCCCTGCTCTTTCCACACTTAACCCATTTCTGGTGCATTCTAATTTTAATTCCAGTTTCAATAAAGCATCTCTGCCTAACACATTAATCGGAGTTCCTTTAGATACTAGTACTGGTAAGACAATTCCTTTATTTCCCATTTTCAAATGCACTGGATCCATGCACTGTGTTAACTGTGTTTTCCCCGAGAACCCTACCGTCTTAATAAACTTTCCTGACATGGGAAGGTGAAGGGTATACTGTGGCTGTACACAAGTGTACGTGGCTCCAGTATCTATCATCATTGGTGTCAGTTGCCCTTCTAACATAACCTGAACAATGGGTTCCTCCTCTGCCTCCCTCATTATCATTGGGTAATGTCCCTTCCCACTCGAGTTCTCGGGGCACCCCTAATACCTTGCATAGGGGTTTACAGGTCCGCTCGGACCCCCAGGAGCCGGCATGTGGCCAAACTGTGGCTCCCTTGCCATCGGCTCCTGCTGATACGAGACAGGCCATGGTTTAAATGGGCAGTCTTTCTTCATGTGTCCAGGCTGGTTGCATCCCCAGCACAATCTTTCTATCTCTCTTTCCCCCTGTCTCTTCTCTAATCCTCTTTGCCCATAACTCCTCTGCCCCCCCCCCCCCCCCTTGGGACTTACAGTCCTGTCTGGGCTGTTGCTTAACTCTACTCTGTCCCCAATAGGGCATCTGTGGAAATGCTCTGCCGAAGACATTCATTATTGGCATGGGGTTTTCTGGCCCTTGACTGACAGAATGACCGGTTCCTCCATCTAATGGTGTAATGGCTGTACTCACACTAGTGGTGGCTGGCAGCATCTTCTTGCTTTTGTCTTTGTCCTTCTTTTTCAGTTCTTCGAGCTGCATTTGCAATAGCTTTCGCTGCACCTCTTTTTGCTGCTCAGCCAGCTTTCGTTTGTCTCTCCGATATTTCTCCACTGCGTGGACTACGTGATCACTGAATGCTTGTGAGGTCAGTGACGACAGCCCAACCACTTCCTCCAATTTAGACTTGACCTGCAGAGGCATTGCATCCAAAATGCTCTGTCGGAACAGTGAGTTCAGAAACAAGTTATTTTCCACCTCTTGCTCAGTCTCCAGTCTCCACTTTTTCAACTGGTTTTCTACATAGGCTGCTGGGTTTTCAGTGTCTCCCAGTAGTTCCCCCTTTAAGGCTTTGAGGTCTACTCTGGGTGGATAAAGCTTCCTGAGGGCCTGCCATACCCTCTGTCTCACTGGATCAAAATTGGCCCCATCAGTCTGTGGACTGTCCACATTCTGTAAGCCAGCCATCTCCATCAGTTCTTTCAACTTGGAAGTTCCCATCAATCTTATCAGCAGTGCCTTCAAATCTCCCATAGCCAACAATCGTCCCATTGTTTCTTCTTCAAAGGCTCTAATCCACTTTCCTGCCCCCTCGTGCAGACTAGGCAGAGTATTTTTCAGCCCTTCCAGGTCCTGGGATCCCCAAGGGATATACTGTACTTGTCCTGATCCCTTTACCAGCAGTGGCAGCATTTCCTTCTCCCCGTTCCATGTAATCAAGCTTCCTTCCTCACTTGGTTCTTCATCTATTGCTGGCCCTAGTACTACTGGCTGCCACTCATACCTTCCTGGGGTATACCTTCTTCCTTGCTCCTTCTCCACTCTAGTCCCCTCTTCCATCTCCAATATCTGCTTCTCCGTCCTCTCTCATATTTCCTCCAAACTCTCGTCTCCTACCTTCCTCCAACTTCCTCTCAACTCACTCCATTCTTGCTGTCTAGATGATTCCTGTTCTCTTCTAGTCTGTCTGTCTCTACAGTGTAACCGATACTCCTCATAATCCCTCTTCTCTCTCAGCTGCTGTAGCCTTTCCACTTCTCTTTCCATCTCCCTTCTTTCCTGTTCTACCTTTATCTTTTCTCCCTCTATCTCGTTCTATATCGCCGGTTTTTTCCTTCTCGTATTGTTTTTTTTCCTCCTCATTATCCCAAACTTGGATTTCTCCCTGCATGTTTACTGTTCCTGTCAGCAGGGGGCACTGCTTAGGGGTTCCTTCCTCATTATAGGGAGGGGGCTTTTCTGTTTCTTTCGCATCCGGGTACGGAGCTGAAGCCAGCTTCTCACCGTACCCTCCTCTCTCTCTAACAGGCTGTTTTTCCAGCACCTTAGTGTCTTCCTCATTTGTAATCAATATTCTACCTGTCCTCCTCAGCCTTTCTCCCTCCGTTCTGAAGAGTTTTAGCACTTCCATTTCTCGTTCTCTTTTTTGTCCTCTTTTCTTAGATTTATCTTTTGGTTTGTAATTTTTTAATTAGTCCCTCCATTTCTTCGCACAAACTTACATCAAACGTTCCTTCTCTTGGCCACTTTGTGACCAGGTTTTTGGTTCTTTTTTCCCATTTTTCTGAAGTTTTTGTGATCTCATATTTAATTAACGGGAATTTTTTGCTCAGAATCTCTACTGCCGTTCCTTCACCTGTCATGTTATTCTCTCTTTTTAAGGTATTTCAGAGATTCACAGTTTGTTTACTGGATAATATTATTTACTCTAATTCTATACCTAGTCTATTCTGTTCTGCCTGTGCAGACCTCTATTCAGAGCGGTACCCACAGAACTTGCTCTTTGCACCTCGTCTGTTCAGACCCTTATCTCTTAAGGTGGTAACCACGAGGATTTTCTACTCTAATTCTATTCTATTTTTCCTTACCCTGCCCGTTCAGCCCTTCGCTCTGTGCGAAGCGGTATCCACAGGGATTTACTCTACTTTTCCTTACCCTGCCCGTGCAGCCCTTCGCTCTGTGCAAAGCGGTATCCACAGGGATTTACCAACACCACGTGGAATTTTTCTTAACTTCTTATTAACTTATTTGTACTTACCCTCACTGCAGTGTTCTTGATCAATCCTCTGAGCCTCCTCTGTTAACCCCCAATTCTGCCAGATTCTTTGGACTGGAGAGACCCTTCGGCAGTGGTTCCACACTTCTGAGACTCCAAGACCTCCCCAAAGCCAACAGAATTCTTAGTTCAAATTGTCGCAAAAAGCGCTTACCTTTTGTTTGGGTGCACCCTTAATTCTGTTAGCCTTATGGGGGTCCCTAGAGGACTGGGAAACGTCCCCAATCTGCCGTTTCTTTTCTGCGGGTCTCTTTCCGACCCTGCTCGCGGTCGCCAATTTTGTCGTGGTTACTTGAAATGACTTGGAGACACAGACAATTCTTCAAGAAAATTAAACCTTTATTTGCAAACAAAGGCTGAGGCAATCAATGAACTTGTCACCGAAAGCCCACCGAGCTCAGGTGTACAGCATTCTTTATAGTAATTTCTTATCTCAGTTACATTTCAGTTTTATTAGCATACCCAATCAATTTTTAGTTGCATATCATCTATATATGAATTAATTAATTGCTCTTGCCTAGCCCGCGGTACGTCACCATTGTTTTTCACCCGTTCGCGTTGGGGCCTTATTCGTGGCCAAGATTATGTTTTTCAGACAACCTCCCTCACAGTACATTCCTGCTCGCAGCATCCTGTCCGCCACCGTTATCTCGTACTAAACAAAGGCTGAGTGTAATACATGGGATACATCGCAGCTAATGGTGTTGCAAAACAAGCAGGTGTACTGTAAGTGCCATAATATGCAGCTAAGAGAGTACAAAGTATCTAGTGAAAACAACACATAACAAAATGTGCCTAGTAAAATAATACATATTAATATTCAGTACCTAGAAGTGATTACATAGTATAGTAAATAGCTAATACATAGTGATTATAGTTCAGGTATATATAATGATTATATCAGGTATATTTCTCAATACTAGAATGGGCCAGTGGTCACCCTCTCACACACCCTATGTGTGTTGTGACCCTCTCTCAATTTGGTACCATGTTCCTCTTTTACAGAGCTGTGCTCCTCCTCAGTGCTTGTCCCTCAAGTGCATTCTGGAGAAATAGGACCATAGAGAGAAATGCAAACGTACACTCTCAGCTACTTGTATCTTCAGCATAGGCATTTCAGTAAGTCTGCTTTCATTTCATTCTGTCTTAAATATTCCAGAGTAACTCTTAGAAACATTACTTTTATATTTGCTGCCATTCTGTACTCCTGGACTCACTGTCATTCTCTCTCTGCCTCACCTCCACCATGCATACTGGCCAATGGGTGGGTACGGCTGCTAGTTCATGGAAAACAAGATATATTCAGTCCTGACCCCCACATTGGTTCATCCTGTCTTTAGGGGGTTCTCTGTCCTGCTACCAGTTTACTCCAAAAATAGAATACTGCCTGAGAAAAGCTTATCAGACAGTGAGAGACAGCAGCCAAACGCATCACACAGTGTGATCTGACTACATCAGTCAGTGCATCAAAACTGTGCTTCAGTCATGGGCTGTCAGGCTGAGGGATATCATCATTTTTACAGATTAATTCCATTAATAAATGGAACACAATCTATCTGCCCTGCTGTACTTTTCAACCCTTCGTTCTCACTCTGTCCTCAGCCCCACTTTTCCTCAGCTCTTGGTATTTACCTGCGAACTGCTTCCAGGGAATGAGAAGTCCAGAATCAGGGAATTCCTGGTAACCTGAATTGGTGCTAAAGAGTTAAGGAGTTGTGAAGACATCACTAAATGACCCACTGCTTTGTGAAGTATAATTATCTGACAATACGTCACAGAGAGAGGCAGGGACCCACTGTTGCTTAGCAACACTGGCTGCATCCGAACAGTGTGTTGCTGCACTGATCCTGATGAAGAGTAGAGAGACACGTTTCAGACATGCACCATTATTCAGAGAATGCTGAAGCAGCCAACAACAACAACTAGGGAAACCAGAGACTGCAGACGTTGCAATCCCGAGTGAGAAACAAGCTGTTGAAGGACACCTGAGCAACTCTTGAGCAACACACACACACACACACACACACACACACACAAAATGCTGGAGGAACTGAGCAGGTCAGGCAGCATCAATGCAGGGGAATAAACAGTCAACGTTTCAGACCAAGCTCCTTCAGCATGACTAGAAAGCAAGGGAGCAGTGTAAGAAGGTGAGGGGAGAGGGGAGGAGTAGAAGCTGGCAGCTAATAGGCGAGGGGGAAGGTAGGAAGCTATTCCCTTTTCTCAGTTCCTTCATCTCCACCGCATATGTTCCAAGGATGAGGTTTGTGTATTTATAGCTGCAATACTTGAGTAATATTATTAATATATTGTTTGATTAAGCACTCTTATGTATTGTGGATTATTAGTAAAAGTGCATAAATGACATACGTCAGCATGCTACAACATGGTATGTGTGTACCTCACTTGAAATAAAAACAAACTATAACTCACATATTTTGGCTCCCTTGTTTTTCTTCCAATTCATTTTTAAATGTTTTGGATTTACAAAACAAAATAGTGATGACGAGGAAGTTTTAAGTAAACCTGAGGCGACTACCTACCTGTTGAAGCGCATCTTAACGCTTGAGTTAAAAAAAGCAAGCGAGAAACAGCTGAGTAAAAAAAAAAGCACAGCACATGCTTATTTCGGAGGGACAGAAACCGTTGAGTTTTAAAAAAGCAGAAAACAAAAATTCGTGGTTACATAAACAGTGAGTACAGGGTGAAAATAATCATAAATTTTTAAAATGTAGAATTTGCTAGCTACATCAGAAACACTGACATGTTTTGTTGCTCAAAGGACAACTGGTTCATGTATACTTAGCTAACTGAGCAGCATTTTGAAGCAAATGAAAAGCAAATGCCAATTTTGCCTAATACATTGAGTGTAAAGAACACAGCTTACTTCGATGTTTGGCTGCTCCAACCAAACCAGCCAAAACGAGCTTTGCTGATATCATGAAAGTAATGTAGGAACATTTAGAACCAAATTCATTGTTGATTATGGAATGCTTTAGTTTTCATAAGTGGAATCAAATGGAAGGGGAAGTCATTTCAGTGTGCATAGCTTAACTGAAGAACTTCTCTCAACATTGTCAGTTCAGTGATGGGCTTAATGTTGTACTGAGAGATCATTTAGTTTGTGTAATCTTACAAGAAAACGTTCAAAAATGGCTCCTAACTGAGCACAACTTACATTTAAAAGATCAGTTGAAATAGCTGTATCAATGGAAACAGCAGAGCGAGACACAACTGAGTTGCAGTCAGGAACGAAAGTGGGCGTGAACAAAACTGCAATGTCTAAACATAAACCTGTCTGACCAAACAAGTTATGTTACCGTTGTGTCAAGGCTTCACATACACCAGTGCAATGCAGACAAAAGGTGAAATTTGCAGAAAATGCAACAAAGTAGGACACATACAAAGAGCATGTCAAGCAGACAAGAATAAATGGACTGCACAGAGAAGGGGTAAAATTAAAATCTGTTGCAGTTTCAAACAGAACACTAATCTGTATGCTGTCGATGAAAAGTCTGACAATGATGATGAGAGTGACAGAACTGAGAAGCCTTGAGATTTGCAAAGTGAAAATTAACAACAGACAAACAACTTGGCTTACATCAGAAGAGAGCAACAAATTAATTAAAATGGAATTGGGCACTGGCTTAGCTGTTTCAGTCATTCCACAAAATGAGTTTCAACAGCATTTCAAAAACACCAAATTGAAACCTATGGATATCCAACTAAGAACTTATACTGGAGAAAAGATCTTACTGTGGGAATGACATTAGAAATGGTGAAATACAAAATCCAACAAGCCACATTCAGCTTATGTGTGGTAAAAACAGGAGGTTCAGCATCATAGAGGCATGAATGGCTGAGACAATTACAACTTGATTGGAGATCCATCCACCATTTGCATGCCACATCCCCTGCAAAAGAGTCAACTGAAAGTGAATTAAGAAATGTACTGGATGATGCCACAAAAATATTTAAGGATGGCATTGGAAAACTCAAAGTTATCAAGGATAAAAACGTGTTAAATTAAAATACCACACCCAGGTTTTACAAAGCTTGCCTAATTCCTTATAATATCTGTAATAAATTAGCCAGTGAACTCATTTACATGGAGTGGAGCCCATGGACAATGACAGGGGTCACAGTAGCTGGGATGAATGGGTCTGTCAGAATTGGTGGTGAAATTAAGGCCGCCATCAACCCAATACTGAAAGTAGTTCAATACCCCCTGCCCAGGATAGAGGTTATCTCTGCAAACCTTTCTGGAGGAAAACCCTTCAGCATAGTGGTCTTAGCTGAGGTCTACCAAAAGACAGATGGAAGAGCCCAGGATGTTTCTCAACATTCACAAAGGGCTTTATCGGCATAATAGTCTTATTTTTGGAGTTGCATCTGCATCTGCACCTGGCAGAAAACTATGGACCAGATACTGCAGGGCTACGCAGGCATTCGGTGTTACCTGGATGACATCATTGTTACTGGTCAGGACAACAAGGAACAACTCCAAAATTTCAAGACATTGTTTAAAAAGATTAGAAGATTATGGGCTCAGAGCACAACACAACATGCGAATTGTTTAAACCAAGCATCACTTACTGTGATCACACCATTGACGCACAAGCATTATACAAGTGTGCTGAAAATTTGAAGCAGTGGTGGATACACAAAGGCCAAAGAACATATCATGGTTGCGGTCCTTCTTACGATTTGCCAATTACTGCCAAACCTGCCTACTGTGCTCCACCCCTTGAATTCATTATGACAGATTGGCAAGTGGCAATGGGCAAAGCAGTGTGAAGTGGTTTTCCAAGAGGCAAAGAAAATGGTGACATCAGACACTGTACTCACACATTATGATCCATGTCATCCAGTGAAGCTTAACAGAGATGGAGTTCCTCATGTCCTCACATACCATCCTGAGCCTCTGCATCCAGCACATCATTCTCTCCAACTTCTGCATTTTCAATGGGATCCTACCACCAAACATATCTTTATTCCCTTCCCACCCCCGACACACTCCACTTTTCACAGGGATCACTCCCTCTGTGATTCACTTGTCCATTTGTCCCTCCTCATTAATCTCTCTCCCGGTACGTATCCCTGCAAGAGAGAGAAATGCTACATCTGCCCATTCACTTCCTCCCTCACTTCTATTCAGAGCCCCAAACAGTCTTTCCAGGTGAGGTAACACTTCACCTGCAAATCTGTTGGGGTTGCCTATTGTACCCTGTATTCCCGATATGGCCCCCTCTACATCGATGAGACCCATTGCAAATTGGGCGACTGTTTTGTCGAGCTCCTCTGCTCCATCCACCAAAAATGGAATTTCCTGGTGGTCAACCATTTTAATTACTAACCCCATTCCTTTTCCAACATGTCGGTCCATGACCTCCTCCTCTGCCACAATGAGATCACTCTGAGGGAGGAGGGGCAACATCTCATATTCCATCTAGATAGGCTCCAAACTAATGGATATGAACATTGATTTCTCCTTCCGGTACTTTCTCTCTCTCTCTTTTCTTCTCCCCACCCTTTTCCCTCTTTTTCTATTCTCCACTCTCGCTTCTTACCTCTTCTCACCAGCCTTTCATCTTCCCAGGTGCCCCTCCTTCCCTTTCTCCTATGGTCCACTCTGCTGTCCTATCAGATTCCTTCTTCTCCAGCCTTTGACCTTTTCCGCTCATCTGGCTTCACCCATCACCTTTTAGCTTGTCCTTCTCGTCCTCCTCCCATCTTTTAACTTGAATGTTTTCCCCCTTCCTTTCAAGTCCTGATGAGGGATTTTGGTCCAAAACATCAACTGTTTATTCATTTCTGTAGATGCTGCCTGCCCTGCTGAGCTCCTCCAGCAGTGTGTGTGTGTGTGTGTGTGTGTGTGTGTGTGTGTGTGTGTGTGTGTGTGTGTGTGTGTGTGTGTGTGTGTGTGTGTGTGTGTGTGTGTGTGTGTGTGTGTGTGTGTGTGCTATTTGTTGTGCCTGTTTCACATAATCGGATTTCCCAAATTAACCCTTCCTCTTCTAGTGAAAATTCTTCACACTTTTCACCTTTTGGTGTTATAGGAGATATTAAGTGCTAGCCTAGATGCCAATATTTGAGTTCAAATAGCTTAATCTCAGGAACTGATCTAATAAACAAAATGCTGAGGGCATAGAGAGTACAGATAGTAGGAAACATTTCCCTGAGACAGTGTGCCTGGAGTGAGAGGGAACAGGTTTAGAGGTAAAGGGTAAATGAACAGGGGGTTACAATGTTTAAAGCTTTAAGTTCCTCGGCATAAACATCACCAAGGACCTCACGTGGTCTGTACACACCAGCTGTGTGGTGAAAAAGGCACAACAGCGCCCCTTTCACCTTGGACAGTTGTAGAAGTTTGGTATGGGCCCCCAAATCCTGAGAACTTTCTACAGGGGCACAATTGAGAGCATCCTGACTGGCTGCATCACTGCCTGGTATGGAAACTGTACTTCCCTCAATCGCAGGGCTCTGTAGAGAGCGAAGCGGACAGCCCAGCACATCTGTTCCCACTATTCAGGACATTTACAAAGACAGGTGTGTGAAAAGCACCCAAAGGATCATTGGGAACCCGAGTCACCCCAACCACAAACTGTTCCAGCAGCTACCTTCCAGGAAATGGTACCACAGCATAAAAGTCAGGACTCCGGGACAGCTTCTTCCACTTGGCCATCAGACTGGTTAATTCATGCTGATGTAACTGTATTTTGATGTTATATTGACTGTCCTGTTGTACATACTATTTATTATAAATGACTATAAATTGCACATTGCACATTTAGACAGAGACGTAACATAAAGATTTTTACTCCTCATGCTGACCAGTATGGAGGTTGTGGGCTGAAAGGCCTGGTTATGTGTTGTGGGTTTCGACAACCCATTGTTAATACAAGACTGGAATGTCAGGTACACAACACTGCTTTCAGAAACTGATTCTTTTTATGGGTAGAGCACAACTTTGAGTCTCTTAGAAAATCACTTCCTTCCATCTGTTGCCTCAGGATAGTGTGAGATGACATTATTCACCAGGCAATCTTTTGAATATTCTTTGGGCAAACTGAACCACACTGCTTGAAGAGCAGTGCCTGACCTTGCATGGTTAGCTCCTGAAAACCAACCTAGGCCGCCCACGGGCATGTACTGTATTTGACTAACTGCCTGGTACCCTCCCCTGCATTAAAACCAGCCTCCACCCTCCCACACACCTCCTGATCTCCAGGCCACACCCTATCTCATCTTTGGGCCTCTGGTCTTTGCACCTCCTCCAATTCCCAGCCTCCTGACACTTTCACACCCAATACAACATTGCCAATGCAGTCCCATCCCTCTCCACCCCTTCCTCATCACCCTCCCACACCACCATGGACCCTCCTCCATCCCCACGTGCTATCCATGAGGCCAGTAATAGCAAGTCATATTTGGAGCTCCCCACTGCGAGCGGATTTAGAGAACCAAGGACAAAAAAAGGACTCTTATGTGTGACTCTCTGAGCTTAATCTATTATTAGCATACAGGCCCACTAGAGATTAAATTAAAATGGAAACAAAGAAACCGAAATGAAGGAAAAACTGAGAGGCAAACAAAATCAAACAAATCCTAAAGTGTTTAAAAAGCCTTTTTCCTGCCTCATTGATTCTCCATCTTTCTAATGCTATCCATCTTCTGCGGCTTCCTATTGAGGCCTGGGGTTGGGGAGCACATCTCATCTTCTTCCTGGGTCCCATTATTGTTGGACTGGGCAGTGTTGGGGCGGTTTGATTTCTCAATTTGTGTCAGAGCTGACCATTCCTGCCTCAGATTCTCCATCGGTAGTGTTGGCCTGGATTTCCTCTCTCCATTAACACAACCTGCTTAGTATCAGCAACTACTCTGCACCTCACAGCCTTTATATTCCATTGCTTGTGCTTTCTCTCTAACTCATCTCATTGACTCATTAACCAATAAGTTAATAAGTCAATGAATTTGTGGAGTTTATTACCATAGGCCGCTGCGGAGGCCAGGTCGTTGGGTGTATTTAAGGCAGAGCTTGATCAGTTCTTGATTGGACACAGCATCAAAAGTTAGAGGGAGAAGGGTAGGGAGTGGGTTTGAAGAGGGGGGAGGAAAAGGAAGGATCAGCCATGATTGAATGGCAGAGTAGATTCGATGGGCCAAATGGCTTAACTCTGCTCATATGTCTTATGGTATCATGGTCTAAGTTCATTGGCAATACCCACGCTGGCCCTAGCCCTGGCCCTAGCCCTGGCTATTGAAGATATTTTCTTTGCCCTGACCATCCCTCTGTCAGCTTGAGACTGCCTTGTTTTCCCTCTTTCCCTGTTCTGGTGAGAGGTTGAATTTGTTTCTCTTTTCACATATGCTGCCTAAATTTCCAAGCATTTCTGGTGACTTAAGTTTGTCTTTCAGAGACATTTTAAAATTTATATTTAGCATTACTGTTCATTTCTCATGTTAATAAGTACTTGGAATTCAGAAGGTGATATGTAGAATACACGAAATGGTTTTGCGCTCTTGCTATAGTAACAGATGGCCTTGATAATCTTTCAGAATGAGTTGGTGATCGTAAATGAACTGAAGTGGAAAATTATGAATTGCATCATATCATAGGAGGTGAGAAAACCACTTCTTGGAAAGTAAGAATCTAAACAGTGTAGCAAATGGACGGGGCATATAAGTTACACAACTGGCCTATGGTGGCAGATGGATCGACAGAGCCAGTAGGGTGGAAGGATTCATTGAAGAGGGATGGCATTGAAAAGCAGAGATCTCCTCAATATCTATCAAACCTTCATAGAATTTGAAAGAGATCTTCTATCATATGTTTATGGAAAATGATAAAAAAGAACACCACAGAATCTGCAAAGAAGCTTGATCAAGCGGGGTCTATAACTGTCAGGAAGGATTGAAGAGACTGGTGTTCTTCATTTCTAATAAGAGGGGCTGCAGACACACAACCTTTATCCATGCGGAGACTAAAGTGAAGATTGCTTCAGAAATAACCTGAGAAGGCTTTTTATCCAGCTAGAGATTAGAACTTTGATCTCATGGGGCTTGTCCAAGGCAATAATCACCGGCGTAGTGAGATGAGGGTTGAGGGGGAGTGTGGTGTGGTGTGATCGGTGGAATTGCTGATACTGTGAGGGGAAGCAGAGTGTGAAGGTGACTCATAGCGAGCCCATTCCACAGGGGAAGATCCACTGGGCCAAGTGGCCTCCTCTGTTCTAAATGGATGCTACAGTGCGCTGTAGCTTCCTCATTGCCCCAGTGAGGCAGTTTCGATCACAGGGAAAAAACCGGAAGAATGGATTTGATAGGACTGTTCTGAGAATTTGCACAGACTCAATGGACCAAATGGCCTCCTATGTCAGAGAAAAAGGAAGACTATAACAATGAAATAATAGGGGAATTCAGGACCTAAACAGTAACCTGCGTTACCTGTGCCTGAAGGCATATACTTTGTCAGGTTTTTCATCAAAGCATTGGGACTGAGTTCACAAAAGAGTATTGTTAGACCTCGGATCACAAACCACTTAAAGAGGAAGTGCTGGGGAGTGCTTAGCATGTTTGCATATGGTTGCTTTGCCAGGTCAGGTGAAATATATCCTAAACCATTAACAGAAACAAGGGAGTTTTGAGTACAAATTTCCAATCACCAAATTTCCAACGGTGAGCACTTCTGATGCAGAACCTTTCACCAATTGTATGAGATTTTCCACACTTTGCTATCATCTTGGAAATGTTATAAGAAGCAATGAGACCACTATGGTCATTTTTAGCTTTCTTGGCAAATGACTTGAGTGTACAATGTTTTTCAAATGCTTCTTTCATCTTCTGGAACTGAGTAATACCATAAGCAGCCTTTTACAGAAGTGTTCCTACAATCTTCATTAGACAGTACAATATTACAAATAAGCCACATGGGGCGTCGTTGATCAGACAGAAATGGAATAAGACCATACTCTAGGTGTGTAACGTCGTATTGACGCACTTTCTGCAGTTTCTGTTGCTTAGCATGATTAGAATTCAAGGCTTCACCACCTTCAGACTCATAGAGATTGTTTGCATTTATCCATCATTAACGGGGCTAAATTAAAATAAAAAAATCAACACAAACTGGGGATGCCTATCGGATGTTGATGATAACAGCGAGTAGACACGGTCAGTCAGGTCTCGTGCATCAGGTTAAGGTGCTGCTTACCATCCCCTCTCACCAGGAACCTTACATGCCCCCAATGACTTCTATTACCCCTAATACCTCCTTAGGATACATAATCACCCCACTTTAGGAATTACTGGTCTAGCCTGTTAGGCATACCCCATACCCTTACCAATTCAACACATTATACTGACTTTCCAGCTCAATACGCTGGTAACTGCCCTCCTTAGCCCATTTGATCTCACCCTATCCGAGATAGTGTCCTTTTCTACCCATCCCTTCCCCATTATCTCTATCACTGAAAGCAAATCTGTTTTTTCCCAAGTTCAGATGAAGGGTCCTGAGTTGAAATATAAACTGTCTCTTTCCTACAGATGCTACCTGACCTACTGAGACTTTCCAGCATTACTTAAGTAACCCACACGGAATGCTGGAGGAACTCAGGCAGCATCTATGAAAAGGAATAAACAGTCAACCTCTCAGGCTGAGACTTGAAACATCAACTGTTTATTCCTCTCCATAGATGTTGCCTGTCCTACTGAGTCCCTCCAGCATTTCATATGTGCCAATCCAGATTTCCAGCATCTGTGGAATCTTGTGTTTATAATTTCCAGCATTTCCTATTTTTTATTCAGATTACCATTGTCCGCATATTCTTGATTTTCTTGTATTGAATTTAAAATTGGCTTCCTAGTGGCAAGCAAAGGTTTATGATGGACGTGTGTTCTAAGACCAGATGGTCTGGGGTCCTTTGTAATATACACTGGATTCCAGTAGTTGGAACATGGGGACCAGTACATTTTGGCGGCTGCCCCAAAAAGTTTCATGGAAATAGTTTAAAAGGTATTAAAAAGACGAACTATCATTTAACTGAGTAACAAATTATTCATTTAAATGAAATATAGAACAAATGAGAACACTATCAATATTATTGGTGGTTGTCCATCACATCCGACTATGACAGGAAACTGTGTGGGAGAGTTTTAAAGTGGGAAAGCCGTTGTACTGGGGCAGTTCCGCTCTCTTGACCTCGGAAGTCCAGGTCCAGTGGTGTGAGTACACATCACATCTGGGTCTTCCCTGTTTGCAGTGGATGACCGCAACTTCTTCTGTATCTCGTCGTGCCCTTTGCTCTCCACAGAGCATTGCAGAACCACCTTCCTGGTCATAAGACAGCCATGTCCTTATCTCACCAGGATATGAGACCTGCCGGCTACCCTCACCTGTTTTAGCCAACCTCTCGAAGCAGGTATGGCTGCTGTTGTATGCAGACAGCTACTTGGAACCACAGGTAAAAGCTGAGTGTCCGGTGGGGACCACAAGTAACGTTCAAGATAATCGTCGATACTTTCAAATACTTCGTAGTTCCCAGCTTGTTAAAGTAGTGAAATCATTTCATTTTCACTCCCGTCTGTTTCTGACATTTCCAAGCCTGAATGTTTGAAACTGCAGTGAACAAAATAGTTTGAATTGTCTTACTGCTTATTTTTTGTCAACTATCAGTGACAAAACTCACTGATTTTTTGAACACGAACACACACTATTTAAAAAGCTTTCAGCATGGTGTAGTGTCTAGCAACCACACAAACACATGAGATTGACGCTAGTTAGACTGATCAGCAACAGTCTCCTGACTCAGTGTCCCAAGTAAATGAAGCAAATCCCGGCTATTTTCCCAGTTAGTTTTCATTCTTTAAGAGTTGTCCCAAATAAATTTTTGGACAATGTTCTGATGGCCAATTAATCGGAATCCACTGCATACGTTAATGATTTATGTAGGGTTTATAAAAAAAAGATAGCAAATCATACGTGTCATACGGGGGTGTTGTATCAGGATCCAAATGCAGGACGCAGACATTGTAGTGCTAGAAACAGGGCAGGACGACGGACTGGGAACAAGGAGCCTGGGGTGGACTCTAAGCCCGAGACTGGACAAGGACCCAGAACCTGGGTCTTGCCTCGGGCTTGGACCCCCAAACCCAGGTGAGGCTTGGCTAGAGATTTGGGCTCTTGAGGCCTGGCTGGAGGCTGGGATCGAGGCTTGGCTGGAGGCTTGAGGCTGGGATTGAGGCTTGGCTGGAGGCTTGAGGCTGGGATTGAGGCTTGGCTGGAGGCTTGAGGCTGGGGTCGAGGCTTGGCTGGAGGCGAGGCTGGGATTGAGGCTTGGCTGGAGGCTTGAGGCTGGGGTCGAGGCTTGGCTGGAGACGAGGCTGGGATCGAGGCTTGGCTGGAGGCAAGGCTGGGATTGAGGCTTGGCTGGAGGCTTGAGGCTAGGGTCGAGGCTTGGCTGGAGGCTTGAGGCTGGGATCGAGGCTTGGCTGGAGGCTTGAGGCTAGGGTCGAGGCTTGGCTGGAGGCGAGGCTGGGATCGAGGCTTGGCTGGAGCTTGGAGGCAGACTAGGAACTGTACATCAACATAGAGCCAGGACTTATCCTTCAACAAGCCAGGACTCCTCTTTAACAAGACACTAACATGAGACTGGGTAGTACATAGGCATAGAGCTGGGAATTCTCCTTCAACAAGCCAGGACTCATCTTTAACAAGACACTAACATGAGACTGGGTAGTACATAGACATAGAGCCGTGACTTATCCTTCGACAAGCCGGGACTCAGCTTTCACTCCACACCAAGGTGGGGCAGGACCGTCCATCGGGTAATGGCAGAACGGCCTGACTTACTCCACGGAGGCGAGGACAAGGCAAGACAGATTTCCCCTCGCAGGGCAATGGCAGAATGGCCTGACTTACCCCACGGGGCGAGAACAAGACAAGACAGATTCCCCTCGCAGGGCAATGGCAGAACGGCCTGACTTACCCCACGGGGCGAGGACAGGAAGAGACAAACACCGAAGAACGACAGACAGTTCCATCTCTGCATCGGGGCTGCTCCAAGTAGCCGTCAACCTTGGCTGGCTACAGAAACAACCAGATCCCTACCTAGCTCGGAGTGGATGACGGCCACCCAGCTGGCCCGGGAAATGGCCGAATCCATAACGCAATGACAGCTTGGACTACGGACAGTAAGGCTCCAAGAAGCAATGGTACTCCAACGCAGCCTAAAGATGGCAAGTGGCCGCACCAGCCTTCCACCAGCCATTTGCTCCATGAGAAACTCACCAGGGAGGCTTGACAAGACAACCCCCCCCTCAACCACACTCAATCCCAGGGCCACTTATATTCCCGGCCAACAAGATGAGCATCAGGCATTTATGGTTTAGTCCAACCGAAACAAGGGACAGCCAGAGGACCCGGAGTCCGGAGCCCGTGGACCGCGAACCGGAACGCAGACCCCGGACTGGACCATGACAACAAGATAACAGGTTCAGGGAAGCCTGGCTGACAAGTCAGGTAAGCTAACATGGTGAGGGTAAGCTAACATGGTGGATTCAGAATTGGCTCAGCAATAGGAAGCAGAGGATGATGGTTGAAGGTCAGTTGTCTGACTGAGGCCTGTGAGTAGCGAGGTGCTAGAGGGGTCAGTGTTGGGACCTCTGTTGTTCATTGGTTGCATAAATGATTTGAATATGAATGTGCATGGCATGATCAGCAAGCTTGCTGGTGGTACTAAATAAGGGGGTCTTGTTGAGAGTGAAGCAAGTTACAGTGAATTGTGAAGAGATCTTGGTCAGTTAGGGAGATGAGCTGAGGAATGGAAGATTGATTTCACCTTAGATAAGTGTGAGGTGATGCATTTTGGACAGTCAAATCAGGGTTGGACCTATACAGTAAACGGCAGGTTATGATAGGTGTTGTGGAAGAGAGGAACCCAGGTGTACAAGTGCACAGTTTGGTGAATGTGGCCGTGTAAGAAGACAGGGTGATGAAGAAGGGGTTTAGCATGCTGGCCTTCATCAGTTAGTGCTGGTGAGGCTGCATTCAAACTACAGTGTACAGTTTTTGGTCACCCAGGCTGGAGAGGGTGCAGAAGAGATTTACAGGGATGCTGCCCAGACTATAAGGCCTGAGTTAGAGGGAGAGGTTGGCCACCCTGGATTATTAACCCCTGAAGAACAGAAGAATGAGGGGCAATCGCACAGGAGTTTATAAAATTATGACGGAAATAGATAAGGTGATCATCATAGACTTTTCCCTGGGGTTGATGAGTTCAAAACGAGAGAGCACAGATACAAGAGAAGCCTGAGAGGTAACTTCACACAGAGGGTTGTGAATATCTAGAAGAAGCTGCCAGAGGAAGTGGGTACCATTGCAGCAATTTTGCGGCTTTTGGATAGGTATTTGGAAGGGGAGGGGGGTTGGAAGGATAGGGACCAAACACAGGCAACTGGGACTAGCATGGACCATCATGCCGAAAGGCCTGGTTCTGTGCAGTGTTAGTCTGTGACTCTAGGCTGTGTCAGAGGAGAGAAATTTTAGACTGCAGGAATGTACAGATGACCGCAAGAACTTAGAGGCAATCAGCTCAGTTGGGGAAAAAGTGGCGAATGGATTTTAGTCCAGAGAGGTTTGAGATGCAGCAAAGTAACAGAATGTGGTGTTGGGTGGCACAGTGACTAAAATATCAGATGGTACACCCATGAATGGAATTTACACCCAGTAACCATAGCGTGTCTGATGTGGGAGAAGAGAGACAATAAAACTCTTTACATTCAGGGTGAGGCCAACATCAGAGAAGTTTCGTTTTCATTGTGCTTTGTGATGCAGTCCCAGGCAGATTTGTGGAGTAAAAGGGTGGGAATTGTTAGCTGACAGCTGCCTAAACATGTTAAAAATAGGTAAAAAGGAGGGTGAATTTTTTTTTAACCTGCACTTTCCCCATATCAGATGAACACCAGCCCAGTCCTTTCACCGTTCCTTGAGGCACTGGCTACTGAGTTCTGGGTTTGACAAACATTAACAACTAGAACAGAGAACTGAAGCCTTCCTGCCTTAAGCGTGGTATGCCATATGATAAAATTACGGTGGATCCTGCTTCTCTAAGCTTCCCTGCAGGTCGCATCACCCAATTCCATGCATGTCCAAACAGTTAGCAATTCTCAGTGAGTGAGGGTCCTTAGGTTTCTGAGATGAAGTTAATAAAAACTAACATTCTGCACTGCTCCTCAACTCCCACAGCTACCTTGACTACACCTCTCTCACCTTACCACTGACAAGGACGCTGTCCCTTATTCTCTGTGTCCGTCCCATCTGATTTCAAGATGAGGCATCCCCTCAAGGACATCATCTGTCGTGTTCTCCTTTTCTCAGCCAACATGCCTCTCTCCACTACTGTTGATGTTGCTGTCACCCAAATCTCTATTTTCTAGGTCCAGCACCAACGCCTCAGGAAGTACAGGGATAGGGCTTCCTTTGCCCTCACCTGTCACCCCAGCAGATCTTTGTGTCTTCCACCACGTACAACAGGATCCCAGCACCAACTCCACTCTCTGCGAGGATCACTCACTCTGTGACTCCCTGGTCCGCTCGTTTCTCCCCTCTCCCCTCCCTGGGAACTCTGTGACAGCATGTGGTGTAACACCCTGCCCTACACTTCCTCCCTCACCACTATCCAGGGCAGGCCAGGACAGCCCTTCCAGGCGAAGCAGTCTTTCACATGCAGTTCCCCTGGAGCTGTTTATTGCGCCCAGTGCTCCTGTCATGGTCTCTTGTGAATCAATGAGGCCAGATGCAGATTGGGAGACTGTTTCACTGAGCACTTCTCCTTGGTCCATCAAAACTGCCTAAGTCTCTGTGTTGCCCATCACTTTACTTCTCCCCATTCCCGCACCAATATGTGTCGCCTTCAGCCTCCTCGAGCAAGAGCACCTCCTCATCCTGTGTAACCATCAACCTAGCAGCACGAGCAATAAGTTCTCAAATTTCTGGAACCTGCTCCTCCTCTGTCGTTCTCCTCCAGATCTCCTTGTCTCCATCACCATGTCTCTTTTCCCACCCCCACCCTCTCCATCTCTGCCCTCCCCACTGTTCCCCTCTGCCCTCCACCTCTCCCTCCATTTACTGCATGCTTCCTCTTCCTCATTTCTCCTGAACTTGGTTCAGTGTCAATACTTGTTTGATAATGCCTTTTTGATGCCTCAGAGATCCTGTCCAGTAAGAAGTGGTGTAATATTAAAATTGTTAATATGATTCTTTACAAAGAGTAACGAAATACTACTAATAGATTATTGACCCTCATCCTTGAGGCTGTGATAATAAGGGGGGGAGCAATGCGAAAAAAATCAAAGTGAGCATTTGCCTGGATTATAATGGTAAGACAAGTCAGTGAGTATCAGACTGGGTGGCAGGATCATCCATTCTAGTAGGACTATACTAGGTCTGATATTTCTAGCTTAATTTCTTCTTTCCTTCCATGGAAATAGTGTGGTGAAAGCTTATTACTCTGTGGTTAACCTGATCTCCTGGTCTAAATAACTGTTCTAAAGCGAGTTGGTTCGAATGATGTGCTCTGTGCAGAATAATTCAGAAGGCAAAGCAACATGCATTACTTCCAGTCTCATTCCCAGCAGCTGGGCTGGATTGTAAAGTGATCTCAAAACAACACAACTCTGAAACTCACACGGATTAGACCTTATGGGGGTGGAGGGTGTACCCAAGTCTGAGTCAATTACTTGCCTTATCTTCACTGCAGAGTTGATTTTTTTTTAAATAGATTACTCACTTTTATATTCTTGTTTTCACTGAGTCATGCATGCTATAGGACTATCTGTGAGAAATTCACCAGTCTACAATGTGGTTATCCACATCTTGGAAACACCTTCTAGACTGGAACTACTACTGCTCTGGGCCTGTGCTCCGTGGAATTTAGAAGAATAAGCGGGGGGAGGGGGGATCTCATTGAATTGAATGTTGAAAGGCCTCAGTAGAGTTGATTTGGAGAGGATGTTTCCTATGGTGGAGGAGTCTAAGACCAGAGGATACAGCTTCAGAATAGAGAGACGTCCTTTTAGAACAGAGATGAGGAGGAATTTCTTTAGCCAGAGAATGGTGAATCTGTGGAATTTGTTGCCAAAGGCAGCTGTGGAGGCCAAGTTATTGGGTATATTTAAGGTGGAGTTTGATAGGTTCTTAACTAGTCAGGGCAATGAAGGAATACAGGGAGAAAGCGGGAGATTGAAGCCGAGAGGGAATAGATCAGCCATGGTGAAATGGCAGAGCAGACTTGATGGGCCAAATGGCCTAATTCTGCTCCTATATCTTACAGTCTTATTACATGGCATTGTGTTGTAGTAGACCTTTTTAGCATAAACGTGGTCAGTCAGTTTGTGGATGACACCAAAATTGGTGGTATAGTGAAATTAAGGTTATCTAAGAATACTACAGGATCTAAATTAACTGAGAAAGTGAGCTATGAAATGGCAGATAGAATTTAACTCAGACAAGTGGTAAGTGGCAAGACTCTGAAGAGCAGGGGGACCTGGGAGTACAGGTATCTAATTTCTTGGTAGTGGTGTCACAGGGTAGTGAAGAAGAGTTTGGCACTCCTGCCTTCATTGGGCAGGACATTGAAGACAGAAGCTGTACAAGTCCTTGGTGAGTGTTGTGAACATTCCTGGTCATCCAGCAATAGCAAAAGATGAGATTAAGCAGGAAAGGGTGAAAAAAGATTCACAGGGATGTTACTGGGACCGGAGTGCTTAAGTTATAATCAGAGGCTGAATAGGCTGGGACATTTTTTTTTCCTTGGAGCGTAAGAGGCTGAGGGGTGATCTTATACAGGTATATAAAATTTTAAAGGGTGTTGATAGGTTAATTTCTTTTTTCCTTCCATGGATAGACACAATCTTTTTCCCCAGAGTAGTGGAGTCTAAAACTAGAGGCCATAGACTTAAGTGTGACGAGAAAGATTTAAAAGGGGGGGCAATTTTTGTACACAGAGGGTGGTGGGTCTGTGGAAAAGCTTTCAGAGGAATGCACAATTACAGTGTTTAAAAGACATATGAATAGGTAGGTAGATGGATGTTGGCCAAACACCGGCAGATGGCACTAGTTTGTATGGACATATTGGTTGATTGTATGAATTGGGCCAAAGGGTCTGTTTCATTCTATAAGCAGTTTAAATGCAGTTTAAACAATGTAATAACATAATTGATATTGACAGCATTCGATCTCCATACAAACTTCCAAACTGACAACATAAATGCAGAGAGATTTTACATCTGTGAAATGCTTGGTTGATACATCAACTCCTGGGCTTGAGGTCATGTCATTATTCTCACATTCCACCATCTTTCATGCTGTCATGGTTGAATTCTGACCAAATGATGTACCTGAAGGGGGGCATCTCCTTTCAGTTCTTGTTATAGCAGTAAAGTCTTGTTTCTCCTCCCTTGTCTCTGCTTACTTCCGCTGGAACATTAGACCAGCAACCCTGCAGTTGTTGTTTATGCTTAGTGGTTCATCATTCCCTGGGCTAAGGTGGGAGGGAGGCCTCACACCAGTGCTCCAGAGCCTGAGCTTGGTCAGTGTGCAGGCCTCTTCTGCCTGTTTTACTCTCCCTTTTATCCCAGAGTTGCTGAATTTCCTGAATTTAGTTTCCTCCAAGTGTCTCTTGCTTAAAGGTGTAAGTCATCGGTTTCTACTCCACTAACTTACCCACTTCACTGATCAAGGGAGCAACGTGATGCTCAAGCCGTAGGAGTCAATTACCATTTTACCTCAACTTGCAAAGATTGACAGCAAATGCGTGCTGTTACTTTTTTTTTACAATGAACCTGGAGTAACATATCTGGCAAACTGAGCTTTCACCTTGTGGGTCTTGGTTCCACCAAGGCTGCCTGCTTCCAGAATGTTGTTAAAAATAAATAAGACATCACCATATGTCAGCTCAGCCCTTAATCACGAGAAGATCACCAGCCACCTTTGTTTGGGGTTCACAAGGCACCTTGCATTTAGAGGCCCCTTCTGATCCTTAGCCTACAGAGATGTGCACACATCACGTTCTTCACTTCTGATGCCAAAGGTCCATTCCGAGTATCCAACTCAGTGAACCTCATTTTCAAATCCATTCATTCTCAGGATGAGAACATCAGAGACAACGTCAGTACTTTTTCTCCATCCTTAACTGCACCTAAATCGAGAAGAGCATTAATAATGAACTATGTTGGTGGGTCAGGACTGAGTAAGTTTCCTTGACTGAAAGAAATGAATGAACCAGATGAGATTTCACAACAATCTTATGGCTTCATGGTTATGGTTACTGAGACCTGCTTGTTAATTTTATCCCAGAGTTTCTGAATTTCCTGAATTTAGTTTCCACCAAATGCCTCTTGCTTAAGGGTGTAAATCATTGGTTTCTACTCCACTAACTTGCCCACTTCACTCACCAAACAGGATATCTTCAAGTAATGGTCCCTCTTTTAGTGCCTTTACTCAGACCATACAGATCCCCAAATAACTGCCGATCCAAAGACACAATGCTGATCAGGTCTTCCCAGCACATGAGACACACTACACAGCAACCCATCTAATTAACCCTAGCATCAACACGGGACAATTTACCATAACCAACTAACTGACTAACCAGAACATGTTTTGGATGAAGGATCCTTCACCAGGCTTGAAAAAGTGCAAAAAGAAACATGCTCAAGTTTCAGAAAGGGCAAGTGATGACAAGAACAAAGGGAAAGACTGTGATGGATTAGGGATCAATGTTGTTATCAGAACAGTGGGTAATTAGAGATGCAATAGAAAGCAAGAGACAAATTGAAATTGATACAACTAGCAACATGTGTAGGAAGAAAAGAGGGCGCTACTTGAAATCACTGAATTTAATACCAAGCCTGGAGCTACAACAAGATAAGGTGCTGTTCGTCAAGCTAACAATGAGAATCAGTGCAGCAATGAAGGAGATTGAACACAGAGCCTGAAGTGGGTGTGGAGCAGAGAATTAAGGTTACACATGAGCGGGAGTTTAAGATCATTCTTGTGAACTGAGCAGAGGTGATCTGCAAAACGGTCATCCAACCTGAATTTGGTTTCTCCAGCGAGGAGGGAGGCCTCACCGTGAATACTGCAGCTGGTCACCTGATCGCTGCTTCACCTGGAATCAGGGATTGGGTCCATGGATGGTGGGAATGGAAGAGGGGAAAGCACAGGTCCTCATATGGACTGTGTGGTGATCGCTTCTACCAAGCTTAGCATGGACAGGTGCATCTGCTACAGGTGGGTTGGTGAGGATGAGGCCAGGTAGGTTTGCCCCTCATGTTAATGCACTTGCTACCTGCTGCAGACTGAGCCTTGTGCTTATCAGAATCAGAATCAGAATCAGACTTTAATCGCCAAGTACCTGTGCACATACAAGGAATTTACTTCCGGCAGATGTTGTCTCTCTGCTCATAACAATAATAATGATAAATATAAATGAAAATATAGATTATACATACAGGTAGTGCAATCCAAGTAATAGTTAGCCAACAGTTAACCGGCAGTTAACTGTTCAGCAAAGTGACCGCAGTAGGGAAAAAACTTCTCCAGTGCCTATTAGTCTTAGTCTGGAGGGATCTGAAGCGCCTACCAGACGGAAGCAGATCAAACAGTCCGTGCGCAGAATGGGAGGAGTCCTTTATGATGTTCCCCGCCCTCTTCTTCAACCTGGAAGAGTACAGGTCCACAATAGAAGGCAGGGAGGCTCCAATGATGCGCTCAGCAGTCCTCACTGTGCGCTGTAGTCTGGTTCTATCCTGCTTGGTGGCAGCTCCAAACCTTGGTTACCACATCCCAGTATGTGTGGGTGATGTTCTTTTCTACAATGCTTTCAAGTCACAAAGCCTACTGATTCATGGAGGGTGGGGAGAAGAATGTCTCTGATAAGTTAAAACCAGGGTGACACAAGAGACTGCAGATGCTGGAATCTGGAAATCAAACTGCTGGAGGAACTCAGTGGGTTTGGCTGGATCTGTGGAGGAAAATGGACATGTGAAGCCCTCCAACTGGACTGAAAGAAGGAAGGTTGCTTGCATAAAGAAGTGAGGGGAAAAGGATGAGGCATGATCTGGCAAACAATAGGTGGATCCAGGTGAGGAGGGGAATAGCCAGATGGAGGAAGGAAGTGTGGAAATTTCACCTGACGCTGCGAGGTGACAGGTGGAGGCAACAACCAGCTGTTGGAAGGTGGAGCATGGAACCAAATAAGGGAGGTTGGGTGAGGAAAAGCAAACAGTGGGGGAAATGCAGCTCATGGGTGGATGGATTAATAGGAAGAGGAAAGAAACAGGGTATTTGGGGGCTGGGGAGGGAATGGAAGAATTGGGTAGATCAGGAAGGAAATGGACAGCGGGGAGCAGGTTACCTGAAAGTGGGGAAACCAGGGTTATTATGGAGTTAAACACTCAACACTTAATGATTCAGGAACAACTTCTTCGCCCCTGCCATCCAATTTCTGAAAAAAACATTGAACCCATGAATACTACCTCACTACTTTTAAAATGTTTTACACTACTTATTTAATTTAACTATTTAAAATATATATACTTAATGTAGTTCAGGTTTTTTGCTCTATTACTATGTATTACATTGCACTGCTGCTACAAAGATAACACATTTCACAACATGTGCCAGTGATATTAAACCTGATTCTGAACTAAAAGTAAGTGTATTTGGTCAGTGGGTGAATGGGAGCAGTTAGAGCGTGAGTACGTAAACAGAAGAAAGTATAAGTTATGAAATGCAGAGCCAGAAGCAATGCTCAGCAGGTTGGTTTGGCTGGTCCTCCACTCCCAGGGAAAGGAAAAGAGACAAGCTGACGTAAGGTCATGAATGACAAGTTCAGACAGAGCCATCAATTCACCTGAAATCTGAACCTACTATCTACCTGACCTATACACCTCATAATATTGTTCACCTCTATTAGGTCCCCCCAGCCTATTCCACTCTATGAAAAGCAAACCCAGCCTATTTTCATAAATGAAACCTTCCATCCCAGACAACGTCCTGGTGCCATCCCTCTGTACCCTCTCCGGTGGAATCCTATCCTTCATAAAGCATGGTAACCAGAACTGTGCACAACTCTATCCCTTACAATCCTTTTTCTCTTTACATATCTGTAGAAGTCCTTAGGATTTTGCTTCACATTCTCTGCTAGCACAACCTCATGCCTCCTTTTTGCCCTCTTGATATGGCAGTTCCATCTCAGCCCTGCTCACCAGACCTGGAAATTCTGGCAGTCCAATTTCATCCTTTTTTATCTGCTGAGGGAGTTTTCCACCATCATCCTGGTGCTAGTAGACATTCCACCTCAGGTTAATGTCAGGCAGACCTTGGAGCAGCTGAGCATCATAATCAGCAGGCATGAAACAATAACCCTGATGCTTTCCCTATCATTGCAGGGACTTCAACCAGGCCAGCTTGAACCTGAACAACAACAACTACCCGTGGAACCAGAGAAGCCAACACACTTGACCACTGTTATACCACCATCAAGAAGTCTTACCATGCCATTCGACTCCAACACTTCGGAAAGTCCAGTCACCTGGCTGTACTTCAACTCCCAGCGTATAGGCCGAGACTAAGGACTGCAGCATCAGCGGTGAAGACCAAGAAGATATGGTGTGGAGGAGTGCTCACAGGACTACTTTGAGTTGGCGGATTGAGCAATGTTCAGGAATTCATCTTCAAATCTGAATGTATACGCCACAGTTGTCACCAACTTCATCAGGACCTGTATGGATAAGTGTGTACCTTCAAGAACATACCAAATCAAAAGCCAGGGATGGGATGAACCAGGAGGTTCATAGTCTGCTGAAGGCCAGATATGTGACATTCAAGACCAGTGTTGCAGAACTATACAAGCAATCCAGGTATGACCTACAAAAGGCTATTTTAAGAGTGAAAAAGCAATTCCAATTGAGGTTAAAGACAGAATAGGATGCACGTCAGCTCTGGCAGGGTTTGCAGACCATTACTTCCTCCAAGGCAAAACCTAACATCATGAGTGGCTGTGATACTTCACTCCCAGATGAGCTCAACACCTCTTATGCTCGCTTTGAAAGGGGGGATAAAACTACAGCTGTGCTCATTGCTGCAGCACCTGGTGACCCTGTGACCTAGGTCTCAGAGGCCAACATAAAACATCTTTCAAGAGGGTGAACCCTCACAAGGCGTCAGGCCCTGATGGTGTACCCGGTAAGGCTCTGAAATGCTGCACCAGCCAATTGTTGGGAGTGTACAAGAGCATCTTCAATCTCTCACCGCTGCAGTCGGAGGTTCCCACCTGCTTCAGAAGGGTGACAATCATATCAGTGCCCAAGGAGAGCCGGGTGAGCTGCCTCAGTAACTGCCTTCCAGTGGCACTCACATCTACATACTGTGAAGAAGTGTTTTAAGAGGTTGGTCATGACCAGAATCAACTCCTGCTTAAGCAAGGATCTGAACCCGCTGCAATTTGCCTATCCCCACTATAGGTCTACAGCAGATGCAATCTCACCTGCTGTCCACTCAGCTTTAGATCACCTGGACGATAGCATACCTACATCAGGGCTGCTGTTTATTGATTACAGCTCAGCGTTCAACACAATCATACTCACAGTTCTGATCAACAAACTCTAAAGCTTGTGACACCCCCCTGCAACTGGATCCTTGACCAGGAGACCACACTCTGTGTGGACTGGAAATAACATCTCCTCGCTGACTATCAACACTGGCGTATATCAAGGATGCATGCCTAGCCCACTGTTCTATCCTCTCTGCACCCATGACTGTGTAACTAGGCACAAGTCAAATGTCATCTATAAATTTGCCACTGTCATAACATTAGAGATAGATCATCTGTTGAGTGGTGTTGCAATATCAACCTTGCACTCAACATCTGTAAGGCCAAGGAATTGATTGTGGACTGCAGGAAGATAGATAGATAGATAGATAGATAGATAGATACTTTATTCATCCCCATGGGGAAATTCAACATTTTTTCCAATGTCCCATACACTTGTTGTAGCAAAAACTCATTACATACAATACTTAACTCAGTAATAATATGATATGCATCTAAATCACTAACTCAAAAAGCAAAAAGTCAAGGGAACACACACCAGTCCTAATTGAGGGATCAGCTGTGGAAAGGGTGAGCAGCTTCAAGTTCCTGGGTATCAATATCTTTGAAGATCTATCCTGAGCCCAACATATTGATGCAGTTACAAAAAAAGAATGACAGTGGCTATATTTCATTAAGGATTTGAGGAGGCTTGATTGACCACCAAACACACTTGCAAATTTCCATGGAGAAACATTCTAACTGGTTGCATCACCACCTGGTATGGAGGGGCCACTCCACAGAATCAGAAAAAGCTGCAGAAAGTTGCAAACTCCATCATGGACACTAACCTCCCCAGCATTAAGAACATACTTAAGAGGTGATGCCTCAAAAAGGAAGCATCCATCAATAAGGACCCCATCACCTCATCGCATTTCTACCATCAAGGAAGAAGTACACATTCTAACGGTTAAGGAACAGCTTTCCCCCCATGGCTATCAGTTTTCTGAATGCAAAACTCACTATTTCTGTTTGTCCCTTTTTGCATTGATTTAATTTAATATTATATATATATATACTTACTGTAATTTCAGACTCTTGAAAAAAAGGAGGATAATTATGCACATCTATTGAGATGTTCCCACACCCAATGATCTCACTTTATAGACTCTACATCTTGTTATTTCATGCTCTCATTATTTATTGCTATTTATTTATACTTGCATTTGCACATTTTGTTGTCTTCCTTGCTCTTGCTCTTTCAGTGATCCTGTTCACAGTTACTATTCTATAGATTTGCTGAGTATGCCTGCAGGAAAAGAATCTCAGGGTTGAAAATGGTGACGTATATGTACTCTGATAATATATTTCACTTTGACTTTTATGGTATTTTAATTGCTCTGTTTTGCAATGTATTGCTGCCGGCGATATTAAACCTGGTTCTGAATCACCCTTTTGTAGTTTCTTTCCATTTTGATATAATCCACATTTTGATTCCTCTTACAGAAGTGCATTAAATTGTTAAACTCTATTTGCCAAGTTCTGGCCCACTCACTCAATCCATCTATACTGTATTGCTTTGCAGTCATAACATTCTCAATATATCTTGCCTTTCCAGTTTTCGTCATTGTATCAGAAAACCCAGAGTTGCTTGCTCCTCCACCTCCTCTGTATATATAGCACATAGTACACAATGCATGAAAAACATTTTGTATACTCTTTTATGATCTACCCTGCAGCTTTTCTTTATTAAAATAAAGTACATCATGTCACATTCTCTGGTCATTATCGTAGAAGATTATTAATGGGCTACTTACAACACTGCTGAATGTTGAAAGGACTATATAAGGTGGATGTGGAGAAGATGTTTCCTATAGCGGGGGTGTCCAGAACTAGAAGGCACAGCCTCAAAGTTGAGGGGTGACCCTTTAGAACAAAGTTAAGGAAGACTTTTTCTAAGCCAAAGAGTAGTGAATCTGTGGAATGCTCTGCCACAGACTGCAGTGCAGTGCTCTGCCAAGACGATGGTTCTATGTAAAGGGAAAATTAACAGTTTCCTGATTGGTCAGGGGATCAAAGGATATGGCGAGAATGAAGGTGTTTGGGGTTGGGGAGCGGGATCCGGGATCAGCCATGATGGACTGGTGGAGCAGACTCGATGGGCTGAATGGCCTAATTCTGCTCCTATGTCCTGCAGCTTTATGATCTTCCATCATGGCAACACTCTGTCCTGTGACGTTTAATGACTGCCATGTCACCATAACACTCGGCAATACTGCATCTCGAATAATAGAGAGGAGAAATTGGGAGGGAACGCAGAATGAATGGGATAATATGCGTATTTAGAAACCTGGTATTACAATACTTAATACATATATATATAGTAAGTAAAGAGTAGGTGTAATCTTGCAGAAAACATCAGAGATCACCATCCCACAACCACAATAGCTCTGGTAACGTCAGTGTTATCAGCACATGTTAGTTAATTCCTGAGGCACGCAATGACCATTTCAACTAATGGACTGCAAATGTCAGTGTTCTAATCCCCACGATTACGATGAATGTTATTGTTAGTTTTTCTTATTCTGTACACAATAAGGCTTTTTGTATGTGTGATTATGCAAAAGTTCTTTGAATTGCAGAGTGCTGTTCTAGGGCCTTTCAATGTTGCTTTAGACAATTACTGATAGTGTTCTATGACACATAAAAGATGCCTACTTTTTCAGGAAGTTGATGTCAACTTTTTGCATCATGCATAGATCTAAATAAGAACATAATTCAAAGCAGTTAGTTATTATGCCAAAATGGCAAGACTAAAGTGGCAAAAATCACTAAATCCACAACCAATGAGGAGTTGCCAATTGTAGGTTTCTATAAATAAAACAAAGTGAGGCTGGATGAAACATGTAACACATTTTATTGAACTCCAAAACCCACACAACAGAAGTGTGCTGAAACTCTTTATGTAAAAACGTCATCACATCAGACCAGCCACTGAAGCCCCAGCTCAGTGTCAGTGGTTGCGAATTATGTACATTTCTCCCAATGACATTACCCTGCGCAATGACCTGAATCACAGGAGTTGCAATGCTTGGACAGAACTCTTTAAGTGACCCCTTAAAAACAGAACCAGATGGCTGAATGGGGTGATCAGCCATAATAGTGTTGAATGGTGCAGCAGATCTAAAGGGCTGAGTGGCCCACTCTTGCTCCTGTTTCTATGATTGTACTTTTATTTACTAGTTGAACAATTAACCCTATTTTATGCACAAAGTGAAAGATTAATAAATCTCTACTTTGCCTTTTGCAAAGCAAACACTTTCCTACATACTACATCCTAATGCTGAAAACAATATTTCAAAGTGAATATCATCAACTTTCTACAACAGCTGCCATTATCTGATTAATGTGAACTTGCCACCTTAACCTTTCTTCAGTTTATTTATTGGGAATGTGATGCTGCTGAACTCCTATGTTACATGGCAAATAAGTAAGACGAATAGTTGAATGAAATTTTTGTTTCTTGGTTTAATAGCAAGACTGTTAAAGCACTCAGAGAAGCAGCAGGTCACAGACGAGGCTTCCTCAGGGAACAGAATCAATCCATACCATCTGAAAGCTTCTCTATTCATTGTTCATCTCATTAAGGTCATTTGCTAATCACCACAAATATCCAGAATGACAGTAAGGTTTTAAGGAAATTGGGGATTTAGAATGCTAGAACACTACATCACAGGAAATGGCTCTCCGGACAGTCTGGTATGTGCCAAACTATTAATCTGCCTAGTCCCACCAACCTGCACCCAGACAACAGCTGTCCCCCCCCCCCCCCATGTTTCTCCCATTCATGTACTTTCCAAATTTTTCTTAAATGTCGAAATCAAACCTAAATCTATCACTTCCACTGGCAGCTCATTCCACACTCTTACCACCCTCTGAGTGAAGAAGGGCTCCCTAATGTTCCCCTTAAAGATTTCACCTTCCACCTTAGCTCTATAACCTTTCCCCAGAACTCAGGTCCTCAACTCCTAGCGACATCCTTGTAAATTTTCTCTGCATGCTTTTAGTCTTATTTATACCTTTCTTATAGGTAGGTGACTGGAACTGCACACAATACTCCAGATTAGGCCTCAACAATGTCTTATACATCGGCAACATAGCATCCTAACTCCCATACTTAATACTTGGATTTATGGTCAATGTGCCAAAAACTCTCTTTATGACACTATTTACTTTGACACCACTTTCAAGAAATTATGGATCCATATTCCGAGATCCCTCTGTTCTACTGCACTCCTCAGTAGCTTACTGCTCACTATGTAAATCCTACCCTGGTTTTTCCTCGTAATGTAATGCCTCACACAAAGTTTTCTAGGCTTCCTTTGGGCTCTACAACACAGAACAGGCCTTTCGGACCAATTTGTCTATACTGACCAAAGTGCCTACACAAGCTAGTCTCAGTTGCCCGTGCTTGGCCCATAAGACCAAATAAGATTTGCAAGGGTGGTCAATGATAGATTTGGCTACATTGGTGAGAGCTATAGATGAAAACAATAACTGATATACTGTATATTTCATATGTAATAAGCTGACAGTGGAAGTGACAATAACAATTACAACTTATTGTAAGCTCTCCATCTGCCAGAAGTAGAATTTCTCAGTGACCAACCATTTTAATTCCTATCCCATTCCTGTCTTGACGTGTCAGTCCATAGCCTCTTCTTCTGCCACAATGAGGCCACTCCTAGTGTGGAGGAACAACAGTTCATTTTCTGTCTCAGTATACTCAACTGGATGGCATGAAAATTGATTTCTCCTTCCAGTATTTTTTCCCCTTCCCCTTTCCTCTTTTTCTATTCATCAGTCTGGCTCCTTACCTCTTCTCCTCACCTGTCTATCATCTCCCCCTGGTGCCCCTCCTTCTTCCCTTTCTCCTATGGTCCACCCTCCTCTCTTACAGATTTCTTCTTCTCCACCCTTTACCTTCCCATACACCTAGCTTCAACTATCATATTCTAGCTAGCCCTCCTTCCCCTCACTCATCTTTTTATTCCAGCATCTTCCCCCTTCCTTTCCAGAACTGAAGAAGGGTCTCAACCCAAAACATTGACTGTTCATACATTTCCATAGCTGCCTGAACTACTGAGTTCCTCCAGTACTTTGTATGTGTTACAAGGCATTTGAACTGGCACTTAGTCAGGAAGAGAGTTGGATACAAGCCAAAAGCACGTAAATGGGATTT
This sequence comes from Hemitrygon akajei, assembly GCF_048418815.1. NCBI lineage: Eukaryota > Metazoa > Chordata > Chondrichthyes > Myliobatiformes > Dasyatidae > Hemitrygon > Hemitrygon akajei. Next base: position 143,205,253 of record NC_133130.1, read on the forward strand.
GCATAGATAGTCATCACAGTCAGCATGAATGCTGGGCCAAAAGGCATATTTCGACACTGTACAGCTCTGTGATCCTATGATACTTCAATGTTGGATGAGGCAGCACATGCAGTAGTTAGGCTTATCAATATCAAGTTCCCAGATTACCCAACTGTAATAGTCTGTACTAATCTAAAACTAAACATATACAGGAATGACTTTTCAAGATAACAATCTCTTCTTCTAAGATTTACAGAAGATATTGTAGGATGCAGTGCTCATGGGGAACTCCCTTTTGAAAGGTCTATGTTTCGATTCTTGCTTAACTACATAAAAGCTCTGTTTCTGATGGTTATTTGTTGAAAAGCTAAATGTGACAAGGTATAGATGCATCCCCCAGAGTTCATGCTGAACTAATTAAGCTGATGACAAATAATTAAACTAATTCCTTCTGGTTGATCTTGATCCATACATCTCCATTCTCTGCACATTCATGTGTCTTTCCAAGTCCCTCTTAAATGACAGGCTCTTGAATCATATCTGTTTCTACCAACACCCCTGACATGCATGTCAGGCACCCATCACTCCCTGTGTTTAAAGAAATCCTGCCCCATACATCTCCTTTGAACATACCCCCTCTGACCTTAAATTCATGCCCTCTGTTATTGGACATTTCAACCCTGAGTAAAAGATACCAGCTGTCTACTCAGCCTAAGACTCTCATAATTGTATTAACTAGTATTAATTATTAATTGTATTGTATTATTAATTATTTATTTTTTAATTATTTATGGTTTTATATTGCTATATTTCTTCACTATTCTTGGTGGTGCGGCTGTAACGAAACCCAATTTCCCTCGGGATCAATAAAGTCAGTCTGTCTGTCTGTCTGTTTTGCCTCTTTCACTCCAGAGAAAACAATTCACGATTGTTCAACCTCTCTTTATTGCACATGCCCTCAAATCCAGCCAGCATCTTGGTAAACCTCTTCCAGATCATTTTAGGTATTGAGTTTTACAGTTTAGGAGCATAGTTAAAAAACAAAATAACCTGCCAATTTTCTTTTGAGGGAGATTGTTCAAATTTAAGAGATGAGCGGTAGAAGACCAAAGATCTTGAGCAGGATTATAAAACGAAAGGTTTTTTGTGATGTACTCTAGTCCCAGAACATTGATAGCTTTAAATGCAAATAAGAGAACTTTAAAATAAATTCTAAGAGATACAGGAAGCCAATGTAGGGTACTTAGGACAGAATTTATCCTGACTTTAGCAGTATTCTGAATGAGTTGAGGTTTATTAATAGATTGCTTTGGAAGGCCAATAAAAACATTCCAGAGTCTACAGTAGTCTATTTGATACAAAGGCATGAATTAATTTTTCAGTGTTATTACATGACAGAAACAGACATACCTTTGCAATATTTCTTGTGTAGAAATGCTGATCTGGTATTGAAATTTAAATTTGATTCAAGGATAACACCCAGGCTTCTTATTTCTGCTTTTACAAGGGGAGCCAAGTTCCCAAGTTTATCAAGAAATTACCTCTTGGCTTTAGGGCCAATTAAAGGTATTTCAGTTTTAACTTCATTTGATTTTCAGAAGTTATTGTGTTGGCCAGAAAGAACTAGAATCTGCAAATCAGCAAATAGGAATAAGGCAAGGCCAGTGGAAACAGACAACGCATAAGTCTTTGTTCTTGCCATATGGTTGCAGTGAGGGAAGCAGCCATTTTGTGAGACTGTCCTTGCAGCTGCCATTTTGTGAACTGTCTGGTGAACTGGTTCTTGGGCAGGGACAGATGAATTGGAGCAACTGAATGGGGACACAACGAGTTTCTGCTAATGATCTATTAAATCTCAGACCATTTTCAGATAAGAAGCTATTTATTATGTACATAACAAGCTTGTACAAGGAACAACCTGTGATCTGGTCATCTCCGTTCAATGCTTGGCTGACCTGGTTGGACTGGTTGAACTGGACTGTGTTGGAAAGAACCAAAGACATGACCTAGGGCAAATGTCTGGAGCCATAAAGCAATACTGCTTGTAGCCTTGGGCCACATTCAATCAGAGGATCACTGGGCCACATGTCAAATGAGCTTGAGCAAACAAAATTGATATATTATAGATTGATCTAATAAGGAAAAGAATAAGAATGGAGAATTACAGGAGAACAGGCAACAACAACTCTATTGGGGACCAACCATCGCTGAAGTGGATAGCCCACATCAGAAATATGGAGATTATGTCGGGATCAAGGAGAATGCCTGGCCAGTGTAGATTTCTTTTCCTGGGTATTACTTTTTCTCTTCTTTGACTGTTCATAGAGGGTCAAGGAAATCTAGTGGATGTGCACACAAGTATCTAGTTTTGTAAATTCATGTGTTTGTTAATTGAGACAATAAAGGTACTTGTCAGGAAATACAGATTCTCCCTGTGCCTAACTGATCATTATTATTGAGGGTTAATACTTGTAACGATTGCTCATCCATTTGTTTATTGCAGCCATATGAGAAGTCAGAGAAGATAGGGTGTTATCATCATCAGGCTTGACCAGGATATACAACTGTGTGTCATCTGCATAACTGTGGGAATCAGGTTTATGTTCTCTAATGGGGAACATGTATAAGGAGAAGAGTAGGCGACCAAGACAGCTACCCTGAACAACACCAAAAGAACATCATATCTCTTAGCAAAACTTCCCTCTGAGCTATGTGAGTAAAACCAATTAAGGGCATTACCAAAGAGGCCTACCTGGTTCTCAAGGTGAGCTAGGAGAATATTGTGGTCAATTGTGCTGAAGGTAGTACTTAGATTCAGGAGACTTAGACCTGAGACCCTGTTGGCATCAGTGGCATCATAATGTTGCTGACAGTTTTAGTAAGGACTGTCTCCTATCCCTTAGAATCCTTTCCAATAACTTCCCCGATACAGATGTCAGGCTGACTGGCCTGTAAAGGATCTCTCCTGTCCTTTCCAACACTCTTAAAACTAATAGAATTTTGGTCACAAGAGCCAAGTGCTCTCTGATTGCCTATTCCTTTCCCCATCTTAAAACTTAAGAGTTATGATCATTTGTATGTTCGAATGCTGTTCATAGACTTCAGTTTAGCATTCAACACAATCATCCCCCAGAAACTGATTGGAAAGATGAGCCTCACATACAAAATACTGGTGGAACACAGCAGGCCAGGCAGCATCTATAAGGAGAAGCACTGTCGACGTTTTGGGCCGAGACCCTTTGTCAGAAAGCTGAGCCTACTGGGCCAGAACACCTCCCTCTGCAACTGGATCCTAGACTTCCTGACTGGGAGACCTCAGTCAGTCTGGATCGGGAGCAATATCTCCAACACCATCACACTGAGCACGGGGGCCCCCCAGAGCTGTGTGCTCAGTCCACAGTTGTTCACTCTACTGATCCATGACTGTGCTGCAATACACAGCTCGACCACATCATCAAGTTCGCCAATGACACGACCGTGGTGGGTCTCATCAGCAAGAATGACGAGTCAGCTTACAGAGAGGAGGTGCAGCAGCTAACGGACTGGTGCAGAGCCAACAACCTGTCTCTTAATGTGAACAAAACAAAAGAGATAGTTGTTGACTTCAGGCAGGCATGGAGCGACCACTCCCCGCTGAACATCGACGGCTCTTCGGTAGAGATCATTATGAGCACCACATTTCTTGGTGTTCACCTGGCGGAGAATCTCACCTGGTCCCTCAACACCAGCTCCATAGCAAAGAAAGCCTAGCAGCGTCTCTACTTTCTGCGAAGGCTGAGGAAAGTCCATCTCCCACCCCTCATCCTCACCACATTCTACAGGAGTTGTATTGAGAGCATCCTGAGCAGCTGCATCACTGCCTGGTTCAGAAATTGCACCATCTCAGATCGCAAGACCCTGCAACGGATAGTGAGGTCAGCTGAGAAGATCATCGGGGTCTCTCTTCCCACCATCACAGATATTTACACTACACGCTGCATCTGCAAAGCAAACAGCATTATGAAGGACCCTACGCACCCCTCATACAAACTCTTCTCCCTCCTGCCATCTGGGAAAAGGCACCGAAGCATTTGGGCTCTCATGACCAGACTATGTAACAGTTTCTTCCCCCAAGCTATCAGACTCCTCAATACCCAGAGCCTGGACTGACACCTGACTATCCTATTGTCTTGTTTATTATTTATTGTACTGCCTGCACTGTTTTGTGCACTTTATGCAGTCCTGGGTAGGTCTGTAGTCTAGTTTTTTTTTTCTGTGTTGTTTTTTACGTAGTTCAGTCTAGTTTTTGTACTGTGTCATGTAACACCATGGTCCTGAAAAAATGTTGTCTCATTTTTACTATGTACTGTACCAGCAGTTATGGTCGAAATGACAATAAAAGTTGACTTGTCTTGTTTTGTCTCACAATGTTGCCCCACTGAAAGGTCAGTCACTGGGCACACTCATTTCTGACTACAAGGCCTAGCATGGCCTGCTAAATACTGTTTTAAGAAACTCTCTTGGATGTACCTAACAAATTCTATCTCATCTAGCTCTCTTACAGTAAGGAGGCCCCAAGTTGTATTGGGGAGGTTGAAGCCACACACTACAACAACCCTATTGTTTTTGCATCTTTCCCTAAACTGCCTGCATATCTGTTACCTGCTCCTCCCTGTCCAGTGGCTATAGCTGTGGCAGTGGGGAGTCTGTAGCATACCGCATCAGTGATTCCACCTTTCTTGTCCTTGAGGTCTACTCATATGGACTCCGTGGATGAGCCCCCCCATTTTGTCTCCTCTGAGTCATCTGTGATAATGTTGCTGATTCATCATGAAAATTCTCTTTTACTACTTTTACCTCTCTTTGTATCTCCTCTATAACATCAAAACCCTGGAATATTGAGCATCCAGTCCTGCCCTTCTCTCAGGCAAGCCTCTGCAATTACCACTTCTTCTTAATTTATCTTGGACTATTGATCCATACTCAAGGGTTCCCAACCTGGGATCCCCTCAGTTAATGGTAAAGGCCCTTGGCATTAAAGAAAGTTTGAACCCCTGCTCTAAGTTCACCTCCCTTCTGGACACTGCACATGACCTCATCCCTCTTTCTATCAATGTCATTGGTGCCAATGTGTACCACAACTTCTGACTGTTCTCTCTCCTTGAGGATACTCTGTAGCCAGTCTGAGGCATCCTTGACCCTGGCATCTGGGAGGCAACACACCATCCTGGCATCTCTTTGCATTCACAGAATCTCCTACTTGTCTGCCTAACTAAAGAATCTTCTCTAATTATTGACCTGACTCCTCCTTTCCTCACTGAACCTCAGAACAGGTCACCAGGCCGCCAGTCCGGTTGCTGCTGCTCTGCCCTGGAAGGTCATCCCCAATAACCAGCAGTATACAAAGGGGTATACCTATCGTTGAGGGGAATGGCCACTGGCAAACTCTGCATCATCTGCCCATGCCTTTCTATCCTCACAGGGGCGCCATGTTAGCTCAATGCTTTAGAGTACAGGCAACCTGGGTTCAATTCCTGCCGCTGCCTGTAATGAGTTTGTACATTCTCCCCATGACCACTTTGGTTTCCACCGGGTGCTCCCAAGTTCCAAAGATGCACCAGTTGGTAGGTTAATTGGCCATTGTAAACTGTCCTGTGATAAGGTTAGAATTAAATCGGGGGATTGCTGGGTAGCTTGAAGGGCTGGAAGGGCCTATACTGCGCTGTATCTCAATAAATAAATAAAGTAGTCACTCAACTACCTGTCATATCTAAACATGTCTACCTCATTGTTAAAATACTGCTTTGAGTTTTGATGTTGGTTATTGATTGATGGCTGCAGGCACTCCCAGAAAGAGGGACTATTAATGTGGCATGTATTAGCACTTGGTAAGAATATGGAGAGACCCACGAGGATTGAAGCTATATTTGTGGCTGATCTCTATGTGGCTTGTGTAAATGTAATACAACCGAGGGATCCGTAATCCACAATGGAAACCATAGGCTACAACATACTGGACAACTATGTCAAAAACAACAAATCCTGGTGTCTTGCATCCATATATATCCATTCAAGTGTAGAGATGACCAAAAAGGCGTGACAGAGAATAAGTTGCTGGGCTACATGGAAATGAAGGGTGATTAATGGGGATAGCACGTGCCTGATGGGCTGAATGGCCCGTGTGTGTGTAGGAAAGTCTGAAAATTAATTCCAGTTTTAAACAATTGTGTATTTAAAACTATTTTCAATACTTAGCTATAATTCCTTAACATTATTACTCTCTAACATTCAAAATTTCCTCTTTTTAATCAATCTAAAAAATTCCATAAAGATTAATTCTGGAAACAACTTGGAAAATGTGGCATTAATTCTATTTTGATTTTTTCAAAATCAGTTCCTCGATGGACTTTTTGTGTGGCACCAGTTTTAAAACATTATGTACTTTGAAGTCTGAGAAAGCCCTGGTCTTTCCCGTTTACTCCTCCCACATACAATGTTGTTTCCAATGTATCTGGGAGCTAGTTCCAAAACTGTTCTGCCATGAATGAAACTTCATTCTCCAAATTCCAGGGCCATTTACCTCTGGGTACAAGAGCTACCTGGATCAAATTAGAACTCCAGTGTCATATTACAGCTGTGCAGATGCTAAAAGATGATGAGCTCATTATTTGCATCTTCCAACTAAACCTCCGCACACCTCCGTGCAGCATGTTTGCAATGTCTGAGTTTTGCACACGTGTTTGCGGGTGAGTGAATGGAACAGGAATAATTTGTGTACTACGATGCTCTTTACTCTTTCCTTTGTCCTTGCAAATATGCAAGCCCAAAGAAAACACAGCACAATTCGACACCGCCATTTGCTTACTGACTCCTCTGTTATTGTTAGCTAAATGCTACAGCTGTGTCCTCTAATATATTACTAACAGAGAAGGGGTTAAGTGGATATTTGACTATAATGTGGATGTAAACGATAGTAACCGTAATAGTTTCCATTGATGTGACCACAATACTCATGCCGGGTCAGTCCAACAGAAAGCAAAGTTGAGTGGTTTATTTGCATAGCTACTGCATGATGATAATATTTATTAAGTATGCATACAAGTGAAGCCTATTTATCTGCACAGTATTTTGTTCCATTGAGATTAGTGGCAATGACTAAAGCACTGTTGACATAGCCATCTGACTGTCCATGGTTTCTGTGGTTAATATTGACCTACAGCTCTGTCACTCCTCTAGCCAGCGAACCACCTCATTTTGCTTGTCTGGCAATTTTCATTCTTTTCCAGCCAGAAATATTTGTTTTAAAATCGAATAATGGCCATTAAGTCACAAAACTATAAACTCGGTAATCTATGATAAGAAATCGATTTGCATTATCATGACTTCTGGTACATCACAATCAATTAGCATTTTTAGCACATTGCCACTACTGTAATTAGACAGCCTCTAGCGATTGAGGAGCACTTTCTTCCACTCCAGTTCTGGCTCCTGAAAGGTTTAACAAAGGGGCTGGGGGTGCTGATGGAGTGGGTGAATGAGTGAGTAGTTAGGGAGGTGGATCAGTTCCTCTGCTATTTGTGCTCAGATTCCATGTGCTCCCTGTCCACAAGGGATCTGCATTCAGTATCTTCTGGGTTCTCTTGCTGCTTTTTGAATGGTCATGGGCCTGGAATTGCCAAGAAAAGGTTATTGTTTTTCAAGAAGGCTTTGAGAAAATTCTGGAATCTCCCCTGTCCACTCAAAAATCTCTTGCTGTGACAGAGCTCAGGACACAATATCTGTTTCTGGTGCCTGGTGTGTTGGCCAGTGAATTCCAGCTTTCAGAGTTAATAGAATGGAATTAGAGCCTCATTTCTGGGGATAATGGCTCAGGAGAGGGCATTAATATTTTGTTCAATTATTCTGCTAGTGAATTTGAAGGATCTTGCAGTGATATTGATGCACAGTGTTAAGGTTCCATATCTCTGAAGAGTACAGAAGGGCAGAAATTCTTACAGACCAGTAAACCATGAGTTGTGTTTTAAGTACTGATATTTGAAAGCCCCTTCCCTCAGCTGGCCAAAGGCTGTAATGATGCACTGAAAATTTCCTGATACTAACTACACAGTCGGTCAAGATAGTGAAAATGGCATTCAGCATGCCCTCATCAGCCAAGACATCGAGTACAAGATCTGAAATGTCACATTACAACAGTAAAGGATGTTGGTGGCTCTATGGCAGTGGACTCACTTTCGAGAACATTGCAACTCTTGTTTTCTGTATTATTTTCTTACTTTTTTATTGTTTGCATGGTTTGTTCTTTTATCACACATGGGATGTTTTAAGGTCTTTGTTGTGAAGGGTATTTTGGGGATTCTATTGCATTTCTTCTTTTTGTGGCTGCCTGCAAGTAGATGAATCTCGAAGTTGTATGTGATATACATACTTAGGTAATAAATTTACTTTAATAAGGTCACACATGGAGTATTATATGTAGTTTTAGTCACGTTGTAATAGGTAAGGTAACATTAAAATTTAAATGGTGTAGAAAAGATTTACAAGGATATTTTGGGACTAGGGGGCTTGAGTAAAAAAGGATTTGTGAATTTTTCTTTTCCCCTGGAGTGAAGGAAGCTGAGAGGTGACATTATATAAGTATTTAAAATCATGATGTACATAGATCAGGCGAAAGCCACAGCCTTTTTCCAAGGGTATGGGAGTCTAAAGCTAGGGGGCAAAGATTTGTGAGAAGGGAAAGATTTAAAGAGGACCCAAGACGCAGAGTTTTCCACACAGAGGTGGTCATATGGACGGAGATGTCAGAGGAAGTGGTAGATCAGGTACAATTACAACAATTAAAAGGCATTTGGACAAGTTCATGAATTGGAAGAGTTGGGTGGAAAATGGACCAAACTAGCTCACACAGACAACTTATTCGGCATGGACAAGATGGGCTGAAAGGCTGTTTCAATGCTGTGTAACTCCATAAAGGAAATGATAGATCTCATCATCAATCTTTCATTACTGAGAGGTGGCTCCTGAGATATGGAGCATGATCCAGATATTCCAAGGTCATTGGTAGGTTGGTGCTGTGCAATGGGAGCAGGTAGAAAGAGAACCTTTATTTTACACACATTTCAGGAAAGGCAAATCCTCTCATGAGCATCAGTGAACGTCAGTAAATTAGAGCTTGGCCTCCAAGTATGAACATACACAACTATCATCCGTGTCCAGAACATCAGTGACTGAGGCTGGATATCTATGGTTCTGGAGTGGAGGTGAGAAAGATTTCTGCTTGTCAAGTCAGTTATTGAGATTCCATTGGTGTTGGAGCTGAGTTAAATTTGGCAAGGAAAACTGAACAGAAGTTTATGGCAATAAGTTAGCCTTGTTTTACCTGGGATTGGATCTGCAGATAGATCACAGCTTAAGCGTCATTGTGGAGCAAAGCTAGAATACTGAGGACTTCCGCAAAGGAGCAAATTTCAGAAGGATTATCAACAACATTTCTCAGTTGCCAGGGTCAAAGGGTTCAAAAAGATCCAAAAAAGAGGATAGTAGTTGATACTGCTCTCCTCATGTCTGCTTGAGATATGAAAATGTGGCAGTCCACAGTTAGCAGTGGGAGAATAATCAGATAATAGTTTTCACTGATATTGGCTGAGGGACAAATACTCACCAGGCAATAATCTTCGCAATAGTTTTTCTTCTTGGGTGGTGAGGCAGAGTTAGTCTTTAGCAAGGAAGTGTAAGGCACTCCCTCACTCCATTAGCCTGTAGGTCACCCTTGAGCAAGGTGTAGCACCTTCTTACCACCCTCCGATCAGGGTCATGTGAAGCCATGGGAGCAGGTGGTGGGTTGCATATCTCAAGTCCTGGCTATGCAACCACATATGCCAGCAGGCAACCTCTGGAGAGTGCTGATAATGGCTGGGATCACCAATCTTGTAAAGGCACTACCCAGAAGAAGGCAATGGCAAACCACTTCTATAGAAAAATTTGCCAAGAACAATTGTGCTCCTGGACCGTGATCGCCCAAGTGAGATGACACAGTACATAATGATGATGATGATTTTTTTTTCTTCAAACAGAGCACCATGACTGAAGTCTCGGGAATTTGTGACCTTTTGAGAAAATAGTTTCAGATACACTGATGACAGAAGCCTCAGTCTCTGAGATTCTATTTCTCTATCTAAAATATCAATAGTGATACTCATCAGTGGAGCGACTTATGGCAAGTTAGTTCTTTGCTTATTCTTCATGTATACATTGATAATCATACTTGTGTAAAGGAACAATGTGATCTTTGTTAGATCAGAGTGTGGTGAGAAAGAATTTTAATCCCTGCACAATCGGAATAAACAGAACATTAATACCATATGTGTATCTGACGATATCATCTGGCATTACTTTATTTGACCAGCTGAGTGGCAACTTTACTAATGCCATCAAACAAGGAGATAATGATCTCTCTAAGATCATGTTCTGCATTGCTCTATAAATATTTTTCATAAAATGAAGTAATGAATTCCCTTTTGAAAAATGATTATTAATTGGCATTTACCATCCTTTTGGACAGCATAATCCTTATCACAACTCAATACTAACAAAGTTTGTTCTCCTTGGCTTGCCAGAGCACAGAACCAGGTCAAGATTCCCTGTCTCTGAGGTTCCACAATGAGATGTGATAACGTTATAGAAAGATACAACACTGAAATGGTCCCTTTGACCCACTGAATCTGCACTTAACATCAACTATCAATTTTAACACTAATCCTACCCTAGCCCACTTTGTTCTCTCCACATTCCCATCAAGTCCTTCCCAGATCTTACCACTCACCTCCATACATTCTAGAGACAATTTACAGTTAACCCATTCACCTACCTATTTTTGCGATCTGGGTGGAAAGCCACAGAGTCACACAAACTCCTCACAGACAGCCCAGTGCTCAGGATTGAACCTGCAATGCTGAAACTGTAAGGCAGAGCTTTACCAGCCACACAACTGTATCAGTGAAGGTGTGAAATGAAAACGTCAGACCAGCTGTATTTTCTGGCCTACAACAAATTGGAAGCATATTTGGAAAAGAAGGAAATGACTGAAATATGAAGAAAGAGCAAGAAAGTGAATCCAACCAACTACCTTTCAGAGAGTCAGTGTAAGGATGATGGGCCAGATGGCTTTCTTTTCAGATGTAACATTTTGATTCTGTAGTACAGGTGCGGGGCCTTTGGGGTGGGGAGCAGAAAATGGTCTCTGAGCTAGTGCACATCTATCCTTTGCTATTTGGCTCCCTCCAAGGGAAGGCCTGATTTCACCTGGAATTAGTAAAGTAAATTTATTATTGTTAAAGTACATATACAAACCTGAGATTCATTTTCTTGTAGGCTTTCACAGTAAATTTCAAAAGAACAGGATAGAATCAATGAAAATTCACACACAAGACAAACGAACAACCAATGAACAACAAACTGTGCAAATACAAAAATAGATAACAATTATAATAACAACATCCTGCAACATTTTAACTCAATTTGATCACTTATACTAGCACAGTGAAACAGCAAATATCCTTTACCAAAATCTTTCTTTATATTACAAACTCATAAAAGAAATCACACCCTACTATAAATACAAACTAGATCCAGTTTTAGAGTCAGAATACCACAAATTATATTATGACCGATCAACTATTACAGAACAATCCATAATAACCGTCTAGATACAATAATACAGGATAAACAAGCAAGAACAACTTATTTAATAGAATAGCCATTCCAAACACACACAACTTACAGAAATCAACATGTGAAAAATGCCAGGAATATGCTGAATTAAAAGAGGAAATTGAAAGACTTTGGAACACAAACAAGGTATACATTGTCCCAAAAGTAATATATACAATTGTTGTTATCCCAAAGTCACTACACAATAGCATTAAACAATTAGGGCTACTCAGGAAGCTACAATACTAAATACCAGTAGAATAGTCTGGAAGCTCTTAGCAAATGAGAAATTAGAGTGCTTGGCCCTGATTGTACCTTAGGTTTTACCAGGTTGAGCTGAGAAGATATAAATAATAATAACAATCAAGGAAAAACTTTCGACACAATTTACTTTAAGGCTTAAGAAAATCTGCCAAACAGAGCTCAACAGTAAAAATATAACAAAAGCAATAAACACTTTTTCTATACCCATATTAACATATTCTTTTGGCATAAAATCTTGGTCTGAAACCAATCTTGAAACTTTACAAAGAAAAATAAGAACTGAAATGATAAATTTTAGAAAACACTATGCATACTTGAACGCACTTAGATTAACATTACGTAGGATAGGAGGAGGAAGAATAACAGACAAAAAATTTACACAACATTCAGATAAAACTTCCAAGGATACAGTTTCATCAATGGAAACAATATTCAGCACTCCTCATGAGTTTCTGCAATTCTCATAAGAAGTACACACCATTAAACTTAAATAAAAACACAACCCAGAAAAGTTAAGAAATTATCACTACAGAAGAAGAAAACAGTGGTAGAGCATGACCCTCCATGGGAGATATTCCCATGATCTGAGCAAACCAGATGTCGACAAGGAAGCATCAAACACATGGCTCAGAGTTGGAGACCTCTTTGCAAACACAGCTGGGTTCCCTGTGGCAATACAGGACCGGGTGGTTAACACAACAAATGATCAAAAATACATAATAAAAGACCAACAAATTCAAGACAATAAACGCATAAAGTGCCAAGAGAAACCAGAAAAAATCCAACACATTACTGATCCTGCAGCAGTTTAACTCAATCTGATTACTTACACAGGCACAATCTAGTGACAAACATCATTCACCAAAATCTTGCTTTTTCTCCGCTTGAGTTGAGAAAAAAGTGAAAATAAAAATAATAATAATAATAAATAAATAAGCTAAAAATATCAAGAGTATGAGATGGAGAGTCCTTGAAAGTGAGTCCATACATTGTGACAACAATTCAGTGTTGGGGTAAGTGAAGTTGAAAGAAATTATCCCCTCTCGTTCAAGAGCCTGGTGGCTGAGGAGTAAAAACAATTATACAAGAAAATGGCTGGCTCTTTGAGATCCCAGAACATTATCAATACCTATAGGATTATTTTGATCTCCCTTCCCCTTGACTCTGGTTGAAATGTTGCTTATTCTGGAAATGAAGAAATGTCTCCACATATCAGACTTAAATTTTGAGTTGGAGATTAAGTTATCAAATTATGAGTGCAGATTGTTTGAATTTACACTATTTTTTTCCAGAGCTCCAGAAGCATTATTTATATTAAAGGAAAGTCGACATAAAGGATCTATTTCTTTGATGGTGGAATTAAGAACATGGGGGTATTACCTTCTGAGAAGATGTGGACCTTTCAAGTGCCAAATCAGGAAGTAATGTTTCACACAATGTGCAGTAGAAATCCAAAATGCTCTTCCTCAAAAGGCCAAAAATTGGGATTTAGATGATAGTTTCAAGACAGATCTCCACTTTTGCATTCATTCACTGAGCTCCACCATGGTTACAGGGTTGGAACGTTTATGAGAAATCCTTCTGCTGGAAGTTAGTGTTGCAGAAAGGTCAAATAGTTCTTCAAGCCCAGAACATCATTTAATTAGATCAATGCTGATCAGAACTATAGTTACAATTATCCTGAATAGTTATACATCCCTCAACATTTCGACAAAATATGTGACACTCAGGCTTTAAATACTCAACTCCAATATCACAAGCCTGTTTTGGGAAGAGAGATTTCCATATATCCATGGGCCTTTGTCTGATGTGCACTGTGAGTGCAGATATCAGACATTCTACATTGTGGAGACACAATAATCCTCATACTGAGTCAGTGAGCTACAGGGAGATTGGTAACTTCCTCATCACACCATGCCAGCCTGGCTTTCACTCATAATAGTTAACTGATCTCTGAAACTCTCAGCAAAAGAGTATGATACCATTGTGCAATGTGGTAGCCTACCCCTGGATACAGTGATTGGGAGAGGGATCTTGGGGTATAATTCATTTTCCAGATCTGATAATACTAGAAAAGTTTTGAGGAATTTCACAATGGCTTTGATCCCTCATTTACAAAAACCCACTTGCCCAGTGTCATTCAACATCAGCTTCATGAGTATTGGGCGCTCCAGCTGGATCTCACTCAACTGAGAGCCCACTAGCCCAGAACGAACAACTCAAACACCATAGTTTCAAAATACAACAGCCCAAGGCTCATCAACTAAAAGTCCACCAATGTAGGTCTGGGAGCTCAGAGGGATAGAGAGTGACAGATTCTATGTTAAGAGATGGGGACTGATACAATGAGAGGTTAAGAAAATAGAGGGGGTAATAGAAGATGGATAAATAGCTAGACTGAGAATGCGAAGACAGAAATAGATAGGAATCAATGTAAAGGAAACTGCATAAGCATCAGAGCAATATAGTAGATTGGAAGATTACTAGTGTGCAATTGATAGCCCCCTGTTCTGTTATGGCAGAGGGAAAAGCATGGTCACAGAAAAGAAAAACTGCTTTAGGACATTGGTTTGGAAAGCATCATCAAAACAGTTAAATGGAGATGGAGAAAATGAGAGAATGGAATGTTCTTACAGGAAGTGGAGTGGGTGAAGGTGTAATTGAGATACTGATGGAATACGGTGGGTTAATAATGAATGAACGTCACAGAATCAAGAATCATTCGAGAAATAGGCTTTTTAGCCCACGTGTCTATGCTGAGCTTTACACTAGACCCATTTACCAGCACTTGAAGTGTAACCTTTTGTCCTTGGCAACTGAAATACTCATGTTGATACTTCTTAAATATTGTGATAGTTCCTCCCTTTGACACCATCTATATTCCAAATTCCAAATAACCTTTGAGTAAATAAAGTCTCTCAGAGCGTTTTAAACCACTACAATTATCGTAAACCTCTGCCCTTTAGTTTTAGACATCTCTGTTGTGGGGGAAGAGTTTCCTGCTAACTACTATTATCCATTCCCCTTTTAGGGTCCATCCATTCTTTGCTTCAAGGAAAACAAATCATCCAATGTCCTAGGGAATTTCTTGTACACTCTCCTGTGAAATCACATTCTTCTTATAAATTGGCAACTGTAACTGCTAACAGTGCTCCAGGTGTGGTCTAACCAATGTTTTAGAAGATTGTACCATAAGACCATAAGACATAGGAGCAATGTGGCCCATCAAGTCTACTCCACCATTCAATCATGGCTGATTTTTTTTTCTCCTCCTCAGTCTCACTCCCCGGCCTTCTCCCAATAACCTTTGATGCTGTCAAAGAACCTATCAATCTCCACCTTAAGTACACCCAACGATCTGGCCTCCACAGCTGCCTGTGGTAACAAATTGCACCAAGACACCACCCCCTGGCCAAAGAAAATTCTCCACATCTCTGTTTTAAATGAATATCCCTCAATCCTGAGGCTGTGCCCTCATGTCTTAGACTCATCCACCATGGGAAACATCCTTTCCACATCTACTCTGTCTAAGCCTTTCAACATTCAAAAGGTTTCAATGAGATCCCCCTCATCCTTCTAAATTCCAGTGAGTACAGGCCCAGAGTCATTAAATGCTCCTCATATGATAACCCTTTTATTCCTGGAATCATCCTTGTGAACCTCATCTGAAATCCTCTCCAATGTTAGGACATCTCTTCTTTGATGAGGAGCCCAAAACTGTTCACAATACTCAAGGTGAGGCCTCACCAGTGCCAATCACGTCCCTGCTCTTGTATTCTAGAACTCTTGAAATGAATGCTAACATTGCATTTGCCTTCCTCACCATCGACTGTAACTGCAAGTTAACCTTTAGGGTGTTTTGCACAAGGACTCCCAAGTCTCTTTGCATTTCAGATTTTTGGGTTTTCCTTCCACTTAGAAAATAATTTGCACATTTATTTCTTCTACCAAAGTGCATGACCATGGATTTTCCAATATTGTGTTCCATTTGATTCTTTCCTGTCCATTCTCCTAATCTAAGTACTTCTGCAGCCTTCCTATTTCTTTAACACTATCTGCCCCTCCAATAATCTTCATATCATCTGCAAACTTGGCAATTAAGCCATTTATTCCATCATCTAAATCATTGATATACAGCATAAAAAGAAGCAGCCCCCAACACTAACTCCTGCGGAACACCACTAGTCACTGGCAGCCAACCAGAAAAGGATCCTTTTATTCCCAGTCGCTGCCTCCTATCAATCAGCCAATGCTCTAACCACGCTTGAAACTTTCCTGTAATACCATGGGCTCTCACCTTGGTGTGGCACCTGGTCAAAGGCCGCCTGAAAATCCAAATATACAACATCCACTGCATCCCCTTTATCCATCCTACTTGTAATCTCCTCAAAGAATTCCAACAGGTTTGTCAGGCAAGACTTTTCCTTAAGAAAACTGAGTTGGCTTTGTCCTATCTTGTCCTGTATCACCAGTACTCCATAACATCATTCTTAACAATTGACCAACATCTTGCCAAACACTGAGGTCAGGCTAACTGGTCTATAACCTCCTTTCTACTACCTCCCTCCTTTCTTAAAGAGTGGAGTGATATTTGCAATTTTCCAGTCCTCCAGAACTATGCCAGACTCTAATGATTCATTTCTAATGCCTGCACAATCTCTACTGCTATCTCTTTCAGAATCCTAGGGTGCAGTTCATCTGGTCTGGGTGACTTATGTACCTTTCGGTCTTTCAGCTTTGTGAACACCTTCTCCCTTGTAATAGTAACTGAACTCCTCTTCCCTTACACCTTTCTACACCTGGCACACTGCTAGTGTTTTCCACAGTGAAGACTGATGGAAAATACTCGTTTCATTCAACTGCCATGTCCTTGTCCCCTGTTGTTGTTTTGCTGGCCCCATTTTCTGGCAGTCCTATATCCACTCGCATCTCTCTTTTATTTTTTATATGAAAAAAACTTTTTCTATCCCTTTTGATATTGTTTACTAGTTTATTTTCATATTTCATTTTTTGCCTTTTCTGTTTCCTGTTGTAATATGTGGCCCACATCCCAGCTACTGTTTGGAGGCTTGTATATAACTGCCATCAGGGTCTTTTCTTTTACCCTTTCAGTTTCTTAACTCAATCCACAAAGATTCAACATCTTCCAATCCTATGTCACATCTTTCTAATGATTTGATGCCATTTTTATCACCCCCTCTGCCATATCTTCATAACTCTCGAAACAATGTGTAACCTTGGACATTCAGCTTCCATCTACAACCATCCTTCAGCCGTGATTCAGTGATGTCCACAACATCATACCTGACTATCTGTAAAAGTGCAACAAGATCATCCACCTTATTTCTTATACTCTGTGCATTGAGATATAACCCTTTGAGTACTGTATTTGCTACCCTTTTTTGATTCTGCATCCCTAATGCACTGATACTCACAGTTGCTGGCTGCAATTTTGTCCTGTCATCTGCCTGCCCCTTCTGACAGTCTGACTACATGCTATCCTTGCTCTTATACCATCCATCCTATCCGGAGTCCCTTCACACCAGTTCCCATCCCCCTGCCAAATTAGTTTAAACCCTCCCCAACAGCTCTAACAAACCTGCCCATGAGAATATAGGGCCCCCTTGGGTTCAGGTGCAACCTGTCCCTTTTGTACAGGTCATACCTGCCCCAAAAGAGATCCCAATGATACCATAACCTCCCTACTTTTACATTCAATGTCTCAACTAAGGAAGGAAAGAATCCCATATGCCTTCTTCACCACCTTCTTATAACAATCATTATGACTTTTCCATTTATTATGTATACTTAGGCTTATTTGTCCTCCTGGAGTGCATCACCTCACTCTTATCAGTATTAAATTCATTCTACCATTGTTTTGCCCATTCTACTAACTTATCAATATCTTCCTATAACATATGACTACTTTCTTTACTGTCAAAACACCACTAATTTTTGTGTTATCTGCAACTTAGAAATTTCATCTTGAAGATTCAGATTCATTCATCAGATGTACATACAGAGAAATATATTTTCGCCTTTACAACCCAAGGATGTGCTTGGTGCAGGCCGCAAGCATCGGTATATACTCCAGCAGCATGTATCGGAATTGTCAATGATAATAACAAATAGCAAAGGTCCCAGCACTGATCCCCATGGTGTACTCCAAGTCGCAGGCTTCCAATCACAATACAACCTCTGACATCACTCCCTACCTCCACCACCACCCTCTGCAGGACATTCAAATCACCCAGCACTTCTTTGTAAAAAACTTTCCTCAGACATCTCCTTTGAACTTAGCCCCATTTATCTTAAATGCATGTCCTCTGCTATTAGACATTTCAACCTCCAGATAAAAAAGATACTGGCTATCTACTTTATCTATGCCTCTCATAATCATATAAATCTCTACCAGATCTTACATCTTTTGCTGTTCTAGAGAAAACAACACAAGCTTGCCCAACCTCTTATAGCAAATGCACTCTAATTCTAGAATCATCCTGGTAAATCATTTCTGCACCCTCGAGGGAAGTTCACTTGGGGGTAGAAGCATTTACCTACCTGGGTGGTATCATTGACAGACAGGGTCAGCAAAGCTAGGGCAGCCTTCATTCAGCTCAAGAACATCTGGTCCCCCAAGGGGCTGTCACAACACATTAAGATCAGGCTGCTCAACTCCAACGTGAAGTCAGTTCTCCTGTACAGGACTTGGAGGACAACAAGGACTATCATCAGGAAAGTGCAGACTTTATTAATATATTAATATTATATATTTATTAATAGCTGTCTGAGGAAAAACACTCTGGATCCTCTGGCCAAAAATGATCAGCAACACTGATCTACGGCAGAGAACAAACCAGCTATCAGCAGAAGAAGAATTAAAGATGGGGACGGGTAGGGCACATGCTGCTTAAGCGAAGTACCAATGTCACGAGGCAAGTGCTAATGTGGAATCCCCAGAGAAAGTGGAAGTGAGGCCGACCAAAGAACACCTGATGGCACAACCTTGAAGCTGACACCAAGAAGATGGGCTGCACCTCAGGACAATTTGAAAGACTGGCCCAGAACAGAGGACCTTAGTGAGCTACTGTCAGTGGCTTATGGGTAATGGGCTAACTAACTAACTATAGATCAGTTACAGATATGGATAGGGAAGTGGAAGATGGAGCTCAATCTGGGCTAATGTGAGGTGTTACACTTTGAAAAATCAAATGAAAGGAGAAAGTACATAATTAACAGTAGACTCCTTAATAGCATCCAGGTACTGAGGGAATTTTGGATTCCAGGTTCATAGTTCACTGGAAGTGGTTAAACAAGCAGATAAGGGGGTAAAGAAGGTGTAAGGAATCCCTGCCTTCACTGGTAGGGGTATTGCGAATAAGGAAGTCACACTGCAGCTATATAATACTTTAGTAAGACCACCCTTGGAGTATTGCATGCAGTTCTGGTTGCCCCATTATAGGAAGGCTGTGGAGGTAGTGGAGAAGGTGCAAAAGAGTCCTGAAGAAGGGTTTCAACCCGAAACATCGACTGTTCATTCATTTCCATAGATGCTGCCTGACCAGAGTTCCTCCAGCATTTTGTGTGTGTTGCTTTACCAGGATACTGCTTGGATTAGAGAGTGTGAGCTATGAGTTTGGACAAATTTGGTTTATTCTCGCTGGAGCATCAGAGGCCGTGGGGAGACCCGATAAGAGCTTTTAAGATTATAAGAGACACAGACAGAATAAAGAGTCAGAATCTATTCTCCTCTCTAACCTTAAAAGCATGTCAAATGTTAGAGGGGAGAAGCTTAAAGATCACGTGAGGGGCAAGCTTTTTTATGCAGCAGGTGGTAATGCCTGGAACAGGTTGTGGGGATAGTGGTAGTAGAAGGCATTTTAGTGGAGCTCAAGAGGTATTTGGATAGACATATGGATATGAAAGGAATGGAGGGATATGGATGATACACAACAGGACATTTAGTATTAATTGGCATTGAGTGGCAAAACAATACAGGCGGAGAGGCTGGCCCAGTGCTGTACTGTTCTATGTTCTTATCCAGAAGGACACACACATCCATTGAACAGGACACATGTAACCCCCAGGTACTGCTGAGGAAACCAGTGGCCCACTTGTCCCTGAACACAACCGCGATACACTCATCCTGAACATACCTGTGGCCAACTCATTGCTGAGGATTCCCATGGCCTCTTGATTCCCGAGGATATCTGCAGTCTGACTGGATTATGATTTAAGAAAATGCAAAGGGTCTGGTAAAAGTCCTGCTGCAGACTGAAAAAAGAGATTACTGTGACTAGAAAACACGAGTGAATCTGCAGATGCTGGAAATAAATAAAAACACAAAATGCTGGCAGAACTCAGCTGGCCAGACAACATCTATGAGAGGAGGTAGTGACAACGTTTCGGGCCGTAGCCCTTCATCAGAAGTGAAGTAACATGGAATGGTCGAGGGGGGATAGGAAGTGGGGGGAGGGATAGAGAGCTAGGAAGTGATAGGCTGGAGGGAAATAGGCTAGGGGGAAGGTGGAGAATTATGGGAAATAAAAGAGAAAGAAAGGTAGGGCTGGGGGGAGATTATAGTGAGGGGGGGGCGAAAAGAGAGAGAAAGAGAACCGGACTAAAATAATAGATAGGGATGGGGGTAAAGGGGGTCAGGGGTATCAATGGAGGTCTGTGAGTTGGATGTTCATACCAGCAGGTAGGAGGCTACCTAGGCGGGAGATACCAGCCTACAGATCCAACGTATAATCCTCCGTAACTTCCGCCACCTCCTACGGGATCCCACCACCAGCCACATCTTCCCCTTCCCCCCCCCCCCCCCCCCCCACTCTCGGCTTTCCGCAGGGATCGCTCCCTAAGCGACTCCCTTGTCCATTCATCCCCCCCATCCCTCCCCACCGACCTCCCTCCGGGCACTCATCCCTGCAAACAGAAGAAGTTCTACACCTGCCCCCACACTTCTTCCCTCACCACCATCCTAGGCCCCAGACAGTCCATTCAGGTGAGGCACCACTTCACCTGCGAGTCAGCTGGGATGACATACTGTATCCGGTGCTCCCAATGTGGCCATTTATACATTGGGGAGACCAGCCGCAGACTGGGAGACCGTTTCGCCGAACACCGGCGCTCAGTCCTCCAGCAGTGACGGGATCTCCCTGTGGCCACACACTTCCATTCCACAGACCACTCCCACTCCGATATGTCTGTCCATGGCCTCCTTTACCGTCAAGATGAGGCCACACGCAGGTCGATGGAGCAATACCTTATCTCCCGCCTAGGTAGCCTCCTACCTGCCGGCATGAACATCCAACTCACAGACCTCCGTTGATACACCTGCCCCCCATCCCTATCTATTATTTTAGTCTGGTTCTCTTTCTCTCTTTTTTCCCCCCTCACTATAATCTCCCCCCAGCCCTACCTTGCTTTCTCTTTTATTTCCCATAATTCTCCACCTTCCCCTAGCCCATTTCCCTCCAGCCTATCACTTCCTAGCTCTCTACTTTATCCCTCCCCCCACTTCTTAACCCCCCTCGACCATCCCATGTTACTTCACTCTTGATGAAGGGTTTCGGCCCGAAACATTGTCACTACCTCCTCCCATAGAGGCTGTCTGGCCTGCTGAGTTCTGCCAGTATTTTGTGTTTTTATTACTGTGACTAGATATCTTCAAATTGGCTAATAGATTTGGGAAAGTGGGAAGTTTAAGGAGGTGGCTCATGTAGAAGGGTTTCCATACATAGATTTATATAACAGAAGCCAGTTGGTCAAAATATATAGATTCTTTACTATCCAAATGAGTTCTCTGCTATAATGTCATTTTGACCTATCAACTTTACTGTCTGATCCTTTCTCTCTCATGTATTTATCCAATTGCCTTGTACATATCTGCTTATTTTCAACTATCCCAGAGATAAATATCATGTTCTCACCACTGATCCATTGAGATTGTCATGTTGCAGATCAAGGGAAAAGACTGAAATGAGCTGTGCTTGGTAAGACAAGTCACACACCAGAGTCCCTAGAATAACCATAGGCCTAGACTTCAGTCACATTTCAAATGCTTCCTCTAGATAATTTTAAGCCAAGGCCTCATTTGAGCTCCTTGGGGAAAGTGAAAGATTCCACAGTAGTACTGGAAATGATTCCAATGTCCTGGCCAATATTTAATTCTCAATCAATCCCTAAAACGATCAACAGGTCAATCTTTGGGAGATTTCTATGTTCTAATATCTAATAGCGGGAAGTTGGTAGAAGATCTTTATCTCACGGACATTGATAATAAAGCCTGTCCTCTAATATGCTTTAGTGAACGAGTATACACACTACTGAAAATCTCGTGGCAAAATGCTGGAAAATGTGAACTACTTCCCATACCTTGGAAACCACCTCTCAGCAAAGGTAGACAATGATGAAGTTCATTTTCACTTTCAGAGCACTGATGCAACCTTTGACTGATTGAGGAGAAGATCAGGTCCCCAAGCCTGAATATTCCAAGAGGACTTGTAGTGCCCAAGAGATGCCTGACATTTTGTTTTGAGACACAGTACATCAGGGTTTCAACCGAGTAATTTACCAGCGCTGTGCCTCCGCTCCAAGTAGATTTTGGAATTCACAGAAAATGAGAGAGTGCAAATCAGTGAATCATCCTCAATCCCAAAGCACGGCCTACAAAGAGGACTTCACAAACATAGTGTTTTTGCACTGATTCACGTATTAATTGCTTCATCTACATATATTAACAGATCACGCTGGAGTCCTCCGCCATCTTTTCTTTAGTATTGTAAACTTAAGTTCAGCATTCAACACAATCATCCCTCAGAAACTGATTGGAAAGCTGAGCCTATTGGGCCTGAACACCTCCCTCTGCAACTGTATCCTAGACTTCCTGACTGGGAGACCTCAGTCAGTCCGGATCAGGAGCAGCATCTCCAACACCATCACACTGAGCACGGGGGCCCCCCAGGGTTGCGTGCTCAGTCCACTGCTGTTCACTCTGCTGACCCACGACTGTGCTACACACAGCTCGAACCATATCATTAAGTCTGCCGATGACACCACCGTGGTGGGTCTCATCAGCAAGAACGATGAGTCAGCTTACAGAGAGGAGGGACAGCGGCTAACGGACTGGTGCAGGGCCAACAACCTGTCTCTTAATGTGAACAAAATAAAAGAGATGGTTGTTGACTTCAGGAGGGCACGCAGCGACCACTCCCCGCTGAACATCGACGGCTCCTCGGTAGAGATCGTAAAGAGCACCAAATTTCTTGGTGTTCACCTGACGGAGAATCTCACCTGGTCCCTCAACACCAGCTCCATGGCAAAGAAAGCCAGCAGTGTCTCTACTTTCTGCAAAGGCTGAGGAAAGTCCATCTCCCACCCCACATCCTCATCACATTCTACAGGGGTTGCATTGAGAGTGTCCTGAGCAACTGCATCACTGCCTGGTACGGAAATTGTACCATCTCGGATCGTAAGACCCTGCAGCGGATAGTGAGGTCAGCTGAGAAGATCATCGGGGTCTCTCTTCCCGCCATCACGGACATTTACACTACACGCTGCATCCGCAAAGGAAAAAGCATTATGAAGGACCCCATGCACCCCTCATACAATCTCTTCTCCCTCCTGCCGTCTGGGAAAAGGCTCTGAAGCATTCGGGCTCTTACGAACAGGCTATATAACAGTTTCTTCCCCCAAGCTATCAGACTCCTCAATACCCGAAGTCTGGACTGACACCTTGCCCTACTGTCCTGTTTATTATTTATTGTAATGCTGGTACTGTTTTTGTGCACTTTATGCAGTCCAGTGTAGGTCTGTAGTCTAGTATAGCTTTCTCTATGTTTTTTTTTATTACGTAGTTCAATCTAGTTTTTGTACTGTGTCATGTAACACCATGGTCCTGAAAAACATTCTCTCATTTTTACTATGCATTGTACCAGCAGTTATGGTCGAAATGACAATAAAAGTTGACTTGACTTTAACTTGTAAACTTAACACAGGCGACATACAGGACAATTGCTCCATCTCCTGGTCATTATCTGTGTCTTCATACAAGTTACTACTGAAAGAATGCTGGGAGAAATTGGACTGCACTGGTGAAACATATAATGGATTTAGGCGATCTGATTCCCTGTATCCATTTGATGTGGGGCATTACATCCACCTGGCTCTAAATTAAAACTGTCAGCAGATATTTTGCTTTTTGAAATGAATATGCTCATTTTATTAAGAAAACCAACTCCATCTCTTCCATTAACTTTGCATAAAACCTTCCTGGCTCTATTCCTGCTGTTACGATAACGACTTTGACATATCACTGAGGTCAATATGATACACCAAAGCCTTTAACAAGAATACAAGATGTCCTTTTACTGGAGACACAAGAAAGACTGTCGATGCTTCAAATCTGAGCAACGTACAACACTGGAGGAACTCAGTGGTTTGGACAGCATCAGCATCTATAGGATTTTTATATTTCAAAATGAAATTTTATTCATAATAAAAACATATAGTAAAGAACAGTAGCATTGACAGCATCAAGAGGTAGTGTATCCCTCAGCACATACTCCTGCAGCCTGGACTGAACCAGTCAGCAATACTCCCTTTCAGATACCTCAATATACTGGAAGAGCAACAACTTTTGGGCAGACTAAAGGATGCCTTTCTCCAAGTGATGACCTTCCAGCAGCACTTGATGACTGATTTGGTGTGTGCCACTGTAAACAGCCCAAAGATCAGATAGTCCTCTGTTCTGTAGCGGCTGGGGCTGAAACGGAACCCAGACCTTGCATCCACCTCCACAGTCTTTTAGCAAATTCACAGTTTACAAAGAGATGGCTGACCATCTCTTACCAACCACAGTAATACCAAGGCAGCATCTGTTGGAGATGATATGTCATCACCTGCACAGGAAGGATATGACTGTGATGAGGCATTCTGCCAGATGGTTTAGGCAATCAACTCAGGGAAGCACCCTACTCTATCCGTAGTGTCCCTGCTCTGCATTATCCGTAGGATATTTTGTGCTGACCACTGCCTGATGGTCTTATGGTCAAAGGTGTTTACTTGGAAGTACTCTTTCACAAACAGGTAGTGGGCAAAGTCCAGCTGACTGGGATGTTGCATAATAGATGAGTCAGGCTTACCTTCAATAAAACCAGGTAAACAAACGTAGTGACAATTGGTGCCCATGTACTTTGGGTCCACATATCAACTGATAGAGCCGCAGGTGAAGGTAAGCATCATCACAAAGACATGTTGATACATTTTAGATGAGAACGCACACTCAAAGTTTTAGGAACAGTTGGTGATGCCACCATCAGATATCTGATCCTATTAACATTACCTCACTATTTTGCTCTCTTTTTGCACTATTTATTTTTTATATATTTCTTCTTGTAACTTATAGCATTTTAATGTATTGCACTGAACTGCTGCTGCAAAACAGATTTCATGACACGTTAGAGATAATAAACCTTATTCTGATTCTGACTTTTGTCTGGAGACTTGTGCATTGTGATCTGCTTAGTCTTCACAGATGTCTACGAGAAACAGAAGAACCCCAAAGAATGAAGCAGCAGCAAAGCATCAACATATCAACCTCTCCCCCACCCATTTCAGCAAAGGAGCGTCAGCACCCACCACCCTCCAAGCAACAGCAAAGCACCCAAAAAGAGACCATGATCTGCAGTCAACAAAAAACTATTGATCACTCGGCAGTTCGACTAACAAGAGACAGACAGATGTTCCCCATTTCACAGTGAAAAAGGAGGCTAACAGTCACTGTTATGATATTACAGCCTGCCATGTCACTTTTAGTTCTGAGATTCTCTGACTCGGGAATTGGCAGCAGACTCTCCCCACCACCGAGAGAAAGAGAGAACGTGGGATTGCTTGACTAGAGACCTCCGTCTGTAGATTCGCGACAGTGAAATCCTGATGTTCCTTCTCCCACAACGTCTAAGTCAGCAACACCGGCCTAGAATCGGTCGTTCACAGGGAGCAGTCATCTTCCAAGTTGTGCCAGGAGAATGTCGGGAAATGATCGGCCAGCGAGCTCCAGGAGCGGGAAACACAGTTTGAGTGCCATTAGAGATCAGGACCTCCAGCACCTTGAAAAGAAAACAAAGAGATATTAAAGATAGGAGTTAAGCTGTTTCTGCAGATGAGCTCAAAGAGGTAGCCACCTGGCACCATCTTAACTCTAACCAGAAATCAGCTAACCTAACACAGCTAAAAAGTTAGGTGGACAGTTCAAAGTTCAAACACTATCAATGTATGGATACCATATACAATCTTCAGACTTGTCTTATTACAAGTAGCCACAAGACAAAGAAATCCAACAGAACCTATTAAAAAGCACCCAAAGTGCAGAAAAACAAATTGTGCAAACAATAAAAGTAAGCAAATAACATTCATTACTGAAATCCGTGAAAATGAGTCCACAGCCATCAAAGTCAGTCATCATTGCAGTCCAATCCAGAAGCCTGTTAGTTGCAGGTCACAGCCTCAGTTCAGAGCAAAGACGAGTAAACCTTGTGGAGCATCGAGCTAAACAATGGCCCATCCCTCTCCTCCAGCCCCAACCCCCTGACCTTTTCAATCTTGCCCGCTGCTTCAATCGGCCCAACCTTGTTCTCAGATCCAGGCCCTGTCGCTTCGATTTACTCATGGGCCTGGGCCTCACTGTACCTGACCTTTCCAATCTGGCCTGACACTTAAAAAGTGTATAGGCAGGTAGGGTTGGGGGTTTTGTATCAAACTTTGATTGGGCCAGTTCAGCAGAAGTGAAATAAGCCTTTAGCTCTTCCCAGTTCATCAAAATATTAAACATGACCTTTCCACACACAAGCCAACAAATAGATGAGGGGTTTTCAAAGGGGAGGGGGGGCAGTTCGGGTTAGCTCAAATTCTGTAGCTGCGTTCATCACTCTAAACAATTATTTGTATACTTGTCTTAATTCACTATGGCGAAACCAATTAGGCATTCCTGACAGCAAAAATCCAATACTTAATGGTAGCTTGGATACTGCATATTTAATGCACAGTGCCAGCCAATGACATTTGAGTTGCACAATGAAAGGAGACACATCTTTTAGTCTAGACCACACAGAATTGTTGTACCCAACCACGGTTGATGCACCATCCGATGCAAAGCAAATGCAATTTGCAAGACTCTGGCCACATCTTTTGACTTCCTAGTGAATCAAATTGAACATGTTTTCTCCTGTAGCCTCTTGCACCGGAATTAAATCTAGAAATCCAGTTACAATTTCCTTTGTCCTACCACTTAAAAATCGAACCAAAATACGCAAGTGTTTTTGTGTTGCAATGTCAGTAGATTCATCTATAATGATGGCATATTACTTGTTCTGAGAGTCATCAATGAGATCAGTTTTCAGTGCAGGCGAAATGATGTTTTTGATTAAGCATGCACACTTAGTTTTATGTAACTTTATGTGCTCCAGTGTACTCCCATGCCCATGCGCTATCATGATTTCACTCAGGTCGTCAACTGTACGTATCGCACAATGGCAGGTCATGCTTTCAGCAATTTGCAGCTCTACTGCCTTAACTTTATCACTATCTTTCCTACATTAAGTTGCGTCTGGCCTTTTGATGGAGTTCTCCGCTTCTTTTTCTCCGATTTTTCATGATTTGAAAGGTTGCTAATTCTTGGTAAAATGTTGCAGTGGCACAATTTACAATAAGCTGCCTCCGATCCATCGGCAGCCTTCTGGACCCATACAAACGTTCCTTCCCATTTGCTATTGTACTTAGGATTGCACGAGGCTTTCCATTTCTTTGACGACATGGCCATGGGTGTTGATAATAAATGATTTATAAAAACAGCCGAAGGCGTCATAGTTTCACCACAGAACGTCTTTACGTATAGAAAGTAGACTTCACGCTCGATTTGTATAATTATAATTCACATGCAAACACTTAGGAGGTCCGAGACAAACTGGACCAGGACGCACGTGACCGACTTGACGGTTTGGCGCCTTCTTGCCCCCCAGACTCAGTTGGCGGCAGAAATATTGCCAAATGTAACTGACCAAAAAAAATTTTTTCTTAAAGGAAAATGTTTTAGAAAAAGGATGGTATGTAATTTTCGTGCAGATTATTTTAGCATGTGAAAAAACCCAAAAGCCAAATGAATTTTCTGAAGCCAACCAAATTGGGGAAAAAAGCCATATTTCTGGAATTTGGCTCCGAAAACGCCGATCTGGTGACCGTGCTATAGCTTCGCGCGCTCAATTCCGGACATCCCGCGCCGCCGTACAAACGTGCTTACCGATTGGACAACGCTGGTCTCATTCTCGACGCCCACCGGTGACGCCACCGCGTTTCACCACGTGTCACCGGTTGCCCTGGCGACGAGGACGCCGCATCCGCAGGAGCGAGAGGCCTCAGGTGGAGAGTGGTGTCAGCCTCAGGTGAGGCGGGGTCCGGGAAGTGCTACACCCACTCTTTACATCGATGCTTAAAATCAACTTAGCCTTTTGGGTTATATAATAGAAATAAATCCTTGGCAGTGGTTTGTCAGGCATTTTTGATTTTACTAGGCTTGGGTTTGCATGAACTGAGTGGTCGATTGCAAAGTGGGTGAATGCTTTGTAATTGAAAAACTTCGGATATGATGGTGCATCCTTTCTTCAGTTAGGTACAGGAAGAGGCAGTTTGTATCGGTTTTACTCCGCTGATTGTAACCTCAAGGCATACCCATCCACCTTTCACCTTTGTTAAGATTCTATCTTTGCCTTAACATGTTCTGTTTCTACTGCCCTTTGAGGTGGGGCATTCCAAACAGTCACGACTTTCTGAGAGAGAAAAAAATAGATAAGGTTTCATTACTTTCTTAACTAAAAACGAGACGGGATATATCCCAGTTCAGTACAGTAAACGGGGTGGGGGGGGGGGGAGGGGGTAGCTGTGTCGTTGCGATGATCTTTTTGTTCTCACTGTCCGCAGGACTAGTTCCTTGGAGGATGGCAAATATTATTCATTTATTTCATGAAAGTTTAATAGGGAATTATTGACCAGTGAGTTCTGCATCAGTAGTAGACAAACTATTGGAGAGAATTCTTAAGAATCAAGTTTAGGAGCATTTGGAGAAACATAATCTGATAAGGGATAGCATGGCTTTGTGAGGGGCAGGTCATGCTTCACGAGCCCGACTGACATTTTTGAAGAAGTGACAGAACAAGTTGATGAAGGTAGAGCAGTGTATGTGGTGAAAATGGATTTTAGTCAGACGTTTGACTAGGTTCCCTACGGCAGGCCCATTCAGAAAGTCAGGAGGGAGGGGGTTCTGGAAACTTGGCTTTGTGCGTGTCAGAACTAGCTTACCCATTTGTCTGTGATTAGGAAGGCAAATGCAATGTTAGAAAGCATTTTGAGAGGACTAGAATGTAAATGTAAGGATGTAATGCTAAGGTTTTATAAGTCATTGGTCAGACCAGGCTTGGAGATTTGTGAGCTGTTTTGGACTTCTTAACTAAGTTAAGCACTAACTAATGTTTGCATTGGAGAGGGTCATGAGAATGATCCCAGAAATGAAAGGGTTAATGTATAAGGAGCATTTGCTGGCTGTTTCCCACTGGAATTTAGAAAAATGATGGGGGATCTCATTGAAACGTATCGAATATTGAAAGGCTTAGATAGAGTGGATGTGGAGAGGATGTTTCCTGTAATGGGTGGATCTAGAAGCAGAGGCTACAGCCTCAGAGTAGAGGAACCACCCCTTCTGAACAGAGATGAGGAGAGATTTCTTCAGCTAGGGATCTGTGGAATTCATTGCCACCGATGGCCATTTAGGCCAAGTCATTGGGTATCTTTTAAAGTGGAGGTTGATAGATTCTTGATTAGTAAGAGCATCAACAGTTCTGGGAAGAAGACAGGAGAACAGAGTTGAGAGGGATAATAATCAGCTATAATGGCTGAGCAGACTTGATTGGTGAAATGGCAGAGAGGTTGTATTGATGGAGAGTATTCTGCCTGGAGGTTGGTGCCAGTGGTGTTCTGCAGGGACCTGTTCTGGGACTTGTGCTCTGTGTGATTTTTATAAATGACTTGGACAAGGAAATGGAAGGATGGGTTAATAAGTCTGCAGATGGTACGAAGGTTGGTGGTGTTGTGCATAGAGTCATCGTGGGTTACAACGAGGTATTGACAGGATACATAGCTACGCTTAGAAATGGCAGATGGAGTTCAGCCTAGAAAAGTGTGACATGATACACTTTGGAAGGTTGAACTTGAAGGCAAAGTATAAGGTTAATGGCAGATTCTTAGCAATGTAGAGGAACAGAGGGATCTTGGGGTCCAAGTCTATAGCTCCAATTGCCATGCAAATTGATTGGGGGGGGGGGGTTTAAGAAGGCAGGTGGTGTGTTGGTCTTCATTAGTAGGGGATAAAATTCAAAAACCACAAGATAATGTTGCAGCTGTATAAAACTCCGGCTAAACTACACTTGGAGTATTGTGTTCATTTCTGGTCACCTCATTATAGAAAGAATATGGAAGCTTTAGAGAGGATGCAGAGGAGATTTACCAGGATGCTGCCTGGATTAGAGAACATATCTTTTGAGGAAAGGTTGAGCAAACTAATGCTTTTCTTTTTGGAGCAAAGGAGGATGAGTGGTGACTTGATAGAGATGTGTAGGATGATAAGAGACACAGTTAGCATCTTTTTCTAGTATTGTAATGGCTAATACAAGAGGGCAATCTTTTAAGGTGACTGGAGGAAAGTATGGTGAGATGTCAGAGGTAGGAGAGAATGATAGTTACATAAAACCCATTGCTGGGTTTTGGTAGAGGCAGATACAACAGGTACATTTAAGAGATCCTTAAATAGGCACATGGATGAAAGAAATATGGTGGGCTATGTGGGAGGGAAGGGTTAGGTTGATCTTGGAGTAGGTTAAAAGGTTTGCACAACATTGTGAGCTGATGGGCCTGTACTATGCTGTACTGTTTTATGTTCTATAAGTAACATTTTAGGGATGCATCTTGGCTTGGTATGGTAACTACAAGAAATTGCAGGCAGTTGTAGACACAGCTCAACACATCATGGAAATCAGCATCCCCTCCATGGACTCTGTCTAATACTTCTTCCTGCCTTGGTAAAGCAGCCAACATGATCAAAGATTCCACCCACCACAGATATTTCTTTTTTACCCCATGCCAAGTTACAAAAAAAGCCTGAAAGCACATGCACCTGGCTCAAGGGGAATTTCTATCCTGCTGATATAAGAATGGTTTCCTAGAAGGAAAAGGTGGGCTCTTGGTATACCTCTTGAGGTATAATCTACCTCGTTATAACCATTGAAGTCACTCCTCACTCTTTCTAACAGCAGTGAATATAAGTCTAGCCTGTCCATTCATTCCTGATAAGACATCGTTCTCTCTTGCCATTCCAGCTTTAAGTCGGGTGAACCTTCTTTTTACTGACAATTTAACATTCTTCCCTAAAGTAAGCAGATGAATACTGTAGAGGTCTCATCCGTGCCCTACATAGTGAAAATGTAATCCTATTTTTGTAATCAATCTTCTTAGCCCAGATGGCCTGCCTCACAGCATGGACAATAACATGCAATAACCTTTTTCTCTTGTGCATTTTCTAGGCTTGCTCTGACAGCAGTGATAGAATATAGAAAAATATGAGCAGCAGTTGGCAGTTCTGGCCTGCTCAGCTATCCAATGTAATTGCAGCCAATCCCTTATCTCAATACCATATTCCTATGCTCCCCCTTTATGTCCAAAATCAATCCATCTTTAAATATATTCAGTGACCTAGCCTGTACAGCCATCGGTGAAAGACAATCACACAGGTTCGTCACCTTTAAGTGAAGAAATGTATCCTCATTGCAGTCTTAAATGTCTTGTGCCATATCCTCAAATACTGACGCCTAATTCTCATCATCCCAGTCAGGGAAATGTTCTCTTCTGTATGTTGAGTCCGATCAGAATGTTTTATGATCCAATGAGAGCTCCTCTCGTTCCTCTACTTTCTTAGTGAATACCAGATGTTGACCTAAAATCGATATATACCACATCGCCTGTCACCCAACACAGGGGTCATCTGGGTCTGTATAAATGCCTCACCATCCTGGCTATCAGTCAGTGAAACTTCCTGATAAGTACTATATAATATCTTTCCTTATGCATGGAGACCAAAGCTACACAAGTACTCTGGACTTGATCTCCCTAAGGTCCTGAACAACTTTAGCAAGATAATCTTGATCCTCTACTCAACATCTCATGCAATGAGTGCAGTGTCAACATGCCATTTCACTTTTTAACTATTTGCTGCACTCATTAAACTTGTCTAAATCACCTTGATGCTCTTTGTATCCTTCTCACAACTCTCAATTCCTCCCAGTTTTATGTCATCAGCAAAATTAGAATCATTACATTTGTTACCCTCGGTGATAAATATTGTGAATAGCTAGGACCCAAGCCCTGATCATGAGGTACATCACTAGTTTCCTGTCTGCTGATCGGGTTTTAAACCATGCCAATACATTACCTCTGTGGGACATTATCAAAGGCCTTCTGATAATCCAAATTCACTGCACCCACTTGTTCTCTCTTATTTATTCTATCAGTTAAGTCCTTCCAAAAGCTCCAATTGGCTTGGCACAGTACTTTCTTTCCGTAAATTCATGTTGATTTTGTCTAATCCCATTGATAGTTTTTGTGTCATGTTATCATCTCATATGAGGAATAGATATGCAGACAGATTAAGGAAAGGAGTAAAAGCAAAAGGGTTGTTGCCATGGGTAACTTCAATTTCCCTAATCTATACTGGGATCTTCCAGAGGTTTAGACAAGGCAAAATTTGTTAGGTGCATTCAGGAGGTTAATTAAATCAATTTGTAGGTAGTCCAACAAGAGGAGAGGTGGCATTAGACCTGGTGTTGGATAATGAGTCTGGTCAGGTGATCAACTTTTCAATAGTGAGCAGTTAGGGAACAGTGACCACAGCTCCTGAAGTTTAAAGATAGCCAGAGATAAGGATAAGTATGAACCTTAAACTGGAGCAGGGCAAATTACGAGAGCCTTAAGCGTGAACTAGGGAGAGTTAATTGGGAACTGCTGTTTTCAGGCAAGTCCACATGTGACAAGTTGAGGGTGTTTAAAGACCAACTGCACAGAGTGCAGGACAGGTGTGTTCCAGTCAGAAGAAAGGACAAGGATGGCAAGGTAAGAGAAGTTTGGATGTTGAGGGAGGTGATGAAGTTAGTCAAGCAGAAAAAGGAAAAGTATAAAAAGCTTAGAAAGCTAGAGTCTAACAGAACCCTTGAGGATTATAAAGAAGCCAGAAAAGAACTCAAGAAAGGAATTAGGAAAGCCTGGACAGGCCGTGAAAATTCCTTGTCAAGTCAGATTAAAGAAAATCCCAACTCATTCTATGTATACATCAAGAGCAAGAAGATATCTAAGAGAGGGGGGTAGGACCGCTCAAGGATAAAGGGGGGGGAATCATTTACTTTGATGGAGAGGATGTGGATTAAGTCCTTAATTAATTCTTTTCATCGATACTTCCCAAGGAAAAGGACATGGAGAATAGGGAGATCAGTGCCCAGCATATTAGTATGTGAGGGCATTTTGAGGTAATGGAGAGAATACTGTTGTGTCTATTAAAGAACATTAAGGTGGATAAGTCCCCAGGGGCTGATGAGATATACCTCAGGTTCTGAGAGAGGTAAAGGATAAGAATGCTGGGGCCTTGACCAATATCCTGTCTAGTCACAGGTGAAGTCCCTGAAGACTGGTGAATAGCTAATATGGTTCTATTATTCAAGAAGAGAAGCATGGAAAACTTGGAAACTATAGACTGGTGAGACTTACATCATTAGTAGGGACGTTAATGGAGATAATCCTTAGGGATAGGATTTATTAGCATTTGGAAAATCATGGGTTGAGTAGGGAAAGCCAGCATGGCTTTGTGTGCGGCAAATCGTGTCTTACTAACTTGACGAGGTGATGAGGGTAATTGATGAAAGTAAAGGGGCTGGTGTTGTCTGCATTGATTTCAGTAAGGCGTTTGACAAGCTCTTCCACAGGAGGCTCATCCACAAAATTAAGATGCATGAGATCCATGGTTAATTGGCCATTTGGATTCAGAATTTTGATCAGTGATCAAAGAGACTTGTTCTAGCTGGAGGTCTGTGATTAGTGGTGTTCTGCAGGGATCTGTACTGGGACCTTTACTGTTTGTGGTGTATACAAATCACCTGGATGAAAATGTAGATGGTTTGGTTAGTAAGTTTGAAGATTGGTGGTGTTGTGGATACCATAGAAGACTAGCAAAGAATACAACGGGATATTGATCAGTTGCAGATAAGGGCAGAGAAATTGTAGAGAAATAGTAGATAGAGTTTAACCTGACCAAATGTGAAGTGAGGGGCATTGTTCTTACACAGAGGGTAGAAGCAGATACATTAAGGACTTTTAAGAGACCTTTAGACAGGCATATGAATGTGAGGGAAATGGACATAGTGTAGGCAGAAGAGATTAGTTTAGTTGGCCATTGATGACTAATTTAATTTGTTTTGCACAATACTGTGTACTAAACGGCCTGTTCCTGTGCTGTACTGTTCTATGCTCTATATTCTTTATAACATTTTTCTTATTACTGTTAGTCTTTCTGGTCTGTAGCTCTCTGTTTTCTAAATAGAGAGTGTACATTTGGCATCTTCAATATGTAGGAACTGTTTTACTAATTGTATGTTTTTGGAATATGATAACTAATAATCCATTATATCTGTGTTTATTTCATTTAAGTGCGTACAAATTGTCAGGTCATGGGGATTTATCAGATTTTAAAACCATTAATTTTTCCAGCACTCTCCTTTAATTCCTCCTGTTTCCCTAACGTTTCTCTATCTGTGTTCTCTTCCATGAAGATCAAACCAAAGTATTTCTTTAATTACATTGCAATTTTTTCCCATTCTCTCCCATTTCATTGTGTGCTGCATCTGCGAGGCTGAGTCCGGTGGCGCCGTGGATGTCCATAGTGGGGGTATTCCCTTCTGCTGCCTGCATGGAATGACGAGTCTATCGGGACACTGAGGACTTGTGGAAACTGTGTGGTGGTTTCTTTTGAACTTATAGTCTTTTAACATCTTTGGACTATTTTTACTGTGCCCATGATCTGTTTTTTTAATCAATTATGGTATTGTTTGCCCTGTTGTAACTATATATTAACTATAGCTATATGTAACTATGTGGTTTTGTGTAGGTCTTGTAGCTTTCGCTTTTGGTTTGTTGGGTGGCAGAGTTGGTCCCCTGGCTTGGTGTGTCTGGGTAGTCTTGTTTTGTCTGGTGAATTTGGAGCTCCTTTCTGGGGAATGCGCTATGATGGTAGCACAATATTAGCCTCTCCAGACTCTAGATTTGGGGATTGCCAAACGTTATGTGGATTTTCTGATGTAATCTGTTTTGTTGCGTGCTTTTGTGATACCATTCTGAAGGAACGTTGTTTCATTTTTTAAATGCATTGCAGTTGTGGTTTCTAAATGACAATAAACCGAAACTCAATTCAATTCAATTCAATTCAAAGTTCAAATTAATTTTACTATTATATTATGTATATGTCACCATATACTACACTGAGATTCATTTTTTGCAGGTATTCAAGGTAAAATAATGAAATACAATAGAATCAATTGGAAAAACTACACACAAACAACCAAAGTGCTGAAGAAGTCAAACTGCAAATAGACAAAAAAAACACCAAAAATAATAAATAAACACATAAATAATAGTAAGAATATGAGTTGCAGAGTCCTTGAAAGTGAGTCCGTAGGTTATGGAATCAGTTCACTGTTGAGGTGAGGGCAGTTGTCCATGCAGGTTAAGAAACCTGATGGTTGAAGTTTCTGAACTTAAGGCTCCTGTACCTTCTGAGTGGCAGCAGCGAGAATAGGGTGTGTTCTGGATGGTGTGGGTGGTTGATGAGAGATGATACTTTTTTGTGGTAGTGCTCTCGTAGATGTGCTGAACGGTAGGGAGGAGTTTTCCCTTTCTGACTATAAGGGACCTACATAAGCTTTCGCATTTTCTTCTTAGGAACTTATAGAAGCTTTTACAGTCTAATATTCTTTTCAAGTGTACTTTTTTATATAGCTCTCTTTGCCAATCTCTTGGTCCTGTTTTTGTTTTATCCTAAAATGCTTCCAATCTCAAGCTCGCTTTTTTTCTGGTAACCTTCTGACACCTTTTCAGATCTGGTCCAATCCCTACTATGTTCTGTTAGTTGTTTTTGAATAATCATTCCTTTTGTGTTAGAAAGGAACTGCATTTCCTTTATTCTTTAAGTGATAATATTGTCTGGCCACCCTCAAGTCTTTCAATGTGCTGTAGCTCTACAAACTATCAAACTAACCAACTGACTGCACAGACTTTCCTAATTTCCTTTGTTTAGATTTTGGATCCTAGTTTCAGATTTAAACACTCCATTTAAGTCTTAATGAAGAACTCTCCCATGTTATAGTCACTCTTTTCTAAAGGACCAGCAACAGCAAGGTGATTAATCAACCCTTCTCATTGTACAATACTCAATCAAGGGTCATCTGTGGCCTAAGTGGCTACAATAGGTAGTGGTCTAAAACAAACATGCTATATACATTCCAGAACTTTATCCTGTCCAGTATTATTGCTAATTAGACAGACAAGTAAAATCAACCATGGTTACTCTTGTTACACACATCTCAAATTTCTATTTTCATTCCATTTTCTTCTGTCTGGAAGCCTAAAGTCAGTTTTTCCTGCAATTGTTCCATTCAATTCTAATTCAGAATAAAAATAAACTAGGTAAGCAACAAATGAATTGATTGCATGTGCAAGGTTCTATTTAATGTAATTGATGCATTGGCTCAAATTTTGTGTTTTTTTTAAATACTGGCTCATAACATACAGAGCTGTTCAAAAGTCATAGGCACATGTATATAGCTAGGATGCCTAAGACTTTTGCACAGTAGTCTATTTGTCAATGTGGAGAGGAGAGCTAGTTTGTAAATCTGGCGGGAGCAGCAGATGTTGGGAATGGTGAGGGTGGAACACTGAGGGAGGAGTGTGGGATAGGTGGCAGAGAAGGTGTGCCAGGGAAGGGAGGTGGCATATGTGCAGATGCACTCAGCCTTGAGACACCAGGCAAGGTCACTGGATTTCAAACACTTGGTTTATTGAACATTGCAGAATGTCTCTTTAGTGCTTCTCGGTCCCTCCCCCTTTTATCCAACCACGATTCACCTCTCCCTGCCCCTTCCCAATCTCAGTCCACAACAGAGACCCACATCAGTATCAGGTTTATTTTCACTCACATATGTTATGAATTCTGTATTTTTTGCAGTAGCAATACAGTTCAATGCTAATAATTACTACATAACTGTGCAAAAGTCTTAGGCACCCATGTAGGAATGGAGCAGGTAGAGCTTTTGATTGGAAATTGGTATCTGAATTTGGAAAGGCAACTGGAACTGGGAAATTTACGGAGAATGCAGAAAGCAGAAAGATATTAGTTTTTATAGGATTAACTCTGCTGTTAAGAACAATGTTCACCATGGCCTAACAGAGATCTCTGGATGACAGTACCTCCCCTTTCACCCTGGAAATAAAACTCATCCTCAAATCAAAGCATGTCTTGGTTGCAAGCAATGTTCCTCCAATTTGTAATGACCAGAGTGTGCAAAAATCTTGTACTGAGCAATTTTTTGCCCAGTGACAATAACATACGCGCACTGAATTTTATATAGAGAAGTATTCATTTTAACAGCTAGCAAAACCTGTCGATAAGAACTTTGATCTCTGGGTTTGATTGTTTTCGCTCTCATTCATCTGCACTCTCACAAAGCATACGTAGCAGGCCTGTAGAGGGCAGTGAAGGATTTTCTCACTAGAGCACACATGTGATTTGCTAGTTAAATGATGCTTTAAAAAGTAAAGTTTCCAAATATCACTCCACTTCTCCTCACTTGCAAATTCTCCAGCAACTTTTGCAAAGCAACAATATATGCAGGTAACAGCAGTTTCTCTATTGTGCATAAATATTCTTGCAGCTGCACACTCCTGGCCTCATGAGCTTTTGGTGTCGCAGTTTGTACTGTTTCATTAAGCCATTCCACTTCAAATTCCCCAAGTTTGCACATCACACCCTTTGCTTTTTTGGAATTTGACATAGTGAATCAATAATTTCTTATGAATAAGCCAGTTCTAAAATCTGCAGACCAGTCTTCTATGTCAAAGCTGTCCGCATAAGAAACCAGAAAAGGAAATGTGATTGTGTATGATCGTGAAATATACTTAACATGCCAATGAAGTAGAGGGTGACAACCTTTTGTGTGCAGTTTTAATTCCTTTGTGTGCTAGTAGCAAAAGATGTTTGTGTGTGCACATACGTACCCCTTAGCGGAAACATTGGTTTCAAGGAGGTGGGTACCAATAATGTATATGCAGTGACATAGTTCCTTTATACCTGGTTGGAAACAGTATAAGGTGCAAGTGAAATAGCTAATTTTTGCCAACATTTCCATCAAGCACTCATATTATTTGGGCTACATTTATTTCCAACCCACAATCGCTGAAAGAGTACAATTGCTTTAGGCCTTTTCCCTAAATAATACAGTATTCCATTTGATAATGGTACTGGAGATAAGCTTCACTACCTATTAAATGCTCACAATGGCGTGAGTCTCAAATAGCCTCTGACAACCAGTCCAGATCATGGCTTTCACATGTGACTTAGCTACTAAGCCCAATGGAACTGTTTCTACTGTCAGGAGAAGGGTCATCGGCATGTCACTGGTGCATTAAGAACAGTTGCTTCAGTCATGGTTGGCAGCTCCATACCATACTGTAATGCTGCTTAGAAGTTGGATCATACACCTGTGTTTTATTGTAGTACCATGAGGTCAGTATCGATGTAACCTGGTGTAAATTGCATTCACAGTCACTTCCTGCTGAAGCTACAAGACTGAACTATGAATTTCTTGGCAGGGTTCACACTATGGTAGCCAAAGTTTTCCTAGTGTCAGACACACACCTCATCATGTCAAACATCTTCCAATGTATGTTTGAGGGTTTATGACTTAAACTGGATCCAAGTCCAGAAAATGACAGTCACAAGAAACAAGGAGCACAATTCACTGAGTTATTCATTTAAACACCATTTAAAATGCCACTGGTTTTACAATGGAACATTTACAAGACAGCCCCAAAAATCACTGAAATGTTCACCTGCCTCCTAAAGAGCTATGATTGTTCAAAGAGAGCTTACTCTTGGATGTTATTGCAGAAGGGTCTTGAATCTGAAATGTTTGCAGTTTCATTTTCTGTCTGACCTATTGAGTGGTTTCAATATTTTCTGTTTTCAGTGCATACAATATTTTGCATTCATTTAAAAAAATACAAATTCTGGGCAAAAGTCTTCCACCACTTTGTAATCTGACCACAGTCTTTGCTTCGAAGACCAGCCTAAATTTCAAAATTTTATCCTCCTGATCATCGGTATACAAACTTATGCTGTGGGAATTTAATGAATACCATTTTCATCTTGTCAGCCCCTTCCATATTAGGCTTATGTCTTCCTTTTTACCTGTCCAACTCACCCCTTGGAAATAATCTTTCTGTTACTCACATATAACTTATCTGCTTATAAGTTTTGTGATTAGATATTGTACACCTCATTTGTTCATTTCTATAAAAATACCTGTATTTCTCCCAGTTTCCACCCCTATAAACTTAAGGAATCTTTTAATATTATAATTCTTGTATTTTCTTCTATGTTCAATCAGTACCATTCTTTCATGTTAATATTTATTGTACATAAAAACAGAAAATGCAGGAATTACTTATCTTAGTCTAAGTGTGTAACAATACATGTCTTGGAAGCAGCTTAATATATATTGTATAGACAGCATTATAGTGAGGCCATATACAGTCTGGTTGTTGAAAGAAATCATGAGATGTGGCCTTGTAATACCCTGTCATCTCTTGCACACTGACGAACTTGCATCTCCCAATGTGCCTTTGAGCATACTGCCCTCGTACTCTTGTAAATGCTGGTGATGCTGAGGACAGGCGTTGAAAGCACGAGGTGTATCTTCTCAGAATTCTGTGATTGAACATGTTTTTTTGATCCCACAGACCCATGAGTGAGGATGATTGTGAATGTTGATCAGACCAATATGCTAATGGATGCTCCCCATAGTCAGGTCTTGTCTTCTGGAAGCACAATCACAGACTCTCAAAAGGTAGGTATCATATATTATTCCATTAAATGACAGCACTAATTGGATTTGTCCTCAGTGTTGCATGTTTGATAAAATCAGGTATGGACATTATAGGATTAATTTTGCACAATATGTGGTTTCAATCTTGTGTCAGGCCTGTGGGACATAGTATTGGAAATACTTAGTGACCCAGTGACATGTTGCAATCAGTTAATGAGTCTATCTGAGAAATGTTAGCTGGTGGGAAAGGAGCCAGGAATCACTTATTGCTTGCTTCAGTTGCAGAATCACAGAGACAGAGAGTTAGAGCACAGAAATGGGCCCCACAGCTTAGAGTCTGAACTACGAACAAGCATCCATTTAACTATTCCCAAGCCATTTTAATGTGAACCGTTTTATTGTCCCCACATTTCTACCAACAGTCCCGAATTTCTACCGCTTATATACACTAGAAGCAAATTACAGAAGCCAGTTGCTGTACCTAGTTTGTATTATGGGGGTGGGGGGGAACTGGGGGATTCTGCCGTGGTCATGAGGAGAATGAGCAAATTCCACATCAACAGTATTGGAGGTCAGGACTGAACTGGGGTTGTAAGGGCCCATTCCAGCATTAACTAGATATCAATGGATCTTTCTACTCATACTGACAACCATTACGCATTCCAACTACTGAATGTGACACAAGCTTGATGTACAGACTTCTGGTCGCACATTAATAATTGTTTCTAGCAAGCAACTTGCTTTTTTCTCCCTGTCTCTTATTAGAACCCATTTCTGTCAGTTACTATCTCGATTTTTTTTCTTATGTACGAGGGGTGATTGATAAGTTTGTGGCCTAAGGTAGAAGGAGTCAATTTTAGAAAACCTAGCACATTTATTTTTCAACATAGTCCCCTCCTACATTTACACACTTAGTCCAGCGGTCGTGGGGCATATGGATCTTGGACCTCCAGAAAGTGTCCACAGCAGGGGTATTTGATGTTCGTGGCCTAAGGTAGAAGGAGATGAATTATACAGCTCTTGTTACATGCACATGCAGTTCTATATTCTATCCTTCAAACCAGAAAGTTTGAAGTTAATAACTCATCTCCTTCTACCTCAGGCCACAAACTTATCAATCACCCCGATGAGTTATTAACTTCAAACTTTCTGCATCATCACTCAAAGAGTTGAACTGCATGTGCATGTAAGGAGAACTGTATAATTCATCTCCTTCTACCTTAGGCCACGAACTTATCAATCACTCCTGCTGTGGACACTATCTGAAGGTCCAAAATCCGTATGCTCCATAACCACTGGACTAAGTGTGTAAATGTAGGAGGGGACTATGTTGAAAAATAAATGTGCTAGGTTTTCTAAAATTGACTCCTTTTACCTTAGGCCACAAACTTATCAATTATCCCTCAAATAGTCTGACCTGCAGAACATTTCTCACAACAACAAAGTGTAACGTGTTGTTACTAATCTGATCCTATCAGTCAGTCTACTGCTACATTTATTCATTTGATTTCACCCTGAAATAAATATTCACTTCTACTCATCCTTCCACCATTTACTTTGCTACTGAAAGCAAACTTGTTTTCTGATGAAGAGTGCTGGACCTGAAACATTAACTGTTTCTCTTGCCTCAGATGCTGTCTGACCTTCAAGTGTTTCCAGCATTTTCTGTTTTTATTTCAAACTTCTGGCATCTGCAGGTTTTAATTTTCTTTTCTTACATTGCCCTGCAGCAGCAGCAGCAGCAGCAGCAAGATTTGTATTTACACAGCACTTTCATTATCTTAGGATAACCCAAGTGCTTTGCAGTCAAATAAATGCCTTTGAAATATAAACATAATACCTGATTTAAATATAAAGGAAGACCTTGTTAGAAACTAGCAAATTCTTTGGTTTATGAATGTTGACTGAAGCATAAGTATTGGCCAGGACACTTTGAAAGTTAATTTGCTCTTCTTTGTTTCATGCTCTTGGATTTTTCCTGTCTACTTGAATGGGCAAACTGGACATCGGCCTGATGTTTGGTCTAAAGGATAAGCGCAACATTGGATTAGTCCTATACTGGATGTAAAATTGGATTATGCAGGTCAAGTCTCAGGAGGAATTTGATCACACAGCCTTCTAATTTTGAGCTGTAATGATTCCATCTGTGCCTCAGCTAACTCTAATCAATTGAAGACACTATCACTTGATGGTTTCTTATCCTCCTATGCCATCTGGGACCATTGATAATCTACTTAGGGATCGTGATTTATTGGAGTCTGTTTTCAAATAAAAGATCAAAGGTTCAAAGGGATCTCCGACAAAAGTGGTTTAACCTTTAATTAGATTAAAGATTCAGTCAGAAATAGCAAAACTAACAGTTATTGTAAGTTTTAGTGACAGGGGATTTGGATGCAGTGGCTTTTCCTGGCACATCTGAGCAAGACCCTTTGCAAATAAACTCTTGTCAGGAATCCATCTGGGTACAGGTACTGATTATGACAGACGTTTCGATGACAAACTCCACCATCTTCATAAGGGATGATGGTGGAGTTTCTCATCGAAACGTCTGCCATAATCAATACCTGTACCCAGCTGGATGCCCGAGAAGAGTTTATTTGTCATATACACAGGGAAAGTACTAGATCCTTTTTCAAGACCCTTTGCCTTTCCTGGTATTAATAAATTATTTGGAATCAAATATCTGGGCGATGATTAAGAAGTTTGCTGATGCTTCAGTAATTGGCAGTATGGTTGAAAGTTAAAGTTCTTGGCTGCAGGAACACATCAATGGACAACCACAAGGCTATGAGCCAAGAACTTAGAAATTGCGTTGAATGGCATATTTCTGAGTTAAAATTAGTGTTTTTCCAAATATTTAGAATTGGTGTGCAACAGTTACCAATAAAACTCTATGTTACTAGTTTCACTTTCCTTCCTTTCTCTTCATCTTTGTGAACTTTTTCCAACTTTCAGCTTTTTTAATCTTCATAGTCACTACTTACTGCTGACTATTCCAGCATTTTATATTTTTGTATCTAATTTCTGGCTTCCATTTATTCTTCTATAAAATAGACTATATAGTTATATTCATGCTGCTCTTTATGTGAACTGACTGTGGGAATTTTGGCTTCCAGCTTTATAGTAACAATTACAGTTCAAAAGTATTCTGGAAGGTACAAAGTACTTTGGCATATGATCAGGTTGTGGTAGTTTCTGTTTCATAGAAATCATTCACTCACTGATGGTATCAGTCGAAATGCTGAATTGGTTAGATCATATTACTTGTTTGAATAACAAACTTGGAAGAAAATTTTGATGTAAGAAAAAGTTTGAGAATGTGAATTTTTAATCACAATCCCTCCCAGAAGCATGCCAGGTCCTACATTAGAA
Organism: Hemitrygon akajei; assembly: GCF_048418815.1. NCBI lineage: Eukaryota > Metazoa > Chordata > Chondrichthyes > Myliobatiformes > Dasyatidae > Hemitrygon > Hemitrygon akajei. The sequence continues at coordinate 143,248,791 of NC_133130.1, forward strand.
TATTCAATGGATTTAATAGACCAATTAGTTTTTTTTGTCACAGGTACATCAAAACTTTGAAATCTGCAGTGAAGCGTGTCATTTGTGTTAAATCAAATTGGTGAGGATTGTACTGGGAGCAGCCCACAGGTGTTGCTATGCTTCTGGCTCCAACATAGTACACCCACAACTTAGTAACCCTAACCCTAACCACACATCTTTGGAATCTGGGAGGAAACCCACGCGGTCAAGGGGAGAATGTGCAAACTCCTTCCAGACAGTGGCATGAACAAAATCCCAATTAGTGATTGCTGGCAACATAAAGCAATTGTACTGACTGTTACACTAATGTGCCTGCCTCCCACATTTCAAGTCAATTATAAAGACTCGCTACCTGAAAAAAGTATGAAGACTAAATAAACACAGAACAGTTACCACACGGAGGAGGGCATTCAGGACCTCTAGCTGGATTTTACTCCTTGCCCTTTTTCCAGTCCTTGCAGGGTTTTTTTTCTTTTGATCCTTGTCCAGTACCCTTTGAACGCTACAATTGAATGGGTCTTCACTCCTTGTAGATATGCTTTCTTCACCCTAACCACTGAAATAAAATCTCCTGACACTTGTGGTTCTTTTGCAACTTGACCTGTTGTCTAGTTCTTTACCCCTCTGCCAATAAATAAGTTTCTCACAATCTACTCAATCTCGGTCTACTGCTACTTCAGAAATATTTCAGTCTGCTCTGCCATTGACAGTGTCAATGCACATATATCCCCAGATCTCTATCTTCTTTTACAAAATGTAATACTTCACCTTTCTCAGGATTAAGTTTCAAATGTCATCCATTCTATCAGCTTGTCAATTTCTCCTTAAAGTATATGACTAAGCTCCTCACAGATCAGTGCATCTTCAAGCTTGTGTTATCTGTAAATCTGGAAAACATGTCATATTCACACAGATTGATGTAAAAGATATAGTTGAAGAAAGTAAATGGTTCTTTTACTGTGGTCTAGGGAATTCAGTATACACATTCTTTCAGTTTGAAAAACAATCTTTTGCCTCTGCTTCTGCTCGGTGGTCACTTCATTAGTTACACCTGCTCACTAATGCAAATATCTAATCAGTCAATCATGTGGCAGCAACTCAATGCATAAAGGAATGCCGAAATGGTCAAGAGGTTGGTTGTTGTTTGGACCAAACTTCAAACTTCAGAATGGGGGAAGAAATGTGATCTAAGTGACTTTGACCGTGGAATGATTGTTGGTGCCAGACAGGGTGGTTTGAGTATCCCAGAAAATGCTGATCTCTTGGGATTTTCATGCACAACAGTCTCTAGGTTTTACAGAGAATGCTGTGAAAAACAAAAGCATCCAGTGAGTGGCAGTTCTGTGAGTGAAAACACCTCGTTAATAAGACAGGTCAGAGGAGAATGGCCAGACTGGTTCAAGCTGACTGGAAGGTGACAGTAACTCAAAAAACCACATTACAACAGTGGTGTGCAGAAGAGAATCTTTGAACATGTAACATATTGAATGTTGAAGTGGATGGTACAGAAAAACACATTGGGTTCCACTCCTGTACCTAAGAAAGTAGCCACTGAGTGTATGTTACAGTTAATTTTTTACTCAAGTTATTACAGCTCATGGCCTTCATTCTTGATGACAAGCCTTTTCTCTATCAATTCATCACATTTTTAAAGTACATACAGTATATGATACATTAACTTTACTCATTAACTCTCTCAATAACTTAATCAAAAAAAGTGTACCAACAGTAACACTTGTCTTTAACAAACTCAAGCTGGGAGTGGGAGGGGGAGTGGTGGTGGGGGGGTTTGGGGTTCTGATATTTTAACTGTTGTTCATTCTTTGGGGCACCCCTCTGTTTTCGTGGGTGTCTGTGAAGAAAAATAATTTCAGAATCTATATATTGCATTAATTTCTCTGACATTAAATGTACCTATTGAAACCTATGTTTTCCTGAAAATTATTTCTAGAACTTTCCCCACTATCAAGTTTAAATGACTGATGTGTACATTCCTACAGTCTTTATTTAAGGTGACTCCCTCAATACATGCCAGCATGCCAGTGCTTGTTTGTCATTACCTTAACTAAAAAATGATCCCATATGTTCCTTTCAGATCTGCTGTACTCTAATCAGTGATCTGTAAAGGAGTTGCCTGCAGAAAATGAAATCACTTAATTCAACTGTTGTTCCTGTGGAGCATATATGTGTACCTTTCGAACACAGCAAGATCAGTGAGCTGCTGGCAGTCCAGGCCTGAGACTGACCGCTTGTGTATTTTTTTAGGGTGTGGATCTGATATTTGGAATGTGTTGTCACATTTTCCTTTATTTTTTGCCTCGAGTATCATATAGTAACCTCTTTTCATGAGCAGTAGAGTTTAATTATTGTATATACTCTGTCTAGGGGCTGGTGTCCTTCAGCAGGACGTGAAGGTTGCTTGTAAACAGTTGGTCCTCCAGCCTTTGGCCAGAGATTTTGCAAGTCTTCTGCTGAATACCTGTTGATAACCATGTGTTTGTTGCAGGTTGCGTGCCTGCAGGTGCAGGGAGATGAAGCGTTGACAAAGGCAAATTACCAGGAGGCAGTGCATAGCTACACCCAGGGTCTCATGTTGGATCCAAAGAACTGTGAGCTATTATCCTGCCGGGCGGTGGCATTCATCCAGATGAAACAGTATGAGGATGCAAGATTTGATGGAGAAATCTTGATACAAATCCAGCCTGACGTTCCACAGGTAAAGCTTGTGGGATAACCCACCCGTGCAATCCAACCAACTCAATACTGGGGGGAGAAGTTTACTAAACATACTGAATTTGCAGAAAGAGAAAAACACATTTATTTCTCTTATATCTTGGACTTAGACGATCTGTCTAAATGTCTTTATTTACCAGTACAAGGAGACTGCAGTTATTTGTAGCAAACAGCATCCACAATGCCATCAACAGAGTGGTCATAGGTTTGGAAATTTAACTGCCTCTATAAACATGCACTCTAATAAAACAATGTTAGGGATTCTCAAAGTCTTTTCCAATGCCATTAGTGTATGATGTTTGTACTTCTGTATACTCAGTCAGTACCAATTGTGTTGGTAGCCATTAACTGCAAATAATCTATAAAGTCAGCACAACTGTTGAAGTTGACCCAAGCTGATACCAGTAACCCTCGAAGTAGAAGTGACCACTGAATCCCACCACTGCTGGAGGAGAAATGGCAACAACAATGGAGATACGGAAGCAGGCATCCTATTTCACGGTTGTCAACCTCAGCATCTGGTGCAAGTGGTAGGCATCAGAGACAGGACCTCAATATTTGGAAACTCAAATAGCCACCAAAAGATAAAATGAACATCAAAGAGCTGCACGTGCTAGAAATTTGACTGAAGTTCTGGATTGGATAGGACAGAAAATGATTTCATGATTATTGCATAAAGTACACTGAAATGATCAGTTGCAGAAAGGCAGTGTATTACCTTATCAATAAGGGATTCTGCTGGGATATCAGCATTTGTTACTCAGTCGCAATCAGGCTGCTGAGGCATTCACTCACTACCTGTTGCAGTAGTTACAGTGAGGATTTCTTGACATTATGTGGACTGGTCAAATTAAGGAATGAACACAGACACAGGACACACCCATACAGGAAAGGGAAGTAAAATATAATAGATGCTGGAATCTGAAAGCGTTCAGAAAGAAAAACTCAGATTGATAATGTTACTGGCCAGTTCTAATATACACTCACTGGCCACTTTATTAGGTACATCCATACACCTGCTCCTTAATGCAGTGGTGTGCAGAAGGGCATCTCTGAATGCACGATATTTCAATCCTTGAAGTGGGTGGGATGCAGCAGCAGAAGAGCACAAAACATACACTCAGGAAGTACAGGGAGCACCTAATAAAGATGCCACTGAGAGTAAAGTGTCAAGGCTTGATATCTTAATTGTTGACTTCCATATTATGACCCAAGGGCTGCGGGCTAATTTTGCTTAACTTTCGGGATCTACCTGTCATCAACACAGCCAGCATTCATCACTCAGCCCCTGTTGCCACTTCCACTTTATTCAAATGCTGTAGGGGGAACTTCTGCCTGATCCCTCAGACCAGAGGGCCTGAGAAAACCAGCTGCAAAACACAGCAGACCACAAAGGTATTTGCTTCCATTCTTGCAGATGACCTCCAAAAGTTCTACTAAATCCTTTGTCTTATTTTTTTTAAGTGTTTGGTGTTTTGCAGCTTGGCTCATTGAAAATCTGAGGATTGCACATTGGGAAAACGAGGAGGGAAACAGGTTTAAGTAACAATGAGAAGATCCCTGGAGTTGAAGATGGGGCAGTTAAATGAATAGTGAAATTCTTTGTGTTTTGTTGTGCTAAAAAATTGATGTTTATATTCCGTTACAGAATTATTACTTGTTATCTCTGGCTAATGGGTGCCTTGGTAATTTCCATAAGGCTTTCTGGTCCATGCTTCATTGTCTGGAACGTGATCCAGTGCATCAGAATGATCTTGTGAAAGAACTTTACAAGATCACCAAGAAACTATGTAACAATGAATCAGACGAGAATTACTGTGACGACAAAGGTACTCCTGTTCTAAAGAGCCCTTAAAACCAGAATCTTTCACTCAGTTTTCCACTCTCTGCTTGAATTTACAAAAGGTTGGCAATTGACTTATTTGTGCAAAAGTCTTGACCAGTGGTGCAATGAATAACAAGAGACCAGTACTTCCCTACCTGTGGTGATATACCTTTATTTCAGATTAAACAATTACAGTAACCTAATGGAGCAGCTGGCTTTAAAATACCTTTCTTTCTCTCCCTATCACTCCATGCAATGAGATGAGCTCTGTGAATTTATGACCTAATTTGGCATAACTTCTGGGGATCTATCAGGAAACTTTGTCCAAATGTAACTTCTGCCCACTTGCTGATATCTCCTGGTGAGTATCAGGGCATCTCCTAACTTCAGAGACCTCCTGTCTGTAAGGTCTTGCATTTAAGATAAAACCCTGCTAAGCAATGACAATGTAGTAGCAATTTCCATTATAATTTAACATTAAATTTTGCACCTCTACCCAAGCAAAGAAAAATTCAGCTCTCTTTTATTTCTACCTAGTATCAACTCCTTGACACAATTTTAATAATTACAATTGCAATAGAGTTTTTAGCAGAACTCAATTTCTTTAGAATTGCATATTGACACTGGGATTACATTTTGGGGTGGGGAACACCATCTTCCTCACCCACTTGATTCTCTTTGCTGAATCAAACTAACCATGTTTTGACATGAAATGCCATATAATCCTGCAGAGACACAGCAGGGTTTCTATGGTACCTCTTTGTTTGTTTGCATGCTTAAATCCTCTTCTAGTGATGCTTCACTGAATAGACTTTGATTATTACCATCTTCAAAGGCTTTCACTATAGAAACCATATATCTGAAGTTTTACTTCAGAGAAGTAAAGACCTGATTAAAATTACTGCTCTCGCGCTTCAAGTTTATTGTCTTAGGAAGCATACAAAGAGTATAAATATTTTGACAATTATCTTTTTTGCAGTAGCAGCACAGTACATTATTAATATGATAAACATGATTTAATATAAACTTCAGTTAACATAAATTTTACATAACTTTTATGACAAAATAAACATAACAACATTAGTGTACGTTTAACATGCTGGCATATTAAACTATTAGTCAATAGTCAAATTCAGAACATATTGGCCAACAACTGCTTTCTCCATACAGTTACCAGGTCCTGATAATGTAGGTACAGTTAGAATTCTTTTTAACAGGTATGTCCAGCCACAACAATGCTTTCAATGTGTAATGGTACAAGGACAAAATTAAAGACAATACCTAGCAGAATATTGAGGTTAGGTTTGACTGCTTGATTCTGCAGCACCAGAAATAAATTTTCACTGTCTATGAAGGATTGTACAATTTTTTCAATATGGAATGATTTGTCTTTGAACTGAGAAAGTATCCTTTTGTTTTAAATCTCATTGTGATTAGTTTACTGTAAAGGGTTCACCTTTGTGCCCAGAAATCACATTGCATGGCACCATATTCTTTAGCATCATGCCATTGAATTTCAGTAAAACATAAGGAAAATCAAGGGTGTACTGTTACTGAATCAGGTGCAAGATTTTTGTTCTAGATCAATCGTACATCTGATATAGTAATCATACATGATAGTGTCAGCAGGCATGCTTTACACACTGGGATACTACTTTGGCATTTTTGTGTACAGATGCATGATTTACTCATGCTGGCACAAGGCTTCATAGGACTTACGGGTTATGCTTCATCCTTATTGACAGTGGGCCGATCTGAGCAGATCTTGCCTGGAAACCTTCCTCAGCTGAGTACATTTATTCTGTACTTACCTCTGTTTCTATTAGATACTCCACTGTCTGTATCATACTGTTCGATCAATTCTGAGTATAGTTTTTTTCTGACTTCGCTATTAACTAACTGAGCAGAATTTCATCCTGATCCCTGTTCCAAATCCTCTACTAGTATCCCAGCCTGACCCCACTTCCAGTCCTAGCCTGACTTTCCCTTACCATTCCAGCCTGTTGTCTCCATTTCAACCTGATAATCCCCTTGTCCACCCCAGTCTGATGTTCTTTCATTCTCTTAGCCCATGTCCTTAACTGTCTCAGCATGTTTCCTCACCTAATCCAATCCCAAATCACCTTGTGTAATCTGCTGTCTCTTACTTATTCTAGTCCATAATTTTACCCATCCTTAGCTCAACCATCAAGGCATATTCTCTGCAATCCTTTCTCTCCTAATGGAAATATTTCCCTTCTACTGTAATTCTTCTATTCCATCTAGAGATGGAGAAAGGGGTGGCATCTCTACAAGAGACAGGGTGGAAAGAGGTGCAGTCTAGTACCTGTGGGAGTACGTGGGCTTATAGTAAATGTTAGTGGATAGTTTGTCTCCTGAGATGGACTCAGAGAGGTCCAGAAAAGGGAGAGATGTGTCAGAAATTATAGTAATGAAAATAATAAAATTGGCAAGTTCTGAATGGGTGTAGGAAGCGGTCCCGATTATCACACACCTAACTCTGTCTCCCAACTCCACCCTTACCCCACTCTTCACTTTGCAGCAACTGCTTGTCATGTTTCTTCCCTCCTCTGTTCACCTAATACCCACCAGTCCCTGTCTCATCTCTCCCCCTCTCTTCTTTATACTGGCTGTCTTCCCTCTCCCCTCTCAGTCCTGAAGCAAGATCTTGACCCAAAATGTTGACAGTTCTTTCTCACCACAAATGCTGTTTGATGCTCTGAATTCCTCCAGCAGTTTATTTTGTGTAATTTATTTACACAATTCAATTATGCAGCTGGTTAATACTTTGATTATTACAGGTTTCCAAATTCAAACAATATAACAATTCGATCTTTTGATATCTTTGCAGCAAACTGTGCATGATGTTCCTAAAATGGCCTCTCCAAGCTCTAGTAATTCAAGTGGATCACTTTTCTGGTTCAGCCTCATACACATTTAGTTTTGCTTTCTGATTTGCAATTGTTGCTTACATATGATTTTATATTATTATTTTAAATACATTGAATCATTCTTCCTAATCACTATCTTCTCAGTTACTGCATTGTCACAAATCAGCCTCTTTGACTTTCTTGTAACTGTTTCAATCTGTCATGTTTCACACTTCGGCAGGGCTGAATTATAATACAACAGTCCCTGTTTTATTATTTTCTACATTATTATTGCACACTATTGAAAATTATTGCTCTTTGTTAAATTATTAATATGCATGTTATTATTCTGTAGTTTATTAGTAAAGTCTACACACTACTAAGTGTGTGTTTTAAATGTCGGTTCTGTAATAAAAGAATTTCCCACTTGGAATCAATTAAGTATTTTTTATTATTATTATTATTAGGTTGACATGAATAGCTCTAATGCCACCCAATTAATGGATAGCAAAGATTTAGAGGGATGTGGGCTAAATGAAGGCAATTAGGTGTTAGATTAAATAAACATCTAGGTTGGCATGGATAAGTTGTACCCATATGCCTGTTTCTCTGCTATATATCTCTCTGAATGTATAATCCCTCAGAGGATACACAGAGTTTTGGTTATGACTTCACAATTCGAGGTTCTCCCACTCAAAACATTCAACTTAGGCTACGTCCACACTAGTCCAGATAAAACCGTAACCGAAGCTTTTTCTCTTCGTTTTGGCCCTCCATCCACATTGAAATGGCGTTTTCCTCCCCCCAAAATGGAGCTTTTCTAAAACGCCCTCCAGAGTGTGTAAATTTGAAAACGCCGCTTGGGCAGAGCAGTGTGGACAGGGTAACCGGAGATTTCTAGAAACGCTGTCATGAAGTGCCGGAACAACCTAACAATTTCGGAACAGACAGCAATGAGACTGAAGCCAGAGGAGTTAGAAATGTACTCACCAAATACTTTGACCCATAACTCACTGAATAAATAAGTATACTCACTTTGCCCTGTTTCCTGTCCTTGCTCGTATGAAGGTGGTTTACCTATTTATGCAAGTACTTCTCTGGCAATAGATGTGTAACAGCCTAATTTAACATTATATGGAAATACAAGATAACACTGATGCAGACATGTTTTATACATTTAACAAGGTGCTTTATTAATGCAACAGGGTTAGTCAGTTTTTCAATGTTCGTCGTCAGCCGGGTCATACTGTCTGTGAACTCCCTGTCGGTTGCCTCCATATGCTCCAGTATTTGTTTTTTTTAGTTTTGTCTTCCTGCGCAAGAGCCAACAGCTGCCCATCGTTTGGCAATTTCCTTTTAAGTTTTTCTAGTCTGTAACTGCACAAATGCGGACTTTCACAGCAAGATTTGACACCAAACATGTCGCTTGTTTTCTGTAGATGTGTCCTGCGCATGCCCAGTAGGAGGAGATTCGCCCAAATACCCATTTTAATGTGGACGGAGATATTTTCAAAAACACTTGGTGTGGACACCTATCGTTTTTACGCAAAACCGGTGTTTTCAAAATTAGCCGGTCTAGTGTGGACGTAGCCTTAATGTGTGTTTGATTCAATAATTCTAGCACTTGTGAAAATATTCACTCTTTTTACATGAGATTCCTATTTGTATTTCATGTCCTTAACCAACTTCCTATAATCTGATTGGCCCTATCACCAGCAACAAAATCACGTATTACCTCATTTCCCTGTTCTGTATCTTTCTCCAGGACTCAATGATGTCACTTGCTGCTATGAATATTTCCATTCTTTTCATAGAAAAGGCATAAATAAGTGGGCTAGACTGCTTGCAATGTTCACCTCAAGCCATTGTAATTTCTATATCTAAAGAACTCCATTCTCTATTTTCTTTGTACTTCCTCCAGAAGCATCATTGCATCTTCATTGTCCATATACTATCTATTAATCTCTTTCTGTTGCTAGTTGCATAAGCAAATAAACAGAGATAGAACAATAAACAGAAGGTAGTTAGTCTCAACAGTCTAGAATCAAGTGTTAGCCATGGAAGAAAAACTCATTCTAAGTATAGGTTCCTCTTTACAAAGGGAAGCAACAGGGAACTGGGAAGGGTGGGGGGGGGGGGGAACTAACCTTAATCAAGAAAATTGTTTCTTCCCTTTTCCTTTGATCTGGAATGTTAATATTCCCAAAAAAGTGAACAAAGGCTATAGAAATGGGTCAGATCTCCAGGCTAACTACAACTAAAGGGAATAGTTGAAGACATTATCAATCATTTACAAATGTATGAATCCAGCTGGGATGCTATGAATGTGACGAGGGAGGGGTGCTTTTGCTATTGCCTCCCATAAGCCCTATACCCCACATTTCCTATGCCCACTTGGGTACACCTTTGGGAACAAGTCAGGCCAGGCCCCAGGGATCAGATTAGGCTTGGTCCCTAAGAAAAGACTGGATCTTGCTTCTCCAGTCAGGCTGGGTCTGAATCCTGGGAACATACTTGGCTGATTCTGGGAACCTGGCATGTATGTTATTTTGAAGGATTCCCAGATAAAGCTGATACTTCAAAGTACAGTCACTCAAGATGGACAGGGAAGAAATTCCTACTAGAGATTAGTAGAATTGTTCAAAATTTTGAGACAGATACAGTCTGTTGGATAGATAGTAAGATTTTTTTTTCTCTCTAGTGGTTGGAATGCCTAAAATAAGAGATAAGAGGGAGGCAGTTTAGTGAGAATGTGAGAGAGAATGTTTTCACAGAAAGGATAGTTGGAAGATGTTGCCTGATAAGATTCTATAAGAGTCATTTGAATTTCCAAAACAAATGAGAAACAATCTTTTCAAAAAGTAATCTTTCATTCATGAAACCCCTAATTCTGATACCTGGAACACTAATTCTGTTTCTCTATAGATGCTGCTTGACCTGATGAATGTTTCCAGTACTTCTGTTTTTATTTTAGATTTCCAGCATAGCAATTTTTTGTTTTGAAAATTTGAATTATGACAGTCTTGACGGTGTTAAGATAACCATATATCTACTGTTTAGGATTGGATGAGGTGCTTCTCAAGATTGGGACACTGCTGTTTGATGCATCATTGTATGATCTCTGCATTCAGCTGGTCAGCTCAGCCATCCAGCTTTATAATTCAACAATGAGCGATTCCATCAGAATGCAGTTCTACCTGATCCGTGCTAATTCTTATTCAGCACTCAATGAAAACAACATGACCAAAACAGCCTATGAAAACTGTCTGAAATTAGCAATGAAGCTGAACAGCACTGAAGTAAAAGTCAAGGTACAAAACAAGGCAACGTCAGCCTTCAAGTTTTTCCTCCTGATTTATCATGGGATGCAATAACATAGGGAGGGGGCGGACCCAGATTTTATAACCAAAAGCCATGTATTCACTGCCAAGGTTATCTATCCAATCTAGATCAATTGTGAGTTTCTGTTCCCAGGAATTGTGGTCATGCCAACTGGCAAGAATGTTTCTTGTATACAGTAATAGATGTAGTAAAATTAATCAGTAAGAGCTGCACAATTATTATACCATATTGTTTTAGCCTTCACTGGTGTTCTGAGGAGAATGTCTGACGTCCTGTCATTTCCAGGTAGACAAGTCCACAGTTACCTGGGCTGCTTGATGGTACAGGATGTGCTGCGTAACACCCGAACTCTGATCCATTGCTGGACCACATAGAGTCCAACAACCGAGTCTGTGCAGAATCTCAGAATAGAGCTTCCTGGCCTAAAGATCAGGAGGGAAAACTGTTAATCTATTGCTAACTAATTTATCTTTAAAATGTAATCATTAAATGATTTCTAATTTTAATGCTTTTACTTATTTTCAGAAATTTTAATAGATTTTTAAAAATCTATATGCCCTAAAAATTAAAGGCATATAAAAACTGTAAAAATGTTAAAAAATACCTTGAAGATTTTTCAGTCTCCAAGTTTTTACCTCCAGTTTTGTTTCCTATTGAGGACATCTGGGTGTTCCACCAGCAGGGGCTGAGGCCTTGCTATACCTTGATGAAATTCTCCCAGTGGTAGATTAGCCTCTGCACTTGGCCCAAGGGACCTGCCAAGTTGGGATGGTGAGCCACATCCAGCACAATGTCTTACATTCAAGTAACAATCAAATAACAATAATATTCTAAAATGTATTTATTATGAGATGGCAGAGGACCAATTATAATAGAAATGCATTGAAGGAGAATGTAGGGATTATACAAATATTCTGACAGTACAGAAGGGAGAATATGTATCACCCTTAAAATGGACACCTGGAGATCAAGTCTCAATGCTTGGTGTTATATCAGATTCAATGTAACAGCATTGCTTTACATCTCACATGATATAGCACGGCAGGATTACTCTTCACCCATAATAAACCAGAAAATGCTGGAAATAGTTTGCAGGTCAGATTGCATCTTATTTCAGACTTCTGCAGTTCTATTGATTTATATATTAGTCCAGTAAACAGACACTTCAGTTCGTGTAAAACAATGAATTTCCCCATGCTACCTTCCCAAGTTAAAACCTATTCTGGTCTTAAATATTAAATTTTTTTTTTGAAACTGAAGAGTTGTGTAAGATGTGGCTTGGGTTGTCATTGCAGTGCTGTGAAGGTCTGGCAGAACTACATAGGAAAATTGGATGTCCTGAAGAAGCTATCCGGTACCTCCTTGAACTACTAGCAATTTGGGAGCAAAGTGAACAGCAACCAGATAACTATCAATCTAGGTAAGAAAGGAAACCTTTATCTACAAGGTAAATCATTGAAGTTAACTCATCAAATTAAAGGCAGGCAAGTAGATATAGAAAGAATTAATACAAATCGAGTACCACTTATTGAAAATCCAAAACCCAAAAATCTCCAAAACCTAAAAATTTATTTGAACGCTGACATGACGTTACAATTAGGAAATTCTACTAGGGAATGTTCCCAAGTGTGTGCACACTACATACAGTTCAGAGAAGTAACATCACATATGTAATGAATAGAAGTTAATGAAAATAAACTACTGAAAAAAGCGAAAAAATGAAGATCTTAGTCATGTATTGAAAGAGTGGATTTGCCAGCATTGGAGCGAACATATGATGCTTAACAGTATGCTGATGATGAAACACACAGTCTATCATGATTAAAACTTGAAGGTAATTGTAGACTGGTTGCATAAATTTCAAAAAAGGCATGGCATTAAATTTTTAAAGTGTCTGCTGATCAAAAATCAGCAGAGAAGCTCATTGAGTTTGTCAAGATCGTTACTGATGAAAATCTAACATCAAAGCAAGTCTACAAGGCTGATTGTTTTTATATTTTACCTAAAAACTTAAAAGTGTAAAATACAAATACAGGTTACTGAAACCTTTTAATCAAAACATGGCAAGATAGGTGGAGACTGAAAGTCTGCTGTTGTTTGGTGTTATTCAACAGCTGACTGAGGTATTCTCCAGATACTGCTGTGCTGATACTGTTACCCTGCACACATTATATTTTCATTATATTAATGGTATGTAATAGTTTTTACTGTTAAGTACATATGTGTGATGGCAAGTGTAAGTCAAAAATTGCTAAAATCAGTGTCAGAAATGATGGTGATCTCAAGCTATTTCTTTATATATTCCGAAATCTGAAATCCAAAACACTTCCAACCCCAAGCATTTCTGACAGGGGGTACTCAACTTGTACTGAACATTTTTATCTTCACTGCATTCAATCTTTAACACCAATGACTTTCCTTTGTCTTTCCTTCGATTCCATTGTGTGTCCTTACCCCAACTCCAGCTTCCTTTAACAGACTGCAATCTGTGTCCTTGGCCTGACTGCAATGTCCACTCTTACTCTCTGTGCATTGTGTGTTCGTGTTTTGACTGACATGGTTGCTTGTCTAGGTGCAGCTCATGCCCTTCGTATCCCCGCCATTTGCTTCATTATTTTTAGCTTTTGCTTTTCATTTCACAATAATACGTAACATCCATGGTACACTACCTAACCCTTTCCAAAATATAAGGATCCATTTCCTCCTATAGACACTGGTCTATCAATGAGAGCATGAATTTAAGTTAAAAACTATAAGGATTAAATGAAAGTAAAGCTAAGAAATTATTTCACATAAAGATTAGTGTGATTTGGAAGTCAGCTTATGGGGTCTGAAACTCTCTTCAGAGATGAGAACTGTTTTAATGAGCTATTTATATGCTGCAACATTCAAGCTATTGACCAGGAGTTTGCAAGTGTGATTAGCTTGAATGTTGCTCTTTGTTTTCTCAAAATGTCAGTTGAATCTACTTCTGTGTTGAATTTCTTTAAAAAATTCTGTAGGAATTTTGTTAACTGAAGGTTCATGATCAGAATCAGGTTTAATATCACCGGCATATGTCGTGAAATTTGTTATGCAGCAACAGTACATTGCAATACATAATAATAAAGATTGCGAATTGCAGTAATTAAGTAGGTAGTGCAAAAAGGTGAGTTAGTGTTCATGGGTTCAATGTCCATTCCGAAATTGAATGACGGAAGGGAAGAAACTGTTCTTAAATTGTTGAGTGCCTTCAGGCTCCTGTACCTCCTCCTTGACGGTAGCAATGAAAAGAGGGCATGTCCTAGGTAATGGGGGTCCTTAGTGATGGATGCCACCTTTTTGAGGCATCGCTCCTTGAAGATGTCCTGGATGTTGAGAAGGCAAATGCCCAAGTTGAAGCTGACTGAGATTACAACCTTCTGCAGCTTAGGGGAACTTAGGAAGAAAGATAGGTGTATGACATTTGGTCACTGGTTAGCTCAGAGCGTATTGAATGGCAGAACAGAATCAAGAGTGCCACAGTGGTGTAGTTGGCAAATCCACTGCCTTACAGCCCCAGAGACCCAAATTCAATCCTGTCCTTGGCTACTGACTGTATAGTGTTTGCACATTCACCCTATAATTGAGTGGGTTTCCTCTGGCTTCTCTGGTTTCCTCCCATATCCCAAAGACACGTAGGTTGGTAGACTAATAGGACTACTGTAAAGTGTGCCTGATGTTTAGATGAGTCGAAGTACCTGGTGGGAATTGATGGGAGTATGGCAGGAATAGAAATGGGATTCACATATTTAATATGTTATTAACTGTATCAATATATCATAATATAATAATAGACAATAGACAATAGGTGCAGAAGTAGACCATTCGGCCCTTTGAGCCTGCACCGCCATTTTGAGATCATGGCTGATCAATTCCTATCAATACCCGGTTCCTGCCTTGTCCCCATATCCCTTGATTCCCCTATCCATAAGATACCTATCTAGCTCCTTCTTGAAAGCATCCAGAGAATTGACCTCCACTACCTTCCGAGGCAGTGCATTCCAGACCCCCACAACTCTCTGGGAGAAGAAGTTTTTCCTTAACTCTGTCCTAAATGACCTACCCCTTATTCTCAAACCATGCCCTCTGATACTGGACTCTCCCAGCATCTGGAACATATTTCCTGCCTCTATCTTGTCCAATCCCTTAATAATCTTATATGTTGCAATCAGATCCCCTCTCAATCTCCTTAATTCCAGCGTGTACAAGCCCAGTCTCTCTAACCTCTCTGCGTAAGACAGTCCAGACATCCCAGGAATTAACCTCGTGAATCTACGCTGCACTTCCTCTACAGCCAGGATGTCCTTCCTTAACCCTGGAGACCAAAACTGTACACAATTCTCCAGGTGTGGTCTCACCAAGGCTCTGTATAAATGTAAGAGGATTTCCTTGCTCTTGTACTCAATTCCCTTTGTAATAAAGGCCAACATTCCATTAGCCTTCTTCACTGCCTGCTGCACTTGCTCATTCACCTTCAGTGACTGATGAACAAGGACTCCGAGATCTCTTTGTATTACTCCCTTACCCAACTCTATACCGTTCAGATAATAATCTGCCTTCCTGTTCTTACTCCCAAAGTGGATAACCTCACACTTATTCACATTAAACGCCATCTGCCAAGTATCTGCCCACTCACCCAGCCTGTCCTAGTCACCCTGAATTCTCCTAACATCCTCATCACATGTCACACTGCCACCCAGCTTAGTATCATCAGCAAATTTGCTGATGTTATTTTCTATGCCTTCAGTGTGACATGTGATGAGGATGTTAGGAGAATTCAGGGTGACTAGGACAGGCTGGGTGAGTGGGCAGATACTTGGCAGATGGCGTTTAATGTGAATAAGTGTGAGGTTATCCACTTTGGGAGTAAGAACAGGAAGGCAGATTATTATCTGAACGGTATAGAGTTGGGTAAGGGAGTAATACAAAGAGATCTCGGAGTCCTTGTTCATCAGTCACTGAAGGTGAATGAGCAAGTGCAGCAGGCAGTGAAGAAGGCTAATGGAATGTTGGCCTTTATTACAAAGGGAATTGTTAATGTAAATGGTAAACAGCTGTGGTCCCAATACCGAGCCCTGTGGCACCCCACTAGTCACCACCTGCCATTCCAAGAAACACCCATTCACCGCTACCTTTTGCTTTCTATCTGCCAACCAGTTTTCTATCCATGTCAATGTCTTCCTCCCGATGCCC
The DNA here is from genome assembly GCF_048418815.1 of Hemitrygon akajei. Classification (NCBI taxonomy): domain Eukaryota; kingdom Metazoa; phylum Chordata; class Chondrichthyes; order Myliobatiformes; family Dasyatidae; genus Hemitrygon; species Hemitrygon akajei. The sequence goes on from NC_133130.1 coordinate 143,264,796, forward strand.
TGAGCTTTGATTTTACCCACCAATCTTCTATGTGGGACCTTATCAAATGCCTTCTGAAAATTGAGGTACACTACATCCACTGGATCTCCCCCGTCTAACTTCCTGGTTACATCCTACATAATATGTAGTTGAAACTAATAACATTAATATCTAGTTCATAATAAATTAGTGTAAATAGGTGGCTGGTGGTTAGCACAGACTCAGTAGGCCTAGGGCCTTTTTCTGTGCTATGTGCCTCTATGAGAAACTAAATGGTCTACACCTGTTCCTAAGTTCCCATGTTAGACACTTTTACAGATGGTGGAAGTATTTAATAGGGTTGGATATTTTTGATCCAGAGACCAAATTTCTCTGGTGCACAGTGAAAACCTCCTTGCTTTTAAGACTTGCCTCCCCCAGAAATGCACTAAAATGTTAGCCATGCTTGTGAGCTCAGAATCTGGAGAGGGGCTGAGAAGCTTTGTACCCCCCCCCCCCAACCACCCACCCACCCACCCAACTCAAAATGAGCATGCAACAAACTAAGCCAACCTGATACTCATTCTTTTATCAGTTAAATGACTTGCGTAATTGTGGAATACTGAAGTTATCCAACGGTAAGATGCTCTTGATATTCAGTTGTAGTGCTTGGCTACTGCCTCAATTTTAGTTCCTCTTGAGTCTACGGTTTGTTTCCTAACGAGTTATGACATTGCAATCAATCAGTGTGATGCTGACTTGCCTTGTTGTTTCCGAGTGCAGAGAATTCTGGAATTCAGAGAGCAAAAAGGCTGCCTACTTGAACCTGACTGAAGCCTATTGTATTATTCATCAATACCAGAAAGCACTGATATTTGCGAAGAAGTACCTGGAGCACTTAATAGGGGGACCAACTAGTGACTGCAGACAGGCTATTACATATGCTTATTATCAGGTGGGTAGATTTTTAATGGAAAATATCTACTCATTGTTGAGGGCTGAGAATAATCTAAGCACTGCGAGTTGTCATGAAGATGCACAGGCTCACCCTCGTTCATGTGTTGTTGGGCCACAAGTGGCAGTAATTTCTGCTGTGGGAATACAATCAACTTCAGTCACAGGTGTTCCCTGCAGAAGGTTACGTGGTGGAGCTCAAAATGGTTAAAAGGAATTGCTAAAGAAGGGTTACGTGTTAAACCAAGGTAAGTGGTTTTAAAAAGGAGCAAACACTATTCTGCGGTTAATGATGGAAAGGAACTTTGAAAGCATCATGCCCTTCCAATGAGGGTAAACATCATCCCTGCATTGATGCTGCTAAACTCCTTGTGAATTTTACATATTGCAATGAAATCACCTTTCATTTTTATAAGTTCCATGGAGTAAAGGCCGTGTGTGCTTATTCTTTTGTCATATGACATGCTAGCCACACGGGGAATTAATCTGGAGAAACTTCGATGTACTTCTTTTATCATAAGTTAAATAGTGTCTATCTGTTATTTGCTATAGAAACTGCTACCTTAGGTCTTAATATCATAAGAGATTGTGCCACTTGGTTATATGCTATGACACTGCTTGTGTCATACCTGTATTTCATTTAACCATGCTCAAAGTACTAACAGGTCAGTAAGCTTCTAAGGAAAAAGAAACAGAGTTAATGTTTCAGACAGTTGAGGATTTGCCTGAACAGTTACCTGAAGGGCCTCAGAGCTGAGTCTTTTAACTATTTCTCTTTCCACAGATACTGCCTGATTGGCTGATGATTTACAACATTTTACATTTTGTTTCAGATTTCCAGCATCTGCAATAGTTTTATTTTCCTTTAAATTAATTCAGTTTAATTATGTCCTGATTCTTGACTGGCCAGGGTATGCATGGATACAGGGAGGAAGCAGGAGATTGGGGCTGAGAGGAAAATTGGATCAGCCATGATGAAATGATGGAGCAGACTCAATGGGCCAAATGGCCTAATTCTGCTCCTGTATCTTATGTCTGATAATCTAATAATAATAATAAATACATTATTGATCCCGAGTGGGAATTTCTTTCATTACAGCAACAACATTTAGAAAACACTTAGCAGTGTTCAGACATAGCTAATAATAAAGTACACAGTAATAATATACACAATAATAATTTACCAATGTGAAATAGTAATCTACAAAATAGTAAAACAGAGACTGTTGCATTATGCTGTGTGTTCTCCTGTTGCACAGCGATGAACTGTTGTATATGCCTATTGCGATTGGTAGGAAAGATTTTCTGTAACGATCCTTGTGACAGCGGAGCAGAGTGAGTCTGTTTGAAAGGGTGCTCTGCTGCTTATTCAGTAGGTCATGGAGAGGATGTGGCAGATTGTCTGTAATGGATAACAGCTTATTTAGTGGCCTCCTCTCCACCACTAACTCAATAGAGTCCAGGTTGGAGCCAAAGATGGATCCAGCCTTTTTGATGAGTTTATTTAGTCTTTTTGCATTACCAGCACTGGTGATCACCTAACATAAAGCCTCAAAGAAGACTGCACTCATTACAACAGACTGGTAAAAGATCTCCAACATCCTGCTGCACACATTGAAGGATCTCAGCTTCCTTAGAAAATAGTCTGCTCAACCCCTCCTTGTAAACAGCCCTGGTGTTGGTTTTCCAGTCAAGTCTCTGTTTATTTTATGCTCCTTCTAGTGTGTGACAGTGATATCTGCTTGGGAGACCAGTTCAGATGAACAACTTGGAATATTTTCCAGGCTATGTGTCAGGAACGGGGCCGGATGGACCCAAATGCAGGACGCAGACACTGAAGTACTAGTGGGAGGACAGGATGGGGATGCCATAGCATTTAAGGGTAGAACTGGGGTTCAGGTAGATAGAGTGTCGGGCAGGCAGAGCAGAGCGGGCCCACGGAGTTCAGGCAGGCAGAGCGGAGCGGGCTCCCGGAGTTTGGGCAGGCAGAGTGGAGCAGGCCCCTGGAGTTCAGGCAGGCAGAGCGGAGTGGGCTCCCGGAGTTCAGGCAGGCAGAGCGGAGCGGGCTCTCGGAGTTCAGGCAGGCAGAGCGGAGTGGGCTCCCGGAGTTCAGGCAGGCAGAGCGGAGCGGGCTCCCGGAGTTCAGGCAGGCAGAGCGGAGCGGGCTCCCGGAGTTCAGGCAGGCAGAGCGGAGCGGGCTCCCGGAGTTCAGGCAGGCAGAGCGGGCCCCCGGAGTTCAGGCAGGCAGAGCGGAGCGGGCTCCCGGAGTTCAGGCAGGCAGAGCGGAGCGGGCTCCCGGAGTTCAGGCAGGCAGAGCGGGCCCCCGGAGTTCAGGCAGGCAGAGCGGAGCGGGCTCCCGGAGTTCAGGCAGGCAGAGCGGAGCGGGCTCCCGGAGATCAGGCAGGCAGAGCGGAGCGGGCTCCCGGAGTTCAGGCAGGCAGAGCGGAGCGGGCTCCCGGAGTTCAGGCAGGCAGAGCGGAGCGGGCTCCCGGAGTTCAGGCAGGCAGAGCAGAGCGGAGTGGGCTCCCGGAGTTCAGGCAGGCAGAGCAGAGCGGGCTCCCGGAGTACAGGCAGGCAGAGCGGAGCAGGCTCCCGGAGTTCAGGCAGGCAGAGCAGAGCGGGCTCCTGGAGTTCAGGCAGGCAGAGCAGAGCGGGCTCCCGGAGTTCAGGCAGGCAGAGCGGAGCAGGCTCCCGGAGTTCAGGCAGGCAGAGCGGAGCAGGCTCCCGGAGTTTGAGTTCAGACAGACAGGTCCCCGGGGTTCAGGCAGGCAGGCAGACAGGTTCCCGGAGTTCAGGTAGGCAGACAGGTCCCTGGGGTTCAGGCAGGCAGGCAGGCAGGTCCCCAGGGTTCAGGCAGGCAGGCAGACAGGTTCCCAGAGTTCAGGCAGGCAGACAGGTCCCTGGGGTTCAGGCAGGCAGGCAGGCAGGTCCCCAGGGTTTGGGCAGACAGGCAGGCAGGTCCCCGGGGTTCGGGCAGGCAGGCAGGCATCCCGGGGTTCGGGCAGGCAGGCAGGCAGGTCCCCAGGGTTCGGGCAGGCAGGCAGGCAGGTTCCCGGGGTTCGGGCAGGCAGACAGGTCTAGGTGGCTAGATAAGCTGGTGGAGAGCCCTCCCTGGGCGGGCCGCATATATCCCGGGTAGGGCCGCCTCCCAGGCGGAAACACCGGAGGACTGGGCACGACGCGGACCCCTAGGCGGGTGTGGGGCACAATCCCAGGGTTCGGGCGGAAGAGGAGGACGGGGCAGAACCCCTGCCAGGCAGCGGCAGACCGGCCGGGCCTGCCTGATGGAGGCAAGGGATAGGAACGGGCAGAACCACCACCGGGCCGCGGCTGGTCAGTCGGACCCGCCCGACGGAGGCAAGGGATAGGAACGGGCAGAACCACCGCCGGGTAGCGGCAGTTCGTCCGGATCCGCCCGACGGAGGCAAGGGGTAGGAACGGGCATAGGTCCAGGGTGACCAACACAACAGCCATGATAGCAGGAAAATTGGGAAAGGCCGGCAGACAGCACGACTGCGTGAACAAAACAAATGAGCGGAGAAGCGGGACCAGCGCATGGGAAGAAAGGTGGGGGAGAGGACCAACCTGGCAGTACTGGTACAGGGCAGAGAAGCATGATGAGGAGTGGATCTGAACCCGGGCAGGATAACAGAATGCAGAGAAGAGTTCAGAGCCGGCGGGGAAACAGAACAAAACGACCACCCGCCTGGTCCCAGTCCCAAGGCCCCTTATAAACACCTGCAGCTCAATGAGTCACAGGTGTGCCTCCTTGAGCCAGGAGGGTCTTAACTAGTTCACGGGTGACGGGAGGGGCAACTGCAGGACCCAGAGTCCGGAGCCCTTGGACCGGATCGAGACCCAGAACGCGGATTCCGGACCAGACCGGACCCTGATACTATGTCACCATTTTGAAATGAAATTAGGTCTGTCCTGGTTTTTCAGTCTATAGGAATAGTACCTTTCTTGACATAAATCATTTATATCTCAGCTAGAAAGCAGAAGACCCCAACTTATTTAAATGAATAAACACCTAACACTACCATTATTGAGTTGGAATCTGATAGTCTCATGATATAGCTTCAAATTACTAACCTCAGACTCCATACCTTTACAATAGAATACTACTCAGACAAAGCACAACACAAAATGTGCTTCATAACTGGTTTGGACTTTCCTGTAGCCTTTGGGCTCATAACCCGCTTGTGTCTGTATTACAGAAGCCGGAACTAGAACTGGGAGAAAAACTACATTCTAGCTACTGCTGAACACTGGTTTTCAATCTCAAGCAATGCCCTTGCAATGATGTTTGTTATTTCATTAATTTCTCCAGCCCAAAAAAACCCCTCAAGTCTCTGCTCCTCCAGTTCTAGCCTCCTGCACATCCAAGTGCTACACTGTCTACACTTCAGTCATCCATGATCTACTCTCCTTAAGTTATTGCCTCTTCACATTTCTTCCTTTCTCTCCTCCTTACAAACTGTTCCTCTCTGGAGTTTTATCTTAATTTCTGCTTAAGTGGATTGGCGTCAAAATGTACTTGCCAACATTTTAGTGAAATGCTTTGGACATTTTACTACAATAAATACAATTGCAAATACTAACTGTTGCTCTCAAATCTTGGGTACACAATAAGGATATAGAAGAGGTTTTGTGGGACTGCAAGCCATTCTCGTGTTAGGTTTTTGATGATGCAAAAAAATCTTTCCAGTGTTTCCATTGCTATTGGTTTTTAAATTGGATTGGGGGTAGTTGGGAGTGTCAGTAAAAGATGATGATTCACTGTGTTTGTGTTGCAGGTTGCTAAACTACAAGAGAAGTTGGGGCTTTACAATGAGTCGGTGAACAATTACCAGCGGTATTGCGAGTTAAGCAAGGTACTGGGCAACAGCATAGCTGCAGCTGAGGCCCATGGAGCAATGGGTTCAATTCATGCAGCACTTGGAAATTATGACCTTGCCATGAGTAATGCTCTCCAGGGCTTCAACTTGTCCAGAGCTGTCGGAGACCGACAACTTCAATTAGCAGCACTGATTAGATTTGGTGACATAAACAGGATGATGGAGTGCTTTGAGGAGGCAACAAGTTGGTACGAACAAGCATGGGATCACAACAGGATGGGAGATGAGCCCAAACTGAAGTGTCAGACTGCACTAGGTTTAGCGGAGGTTTACGAAGGGACAGGTCTTTGTCAGCATGCCTTGTACTTCTATGAGCAGGCACTGGAGGCTGCAGAGGAGATGGATGAAGATGAGCAGATCTACAAATGTAAATTCAAAATTGCATGCCGCTGCCAGTTTTCTTACTCAGAAAGGGAACTGAAGAAAGGATATGAAGCCTTTAAGGATGTGATAACACATTACCATTGGCTTAGTAGGAAATACACAGTGGAAGGAAATGTGCTACCTGAAGAAATCACTGATGTTCTTCTAGAGAGTTATGATGGGATCCAGGCAATCGTTGAAAAAATGGGTGACCATTTAAAGGCACTACAGTATGCAGAGGCCGGGAGGAGACACAGATTTCTAATGTATACATTCATGAAAGAGGAACACTCAGCAGGGAATAGTGTGATGGATCAGTCATTGTTATCAGCCATCCCAAGCTTAGAGGAAATTTACAGCATCATGGATGCCACCTCTGGATCTGTGTTGTATTACTCATTGGTGGAAACAGGCCTGTTTGTCTGGTTGCTGAAGGCAAAGGAGGGGCTAGTTTATTTTCATGCTACCAACAGCGCTGTATCAGAAGCTGTCTATGAACAGATCTGCCAGTTCCTACACCTACTGAAGAACAAGTCACTGCTTTATGAGACTGAAGCCAGGAATATCCCAAAAAGGCTGAAGCAAAACATCATTGGCAAACAAAGCAAGGTAATCTTGCACTGGAGTGTGCACTGTGCCCTACTGGATATGTGTTTCTGGTCCTTCATTGGCTATCACTGTCAACCCTAAATCAGACAGCTGTAGATTCAATGTCCTTCCAGGGACTTGTCTATAAAATTTAGGAAGACAATTGAGTGTATCATGAAAATTTTTTGTCTGAATCTTAGTACAGCCTTGTAACTGCCTGTTATGTCGCTGGCGTTTAGGGCAGCAATGAAGGTCCTCCATCTCTGTCTGTCCATACAATCACACACAGATTTAGAAGGATTCTTCATTTCTGTTTCCACAAAAAATTTTTTACTAGTCAGGTTTGTTAGCTCTGAGCTGAATCTCCGGATCTGGAGGACCAGTGGGCCACACTTAGTTTGGCCTGTACCCTTTGACCTATTTAGCGTGGATGGCCCTACCAAGAGCCAAAGCACAATGCCCTGATTCCAGCTAACATAGGTCTCCAGGTCATTGAGGCACACAAGCCTCTGAACCCTACAACAAATTTGTTGTCCTCATGGAGGTTAGTACAGTCTTACAGATAAAATATTAAGCCAAGACCATGCCTGACTTATCAGGCGTCTATAAAATGTCCATTCAAAGTAAAATGGGGAGTTCCCCTGCACTGGTGTTTGTTCCTTATGTGACTTCACTGAAACAGGTTGTTGGCTCATTATCTCACTGCTGTTTGGAGAACTTTATTGTGCACAAATTGACTTTATTCAGTCCTGATTTGGAATGACACAGGCCAAGGCAAGCATTGCCTAATTGCACTTGACAACAGTAGGGATTGATACACCACCTTATAGAGCTGCTACTGTGGTTTTGGAACAAGGGTTGATAGGGATGTACTTCAAGTTCCTGAAGGTGTGCTATTTGAAAGTAAGCTTGCAGGTTATGTCTCTACACTTTATTAACTTTGTTGATCTGGATGATCTAGCTGAAATACTTGGGGAATACTTAGTGAGTTGTGGCCATGCATTTGTCTTGTCTTGTACGTACTGCACCAAGCAGCACCGCTGCGCTATAAACATGCAGCTTTGCTGATGGTGCAAAACATACTGGAAAAGGAAGTGGATCTTTAAGCTGATGGTAACACAAGACACTGCAGATGCTGGAGTATGGAGCAAAAAACAAACTGTTGGAGGAACTCAGCGGATCAGGCAGTATCTATAGGAGGAAATGAACAGTCAATGTTTTTGTTGAGATGTTTCGTCTGGACTGAATGTAGAGGGGAGGGAGTCGTTATAAAGGGGTGACGGTAATGGTTAGCGTAAGACCTCACAACATGGATTCAAGTGAGGAGGAAGGAAAGGTGGAACTAGTGGCAATGACTGGGAGGAGAAAGGGAGAGGTAGATGGTGGAATCTGGTAGCTGCAGCATGAATCCAAATAATGGTGAGCAAATGGAACAGTGAGCGGGAGGGGACTCATTGGGGGGGGGAGGGAGGGAGAGAGAGAGAGAAGATTACTTGAAAAGGTAATGGATGGATTGGCTGTAAAGTGGACTGCTTTGTCTAGTCAATATTGAGCTTGTTGATGTCATTACAGCTGTTCTCATTCAGGCAAGTGGAAGGTATGTCTGGATCCAGACTTTTCACCTTGTGGTAGCTGTGGGGAGTTAAAATGTACGTCAATTATCAACCTCAGAATTGTTCTTGTAGCCATAATGTGGAAGTTAATGACGAAAATGATAATACAGTTGAATATCAAGGTAAAGTAGTTATACTCTCTCTTGCTGGCAGGTGAGTACTCAAGTTAAAGCAGTATCAAAACTTTAGAGTTCTCGTTCACCCAAAATAATTTGAAGTGCTCCAGAGGAGTATGAAAATTGTATTGTAAGTTAAACTGTTGAAGTGTCCAATAGTCACTAGCATAATTAGTTACCAAGTGTGCTAATGAGCTATGTTGTTAGGACTGGCCGGAATTTCCTTGAGCTTGAGAGAAATACTAGCACCCAAGATTTTTACTTCCAATTCATCCAAAATACATAGACCTGTATTTGCTGAATGAAGCCTAGCATGGGCACCATAGATAGTCACTTAAAAAACCAGAATTGTATTTACAAAATCATAAATTTTATTATGAATCTCTCCTCTACAACCCTGCATTTTCCCAAGAAATAGTTTAGCTTTTATCAGGTGTCTTTTTCTAGAAGTTTGTTAGTGAAATCTCAAGATAAATTTTGTGTAGTGTTTAAATTGAATGTCTATTCTGGTTGATCCGATACAAATCCCATTCCACCTCAACACATTGGGAGACAATGATGAACATACACCCGTTGAAATTAGAGTTATGTAGTGATTTAGCATGGAGCCAGGATAGGCCAACCACCTCTGCACCAATCCCATTTCACTCTCCCCACATTCCCCTCAACTCCCCCCTACCCTCCCAATTCTCAACTCCACACCAGGATCAATTTGCAGTGACCAATTAGCCCACCAGCCCACATTTCTTTGGGATTTGGGAGGAAACTCAGTGAACCCAGTGGAGCCCACCTATAGACAGAGAGGACATGCAAACTCCACACGGACAGCACCGGTGGTCAGTACTGGGTCCAGGCCTTGGAAGCTATGAGGCAACAGCTGTACTAACTGAGACTGTGCCACCCAGATAAGGAGAAACTTGAAAGTAATGTATCCGTAAATTAGACTATGGAATGTGAATAGTTTTAAGTTCAGAATTGATACCTGAATCTAATGATGACTAAATCTCACTCATCTCATATTCTGATGTCCTTTTGCTGCAGAGGCTGTGGATTCCCCATTCATCATGTAAGAATCCCGGGGCAACCTGCAGGCTGCCAGAGGATGAGGAAGAGACGGAACTCTGGAAGCAGATGTACCTGCTCCTGTTTGGACCTGTAAATGAGTTGCTAGATGATTTGCAACCAGGCAGCACCATTTTGATTATACCAGACAAGAATCTCATCCAGGTGGGTTTGAGCAAGGTGGAGCTGTTGAAATGTTGGAGCAGAAGGGATTGTTTGAAATTGTAATGAGGAGATTCTATAATAAAACATCTCTGTAAGTTATGATATTGTTGAGAGGGGATTATAAAGGGCATAGACAGATTAGAAACCTATATAAAAATGTGAAAGTATATAGGTGAAGAATGGGACTAGCAAATTTGCTCCTACGCTGAGCTGACACACAATGAACTGAATGGCCACCATCCAGCTGGATTATTCTGTGATTTTGTAGCTGAGGAATCACATGGAAGTAATGCATACAATACAGTGAGTCTCTGCTAAATGGAATAGCAATGGAAATTTAGTGGGAATGGGAATTCAATGCAAAGATGGAAGGGTAGGCAGTGCACTTGAAACCAAGGGGCAGCAATAAACATGAACAAAATCAAAGTTATTTGGATATATAAATAAAAATTAAAATAGAGTAAGAAGATGGAATATTAAAAAGATCAAAACTGAATTAAACAAAAAAGTATATGTACGTAAATAGAGAAATAACAGATTTTGGGATACCAAAGTTAAAGCATAGGCCAAATAAGATTTTAAGCATTAAGTGAGCAGATGACTATAGTAATTCAGGATCCTTCAGTTGTCCTGGGAAACTGAAACACATTATTTCAAAGTTCAAAGTAATTATCAAAGTACATAAGCAACCCTGAGAGTTGTTTTCTTGTGGGCATTCTCAGTAAATCCAAGAACCATAATAGAAACAATGAATCCTAAAGGGTAAGTAGGAAATACCTCCAGTTAGTTAATCTCAAGCTCAGGTTTCTGAGCTTAAGAAGCATTAAGAAGTGGAGCAAATCACATGGGAAGCTGGAGACATCTTGATTCTGGTCACATCAGAGAGTTCAAATGAACATTACTCAATGTAGGTAGCAGGATACAAAGAGACACCTAAAATCCAGAACTGCGGTACCCTGATAATAATTATGGGTGCTAAAGCTGACAGCAGTTTGAGCAGAGTGCAGTTTTAAGTATGTTGATAGTACTGTGGAACAATGACTGTACAGATAAGAACAGTGCAGAAATATGGTGATTATAGTGTACTTTATAACAAGGTGACAGGCACTCATTGATACAACTCCCACATTTGTTCAAAGTTCAAAGTAACTTTATTATCAAAGTATGTAAATGTCACCATATTCTACCCTGAGATTCGTTTTCTTGCAGAAATATTCATAAATCCAAGAACCACAATAGAATCAATGAAAGATTGCACCTAGCAGAACAAAAAAACAGTGTGCAAAAGAAGACAAATTATCCAAATAAAAATGAAAAACAAATAATAATAAATAAATAAGCAATAAATACCAAGAACATGAGTATGCTTGAAAGTGAGTCCACAGGTTGTGGGAACAGTTCAGTGATGGGACAAGTAAAATTGAGTGAAGTTATCCACATTGGTTCAAGAACCAGATGGTTGAGGGGTAATAATTGTTCTTGAATTTGGTGGAGTGAGTCCTGAGGCTTCTGTACCACCTTCTTGATAACAGCAGCAAGAAGAGAGCATGACCTGGGTGGTGGGTGTCCCTGATGATGGATGTTGTTTTCCTGCGATAGCGCTCCGTGTAGTTGTGCTCAATGGTGGATTGAGCTTTACCCGTGATGAGTCCATCACCCACTACTTTTTGTAGGACTTTCCGTTCAAGAGCATTGGTGTTTCTATACCCTGCCCTGATGCAGCCAATCAATAGATTCTCCACCACACATCTATAGAAGTTTGTCACAGTTGTAGATATCATGCCAAATCTTCACAGACAGAAGTAGAGGTGCTGCTATGCTTTCTTCGTAATTGCTCTTACACGCTGGGCCCAGGACAGGTTCTCTGAAATGAAATGTCTGAGGAATTTAAAGATGTTGTTTCCCTGATGCCAAGATTTAAACTGTCAGGGAGAGGGAGCAGATGTTTTAAGAAGGGTAAAAACAACAGGGGAGAAGTCTGTATTCTGTAGGTAAATAAATCATTTGGAGGGAATTTCAAGAGCTTTAGGGGCTGACTCAATGCGCTACATCTGATAAATATAGGAATGGTAAGGTGAAGTTGGTTAACAAGCAGAAATGGTACAGGAAAGAGAAATTTCTGGCTGCAAAGTTTTAAGCAACCACTAGACTTTGTGTATTGACAGTGCAAATAGTTCTTTAGAGAAAAGTAATTATTATCTGATGGATTTTCCCTGTAATTAGAGGCAAATCAGTCAGAACCTTGAACAAAGACAAAATCAAGTATGAAGGTGTAAACTTAAATTTTAAAAAGTAAAATATAGATTAAAATATTGCTAAAAATTCCACAGAGATTAAGATAAATTTAGATTAATAAAAGGAACTTATAATGTTGCCAAAGGTCAGAGTAGAGAATACGGAGAGTTACAGGAAGTGACAATGATTAACCAAAACAATTGATAAATTGGGAAATGGTCTGTTATCAGAATATATTAGTAAGAACACAAAAGCTTCCACAGCTTTGGAAAAATGAGAAGAGTAGCAAAATTAATTTATCTATCTAGCTATTTATATATTTGCTTTTTTTGCTTTGCACAGTCTGTCTTATTTTGTACATTGGTTGTTTGTCAGTCCTTGTGTATGGTTTTCATCGATTCTGCGTAATTTCTATGTTCTACTGTGAATGCCTGCAAAAATGAATTTCAGGGTAGTGTATGGTGATGTAAAATGTACTTTGATAATTTTACTTTGAATTACTATAAGGAATAAAGAGATCGCAAATATTAAATATTTTACACCACACTTTACAGCAGAGGGCAGTATTGTTGCATACCAGTTGATTCTGCAATCTCTCAGCTCCAGTGACCTACATTTGTTCCTGACTGATGCTGTCTGTCTGTGTAGAGTTTACACATTCTTATGACTACGTAGATTTCCCCTGGGTGCTCTACTTTGATCTGCATGAACAGCATTTAAGACAAGCCTTTCACTGTATGTCAGTACATGTGACAATACCCAATTCCAAGTCGAATTTAACGGAAGGTTGCTGTAAGTTATCCCTTGTTATGTGGGTGGGTATTAGGAGGATCAGGAGGGAGTTAGTGGGAATGTGCAAAAGAATAGGTTACAGGCAAATCAGGGGAAAAGTTAGTGAGATAGATTTGTTCTGAGAGTCAGCATGGATTTCTTGGTGTTCACCTGGCGGAGAATCTCACCTGGTCCCTCAACACCAGCTCCGTAGCCAAGAAAACCCAGCAGCGTCTCTACTTTCTGCGAAGGTCGAGGAAAGTCCATCTCCCACCACCCATCCTCATCACATTCTACAGGGGATGTATCGAGAGCATCCTGAGCAGCTGTATCACTGCCTGGTTCGGGAATTGCACTGTCTCAGATCGCAAGACCCTGCAGCGGATAGTGAGGTCAGCTGAGAAGATCACTGGGGTCTCTTCCCACTATTACAGACATTTACACCACATGCTGCACCGGCAAAGCAAACAGCATTGTGAAGGACCCCAAGCACCCCTCACACAAACTCTTCTCCCTCTTGCCATCTGGCAAAAGGTACCAAAGCATTTGGACTCTCACGACCAGACTATGCAACAGTTTCTTCCCCCGAGCCATCAGACTCCTCAATACTCGGAGTCTAGACTGACATCTACATCATTTATTATTATATTATAATTTGTCCTCTACTGTGCCTGTTGTCTTGTTTATTAATTATTGTACTGCCCTGCACTGTTTTGTGCATTTTATGTAGTCTAGTGCAGTTTTCATGTTGTTTTACATAGTCTAGTGTAGCCTTGTGCTGTCTCACATAGTCTAGTGTAGTTTTGTGTTGTTTCATGTAGCACCAGGGTCCTGGAGGAACGTTGTTTCATTTTTACTGTGTCCTGTACCAGTAGCTAATCGTTGAAACAACGATAAACTTGACTTGACTTGACAGGCCAAATGCCACTTTCCATGGCATAAGACAATATGGAAATGGAATATAATAGATGGTACACTAAAGAAGGTAAAGCAAAGGTCTGATAGCATTAGTGAAATGAAGAAAATTAATATTGCTAAGATAAAATAGAAAATACAAGATAACTGAAGCCCATTAAATAACGTGAATTTCATTTTCACACATCCCGTAATTATGAAAGAAATAGCTATAGAGACGGCAAATGCATTAGTAACTATCTTGCAAAAACTTATTAGATGTTATGACAGACCCAACAAATTGAAAGGTAGTGAATATAACACTACTACGTAAAAATGAAGAGAGAGAATATGAAACTGGGCTAGTCATCCTGCTATCGGTCGAAAAATGCTGTAATCTACCCTTAAGAGCATAGAAACAAGGCATTTAAGTTTTATAATAATGATTAGAAAGGGTTTTTCTGAAAGGAATATCATGTTTCCGAATTTTATAGTTACTTAATTATAAAGCTAAACAGGTGGGCAATCATTTAAAGCATTATATGAATTTTCAAAAGATGTTTGATAAGGTATTAAATAAATTATGTCATTTCAAAAGAATCCTAAATGCTTCCAAATGACTAAATAGATTAAGAAAAATGAATTTGGTGCACAGTTAATTCAAACTACAATGATGAGGAAAGAGGAAATCGAAAGATAGCGGTCTCAAGATGATGAAAGATTTGGAGATGAGACAGAAATAGGAAGATCATTACAAGTGTAATGCACCAGAAACTAGGCTGAATATTGAAAATACAGAGGCAATATAAAATAGAGAATAAAAGAGCAAAAAGCCACATTCGATAATTAATTTGCAGTCAGCATTGAATGGAATTGGGGAAAGATAATCAGGTGAAGGATTTGCCAATTGGAAAATCTTCTTGTAGAGGCAGAGGACATAGCTATCCAACTGAATGAGCACTTTCATTACTTTCTATTAGAGGTGTTGCTAATGTTGCATAAAGTAAGAGGCATTTGTCAAATTGTACAAGATAGAAATAGATCTAGAAAAGGTACTTGATAGGTTGGTAATCCTTAAAGTAGGAAATTTCCTGGGTCCAAATGGGATGCATCGAAAGTTGCCTAGGGTGGACATCTTGGGAACTTTGGCTACGATTTCACAGTTTTCCCTGGATATAGAGATAGGGCCAATGAAATGGTAGATTTAAAATATTACATGCCTGCTTAAAAAGAAGTGAAAGATAATCCTGCTTAACATCAATAGTAGGGAGCTTTTAGAGAGAATGATTTGAGATAAAATAACTGGCTTATTTTATTATAATAATTGTTCAAGACCCATTTGTCTTAGCAGTGATGGAGGACTTTAATAATGGAATTAAGCAGACTGATTTTCAATATAGTGATACAAGCTCAAACATTTTTGAGAAAGTGCCAGATAATAGACTTTTTGGTAAAAATGAAAGTCAATGGAAAATTGGATGCAGAAGTTGCTAAGGTTTAGAAACTGAGCTGTGATTTGCTAAAGAACTGTTCTTTCTTGGTTGGAAGATGGTGTATAGCAGTGTGGGGGTCCTGATGGAAGATATATTACAACAATAACTTATGTTACCACTCTTTAAGAAGGGAGGGAGGCAAAAAATGGGAAATTATAGGCAGGTTAATCTAACCTCAGTGGTTGGTAAGAATTTAGTGGGTTCTTTATTAAGGAAGACATTTTGGGTCACTTGGAAGTACATGATAAAAATAAACAGAAGTCAACATGGTTTCCTTAACGGAGATCTTGCCTGATATTAGTTTCTGGTGTTTAAATCAAAGATTGTTTTAGAAGTCAGAAACGAGGCGCAAAACTTGTTGCTTCATGATCATTTTATTACGAGTTGATAGTATAAAGAGAACAGTGGTCTTGCTACTTGAAGAAGAGAGGATCTAAAGAAGGCGCTTAGCATAAAATAGCTACTTTAATAACCCAAAAGATGAGGAGATTCCATAGATAAGAGACAACCAATTAGAATATACTTATTCAATCCTGCATTTAAAAAGGTTAACCAATGAGAAAAACACTTATTTACTTAAAGTGGTACAAAGCTTACAGGATTATATTTTATATAGCCACTAGAGGCATGCTGAACTGAAATGTATATAAGGACTGCTTAAAATACAAGCAGATAGCTGATTGCTAAACTGCAAAGAAAATGATAATTAAAATTAAATAGTTGGATCCAACACTGACAAATCCGTTGGAATTCTTTGAGGAAGTAACAAGCAGGATAGAGTATGTGAATGTTGTTTACTTGGATTTTTCAAAAGGTTTTTGACAAGGTACCACACATGAGGATGCAAGACAAGACAGGAGTCCGTAAGTGCTAAAGAAAAGGTACTAGCATGGAAGGAAGATTGACTGGCAGAGGGTAGAGAGTGCAATAAAGGGGACCTTTTCTTCTATTCTGTCAGTGACTTATGGTGTTCTGCAGGGGCTGGTGTTGGGTTTGCTATTTTTCACACTATATACTAATGATCTAGATGATGAAGTTGATGGCTTAGTGGCCAGGTTTGCCAATGATACAGTGATAGGTGGAAGGGTAAGTAGTGTTGAAGAAGCAGGGAATTTGGAGAAGGACCTACACAGGTTGCAACAATGGGCAAAGAAGTAGCAAATGGAAAACAGCCTAGGGAAGTGCACCCACCCTGCTCATGGATTGTCCGCCACACTTCGATCAGGACTATCCATGCCAGGACCACCAGACTCAAAAACAGTTATTTCCCTCAAGCTGTCAGACTGATCAACTCATCCACCCACTAACCCATCCCACAACACTCCCCGCAACCACTACTCTATCGTTTCCTGTCACGTCACCTTATGTCCAACCACTCCTGTACTTAGCATCACTTAATGTACATACAATAAGCTAATCTTATGTATCTATATTATTATGTTCTTTATGCTTATTGTATTTGTTTATGCTGCAAAAGATCTGGAGTAACAATCCTTTTGTTCTCCTTCACACTTGCGTACTAAAGTATACCAATAAACAATCTTGAATCTTGAATTCCCAACAAGTCCCTCTAGATCAGGGGTTCCCAGCATTTTCATGGCATGGACCAACGCCATTAAGCAAGGGATCTGTGGACCTCAAACTGGAAACCCTTGCTCTAGATTCTATCACTCTAATAGTGGTGATTTACAGTGTCCAACTTGGCTTCAAACTCACATCACATTGGCATGTGAGAGGAAACCCATGTGATCACAGGAAGAATTTTCAAATTCCACACAGACAGCACACGAGGTCAGGTTTGAATCTGGAACTCTGCACCTCTGTTCTGCCCATAACTGTAGCTGGTATTTTTGCGTGTATAACACTTTAGTACATAGAGATTGCTCAGTACATACAAAAATGTTTAGTGCCATCCACTATTCATTAAACCAATCTAACATCCTTGGACTCACTTTACACCACACGCTGTCGAAGCAGTGCTGCCAGGATAATCAAAGACATGACCCACCCAGCCAACACACTTTTTGAAGGTTCAGGAGCATGAAGATTCATACGGCCAGATTTGGGAACAGCTTCTTTCCAACTGTGATAAGACTGCTGAACAGATCCTGACCCAGATCTGGGCCATACCTTCCAAATATCTGGACCTGACTTGCACTACCTTACTTTCCCTTTTCTATTTTCTAATTATGATTTATAATTTAAATTTTTATTATATTTACTTCGATTCGTAATTCAGGGAGTGCAAAGCGCAGAATCAAACATCGCTGTCATGATTGTACGCTCTAGTATCAATTGTTTGGTGACAATAAACTAAAGTAAAGGCCACTTGTGAAATTCTGTGACAAACATCTGGCACAAAAAGGGGCAGGCCTGAAAACTGGATCAAGTCTTAATTGAGGATGAGGTCTGCTTTTCTTATTTCATTTCAGATTTCCAGCATCTAGAATGTTTTTGATTTTCATTTTCTGATAAATAATGCAGTTGAGCTGAAAGCACTGATGTACCAAATGAAGAGTGATATTTTAACTGCTGCCAAAATATGTCCTAAAGAAAGGCAAGAGGGTAGCTTAATGTTTCTGGTTATGAGGCTTTCAGATGAGATAAAGAATAGGAGATAAAAGAAGTATCAGTTTGGCTGAAGGAACAATCACAAGTAACGAGAAGGGAAAAAGAGCTCTGTCCTGCTGACAGAATTTAAATAGTTAAAATTAATATTTGCAGATATGCTTGAATAGTTGAAGTAAAAGAACAATGGAGTGGCATCGCACTGTTGAAGTGTGCAATTGACATCCAAACAGTCCTATGGTGATAAAAGAGTAGATCTCTTATGAATATTTCTGACAATAGCCAGAGCACTAGGGTATGAATCATGGAGAGTTTTGAATCATCCTCATATCAGCTGGGTTAGTGATTTGAGAATTCTTGACAGTAAGGATGTGGAGAAGACACTTCTTTAATGGGTGAATGTAGAACTAAGTGTCACTGTTTAATCAATGCTCAAAAGATGCTGGAGGAACTCAGCAGGCCAGGCAGCATCTATGGAAAAAAGTACAGTTGACATTTCAGGACATCCTGCAGAAGGTTCTTGGCCTGAAACGTCAACTGTACTCTTTTCTATAGATGCTGCCTGGCCTTCTGAGGTCCTCCAGCATTTTGTGTGCTTTGCTTGGATTTCCAGCATCTGCAGATTTCCTCTTGTTTGTCACTGTTTAATACTTCAGTGATTAGGTGAATTATTTTCCTTCAGATGGTTATAAGTTTTTGGATATCCCTCCCTCTAAAGTGGTTGAAGCAGTGTTTTTTGACCCTGTAACACTGTTTCTTCCGAACTGACTTCCTAAGAAAAGGTTGGGTTTATGTCTGAGCAAGTGCGTGAATGACAAGTGGTCCTCAGATCTGGAAACCAGTTCATGGGGGCCCAGAATAAACCACATGGTGACATAGCTGGGATGTATAAAAAGTTGTAGGTTTGAGAAAGTATGACATGTTGGATTTGCAAAGTTGTAAAAGCATGGTAAATCAAAAGGCATCCTTAGAGCTAGAACATGATTGTCACACAGAAAAATAAAATGGAAGATCAACACAGGTGGCAGAAGCAGCACAAGTGGGATATGTTGGAAAGCCTGGGGAACTATGCAAGAGGCTCATAGCATTTATGTGGCACTTGTAGATACTTTTCAAAGCTAAAAGTATTATAGATGCTATCAGTGACGATCTTGCAGAATAAAGTATCTGTGAGCAGAAGGCAGCCATTTTATAAGAAGAAGTGGGCACTGACACTTGTGTAATGTTAGTGAACTTATTAGCACTATTGAGTGTGATGAGGTGTCCCTTTTGATAAAATTATTGCAAAACTGAAGTACACCACCCCAGAACCAGATGCCATAGCAGGTATCTGGAGATTACAATGTCTGAAGGACTCCCTTGAACAGTTTAAATTTTAGAAAATTCTTGAGCTACAGGCTAGATTAGTCTGTGGGCCAAGTGACAAGAGAAACTCCAAATCTGTTCGTGTGCAGAGGGTGATGAAAACTGTGGTTTTGATGGAAATATATCTGAGAAACAGAGTTTGGGGAACTCATAGTAGAGATGTGAAATTATTAGGCGCAGCTAAAAGACAGCCTTGTCTTTTCCACCTGGACCTGATCACATGGATGATAAGAACAATTTTGATGGAAACAACAGCTTAACCAATAGATGTTGTGACTCCTCTGGTTATACAGGAAAGTTTTATGTGAAGGGGATGACTTACATTGGGCATTTTGTCTCAGAGGGAGCAGTCCCTTCAGATTGCTTACAGGGAAGGGTATGGGACAGGTATATTTGGAAAATTTTAAGTCAGTGACATTTCATCATTGATGACCTAATATTGTCCTTGCTTTTTCATTTGGTAACTAGTAAATACTAGAGAGATCCAGAATGAAATCACCTCCTTGATTTGATTCAATATCCCATCTTACTGGGCATTTATCTGCTGAGCAACTGGAATAATAGCTTTGCATTCCTAAAACCCAAATACTAACAGCAGCTAGACTTGGTTAAAACATAGCAACACACACAAAATGCTGGAGGAACTCAGCAGGCCAGGCACCACCTATGGAAAAGAGTACAGTTGACTGAGTACGGCCAAAACATCGACTGTATTCTTTTCTATAGGTGCTGTCTGGCCTGCAGAGTTCCACCAGCATTTTGTGTGTGTTGCATGGATTTCCAGCATCTGTAGATTTTCTCTTATTTGTGATTGGTTGAAACATATTGAACTCTAAATATAGCACCCTTTATAAGTTACAGTCATAGATTCTGCAGAATGAGCAACATATCAGTTCATTTTCAGTTGGTGAGCTTACCCTGCAACAGAGGCTATTATAGCTTTGTTTGTTCTTATCTAGCTCCCCTACTTCCTGCTGTCTAAATCTGATGGAAATCTTTTCTTTTAAATCCAAGATTCCATTTGCAAACCTGCCGGATTTGAAGAATAAGACACTGGGAGAGAAGTTTTGGATTACCCTTGCACCATCACTGTTTGCTGTTGAAGTTAGAGCTAATTTAATTGAAGATTCTAAGAATAAAACAAAAAGTAAATTAACTTCAGATGTAAGATCAGGTAATTAATCTCTTTATGCAACAGATCCAATACTTTATATTGCACTTCATTTAATATATTACATTTCATTTATTTTGCTTGAGAATCCTAAATTATATCTCTCCCAAATATCACTGATTATACCTGCAAGAAAACAAATCTCTTCCAGTGTAAGTGTCATAAAGACTTTCAAAAGACATATTTGTCATGGCTCAGTGGCAGCCCACCTGTTTCAAAGTCAGAGAGGGAAATTTTTGTTTCATGACAAATGTTATAAGTTGGTCTCTGATGCAAACAAGCATATTAATGGGGCAAGTTGAGCTACAGAATTCATTAATCAGGGTCAGCAGGTGGTCAACTGCTGCCCATTGGAAATCTGGGCAGTTGCAGATTCTGGTGCCAATAAATGTAGATGATATTGTTAACACTGGATTAATTTAACAGAGAAGGATACCACTCACTCCATCAAATTGGTACTATTTCTTTGAAAGATAGTTCCTGTTACTCTCTCCCTGTCTATCATTTCAACACTTTCTTCCTCAATTATTTATTGAATTCCCTTTTGACATCTGATATTGAATCTGTATTCCCTATCCTATCAGTCACTGAAATCCAAATTCCATATTTCACAATAAAGTAATTCTTTATATCACTTCTGATTCCATTGCCCACCTGTGCTTTTCTGATTGTGGATCCTTTGGTTATTGGGAAGTGGTATTCTTTACTCAATTCATCAAAACGTGACACAACTTTAAGGGCATAGCTTTAAGGAAAGTGGGGCAAGGTTTAAAGGACATGTGCAGGGCAAGTTCTTACAAAGAGTGGTGGGTGCCTGAAAGCTGCTGACAGAAGATGCTGGTGGAAGTAAATAGAAGCGGACAGTGGTTTTCAGATAGGCACAAGAATATGTAGTGAATGGAGGGAAATGGATCATGTGCAGGCAGAAGGGGTTAGTTTAATTTGGCATCTTGTTCAGCACAAACCTCATGGGCTACAGGGCTTTTTCTTCTTCGTCTTTAATGAGCACAACCCCAGTTTCCACAGACAATCTACATCACAAAAAATAATCATCTTGAGAGCAGTTCTAGTTAGCCTTTCATAGACTCTACAAAGCTCTACTTTATGCTAACAGTATGCTAACCAGGCCAAACCTGAACATTTTAAAAGGTCTGAAGATTGATGTCTGAGGGGAGCTGACATAGAAACAAGACCTCAGAGGGAGCAGCCATGATCATAATGAATGGGGCAGGCTTAAGGGGCAAGATGGCCGACCTCTTTCCTAGCTTCTTGTCTTCAGTTCCCGTTTGTTTAACAGCAAATATCTTATTTGATTCATTGATTGCTTTATTAATCTGCCGTGCTTCCTTCAAAAATATGAGCAAGGTACCCCCATTGAAATAGATCCATTTAACATGTATTAACATGGGAATGCTGTTCTGCAGAGCATTTTGAGCAGTACGTAATAGAATTTTATCAATATGATATTGGCTACGTCATTCAGTTTAGTTTGGTCTTTTATGCCTAAGGCATACAAGTTATAAAATCACTGATTTATGCAGCAAAAAAATGGCCCTTTCAGCCCATTTCATACAAGCCAAACATGATCTAGACTCTGCAGATAACAAATGTTTTGAACAGCTTCAATATAGTGTCCTAGCTCTTATTCTCAATACCTTGGCCTATTAAAGGTAACATTGATGAAGGCTCTCAGTTTGTAGTTTACAGGCTTATCTCTACTGCTTTCATTGAATAGGGGGCATAAGTGATCTTTCAGTACATCATCCATGGCTAGCAGTGACGTAAAAATCTCTTTCAGAGCCCCAGCAATCAGCAATCTCCTCCTTTGCTTCCCTACGCAAAATAGAATAGATCCTGAGCAACACACACAAAATGATGGAGGAACTCAGCAGGTCAGGCATCATATATGGAGAGGAACTAACAGTTGATGTTATGTGCCGTGACCCTTCTCCAGCATTTTGTTGCTCTGGATTTCTGGCATCAGCAGAATCTTTTGTGTTTATGTCTGGGATGTATTCTGTAAGGCCTTGGAAATTTTCCACCCAAATATGCTCCAGAATTTCTCTTCCTGCTTACCATCAGGTAGGAGGTACAGAAGCCTGAAGGCACACACTCAGCAATTCAGGAACAGCTTCTTCCCCTCTGCCATCCGATTCCTAAATAGACATTGAACCCTTGGACACTAACTCACTATTTTTTCATATACAGTATTTCTGCTTTTTGCACAATTTTTAATCTATTCAATATACGTATACTATAATTGATTTACTTATTTATTTACTATTTTTTTCCTCCTAGATTATGTATTGCATTGAATTGCTGCTGCTAAGTTAACAAATTTCACGTCACATGGCAGTGATAAAAAACCTGATTCTGATATAGCCACACTCTGGAATATCAACGTGCAACCCCCGCCCCAACTCTCCAGCCTGCCCATCCTTCTCCCTGGTGAATGCTAATATGATGATTCATTCAGTACATTATTTACATCTCCTGGCTGCACACATAGATTACCACTCTGGTCTATCATGGGACAGACTCTTTCTTTAACAACCCTCTTACATCTAATATACTTGTTAAAGATTTTTGGATTTTTCTGAATACTAATTGGCCAGGTCATTTTGCCCTCCTTTTTTCTTTCTTACATTCTCTCCTATATTCCCTATAAACCTCAAAGGACTCACTTGATATGAATTTTCAAATCTTACCATCTTTGTTTCTTACCCTTACAGGGACATGTTGACTCTGAATTCTTCGTACCTTGCTTTTAAATGCCTCCCACTTAATGAATGTCATTTCTCCTCTAGCAGTGTGTCCCAGTCTACATCCATCCGGTTCTATATTACACTTCTGAAATCCACATTTATGCAAAGGCCACTGTCCATGCATAGTGACATTAATTACTGAGCCAATAAGTCTTTCTCACGGCCGTATTGTCATCAATTTTAATGAAAATTAACAGTAGTTTAGGACAAGTGTGCTTTGCATGTTTTGAATCAGGCTCTCCATCTTTAGAACGGACTCCTGTCAGCTTTAAAACACTAAGCTTTGCTGCTGAAGTTAAATCCTTTATTTACTTCCAGTTTTCCAGGATTTCTCTCTTCTTCTGTGATTTAGGGTCTGTTTCTACAATGACTATGCTGGAACATATGGGTGGTTCTCAGCAGGAACTTAGTGGTTTGCAGAAGGTGGGACTCATGGACACTGTGAGTCACCTGGTTCACTGCACGTCCACCAACACAATTGTTGCCAGCTCACCGTACATCATTCTTCCATTCAAGCAGGCAAGTATGTGAACAGAGGCTGTATTGTTGCCTTTTAGTCTGGTTTTTGGTATTAACCCAGTAAGGTATTGTTCAACATTGAATGAAATTTGTTTTTTATTTAGAGAAAGTTGTAGGTAGACTAATTTACAATCACATTGTGTGCAGGCTATACTTTAAATAGCAAACCTTAAAAAAAAACAAGGCTCACATAAAATAACAACAGTTTTGGGGAGAATGGGGAACGGCAATAAATTAGAATTAGTAAGAAAAGGGAGTTGGAAAAATGAATGGATTTGAATGCCAATTAATCCCCAGGATCTGCAAAATGACAAGTTCAAGTTCAGTTTATTGTCATTCAACTGTACACATATTCCTCCAAAGGAAACAACATTCCTCCAGACCAAGGTGCACACCTCAGTACATATAACTCACACACATAATAAATAAAGTAATGTTACCACAGGTAAATTAACAAATAATAAGGTGCATTTATGACACAAGTTTCAGAAGTAAACAGTATCATGGTACAGGTGCTTCTTGCATGATGAGTCCTGGGCAGTGGCACAGAGTTCAGTAGTCTTATGGCGTGGGAGAAGAAGCTGTTTCCCATTTTAACAGTTCTTGTCCTAATGCTATGAAACCTTCTGCCTGAAGGTAGGGGGTCAAAGATATTGTTGGACCTATGGGAGGGATCATTGACAATGCTAAGGCCCATGCGTGCACAATACTCCTGGTGGCAAGGGGTCAAAGATATTGTTGGACAAATAGGAGGGATCATCGACAAAGCTAAGGACTGTGCATATGCAGCGCTCCTGATAGACCATGGTAGTGTAGCAGTTAGCACATTATTATGACAGCTCAGGGCATTCCGGACTTTGGAGTTCAATTCTGAAGCCCCCTGTAAGGAGCTTGTATGTTCTCCCTGTGAGTGCATGGGTTTCGTACAAGTGCTCCGGTTTCCTCCCACAGTCCAAAGAAGTAGCAGTCAGTAGGTTAATTAGTCATGATAAATGGTCCTGTCCTGTGATTAGGCTAGTGTTTAAATATAGATGGGCTGCTGAGTGGTGGATCTCGTTGGGCTGAAAGGACTTGTTCTGCGCAGTATATCTAAATAAACAAATATCTCAGATGAGTAGACGAGAGACTCCAATAATCCTCTCAGCAGTCTCGAAATACTTTGTAGGGACTTGCGGGTCAGATGCCTTGAAACTCCGGTACCAGATGGCGAGGTAGCCAGTCAGGACATGCAGTTATGAAAGATTTGGCAATTAGATAAAAAGCTGAAGATGCTGGAAGTCTGAAATATTAAATGCTGAGGAAACTCAGCAGAACAGGCAACATCTGTGAAAAAAGAATAACAATTCAGGTGAAAAGAGTAGCAGAAAAGATGATGGATGCACTGGCCGTCATCTTCCAAAATGCAGATGAAATGCTGAATGGAATTTGTATTCACTACAATCTGAAGATGATAAAGCTTCTAGCAAGAAAATTTATTCACAGATGTAGAAACTCTTTGCATTTGTAAGGGACAAAGGCTCCAAGACCTGAACATAGAAGTAGGAGCAAGGCATCTGCCCTTCATGCTTGCTCCTGCAATAAGATCATTGTTGTCATTTTCCTACAACAACCTCCTATGCCCTTAGCACATCCTTGGGTATGTTGGTTGTTAATGCAAACTCTGCATTTCTCTGTATGCTTTGATCTACTTGTAAGGAATAAATGAATCTGAATCTGATTTAATATCTAACTATTTTTACAACGATCAGAGGTAGGGAAGCTATTTGTAAGGATTCTTGGGGTTAGAATGTATCAACCTTTGGAAAGCTATGCCCTAATTAGGAACAGTTAGCATAGCTTTTGTGCAGGGCAAGGAGATTAATGAAGGTACTGTTGTGGATGTTGTCTACAAGAAATTTCGTAATCCCTCATGAGAGGTTTATCCAGGAGATGATGATGTATGGGATCCACTAGTGTGAATTGGCCTTTCAGATTCAGAGCTGGCTTACACATTGGGAGACAGAGGGTAGGGGTCGATGGGACATTTTCTAGCTGGGGATCTGTGACTAGTGGTGTTCTACAGGGATCCGTAGTGGCACCTCTGCTGACTGTGATAGATATAAATAATTGAGAAGAAAATATAGATGGGTGGGTTAGTGAATTTGCAGGTAATATGAAGATTGGTGGTGTTGTAGATAGCTAAGAATACAGGCAAAGGATAGAACAGGATATAGATCATTTGTAGATATTGATGGAGAAATGGCAGATGGAGTTTAACCTGGCCAAATGTGAAGAGTTGTACTTTGGAAGATAAAATAATAAGACCCTTAACATTGTTGATATGCAAAGAGATCATGGTTGCAAGTCCATTGTTCCCTGAAAGTGGCTACACAGGTTGGTAAAGAAGGCTTAGGATGGTAAAGAAGGCCTATAGCATATAGTCAATAAAAGGAGTTCAAGAGTCAGGAAGTTAAGTTGAAGCTTTATAAAATTCTAGTTAGCTTGCATCAGGAGTTCAAGTTTAATTGGCATCAACCATATATGTGTATCCAGCTAAATGAAAAACAGAGTACATACAGTCACATACAGAACACAGCACATATAGTTATGATAGCAGATGCAGTCACAAAATTATATTAGTACAGCTCCCTGAGTGGTTTGGCCTGAAGCCATGTTTCTGCAAGAACAAGCAAGCACCAGTTCTTCATCTTGTGCTGGGTCAGCTTCAGACAAAGGCAATTCGGCTTGTCTTCCAGGAAGCAAATATTAGAAAGCAGTACCAGCAGGAGAGCCGGCCTGCAGGGACCAACCCCCAGCCCAGCACGGATTCCAGTGCACCGCCATGCCCCTGTTGTCTCCCACACCACCTCCCCTGGATGGCTGTAAGAGGTGACACCATTGCCTGAGGGCTTGGTTCATGCAACAACTAAAACCACACAGCTCCCCCCAGAGTTGGTCTTGACAATGAACCAATGAACTGGACTTGCAATATTTTGTATTACCAATGTCCAATAGGATCTTACGATCAAAAGAAAGATGTTTAAGACAAACTTTTGTACCACTTGTTAGATCCGGTCGCCCCATTACAGGAAGCTTTGGAGAGGGTACAGAAGAGCTTTACCAGGATGTTGCCTGGATTTCAGGACGTGTGCTATAAAGAGATGGGACAAACTTTGGTTGTTTTTTGTGGGGTAGCAGAAGCTGAGGGGAGATCTGATAAAGGTTTATAAAACTATGAGAGGCAAAGAGCAGACAGCTGGTTTCTTTAACCCAGGGTTGAAATGTCTAATACCAGAGAGTTTGCATTTAAGCTGAGAAGGGGGTAACTTGAAAGGAAACATGCAGGTCAAGTTTTTTTTGACACCGAGTGATGGGTGGCTGGAAATCAGGGCTGGTGGTGGAGGTAAATACTAGGCTTCATATGAATGTGCAGGAAAATGGAAGGATATAGTTGGGAATTAATTACTTTGGCACAACATTGTGGACCAAGGGGGCTGTTCCTGTGCTCTGCTGTTCTGGGTTCTTATCGACATATACTGTAAACAGGTTATCTGCTCAGTACTTGTAGGGGGACCTTGCTGTGTATAATTGACTACTGCTATTTCATGTGTTAGTTGTGATTACACTATAAGAAATTTTATTGGCTGTAAAGTGGTTTGGAACATCATAAGTTTGAAAGGTGCAATAAACATCCAAAAGCAAAATACTGTGGATGCTAAAAATATGAATTAAGTGCCAAAATAATGCATAAATACTAGGGTAATCAAGTTCAAGTTTAATTATCATTCAACCATACATGTAAGCATGAACACAGCCAAACAAAACATCATGTCCTCGTGGCTGCAGTACAAAACACTGTACAGTCATACACACCATAAGGCACATACAGCATATGTAAAATAGCAAGTAAACATAGAGTCACACAAAAAATATATATGTATGTCAAGCATGATCTATGAAGAGAGAAGCAAAGTGATCATTACAGTTGTTAATATTTTATCTGAATTTACCTTACGAATTGTCATTGATCTGAAACTGACCAAATTCTCTCTCCATAGACTCTGCCTGAAATTTTCTGCTTTATGTATACACAAATCTTATTATTGCTTTCCTTCAGTAAAAGCTGAACAGACACATCTGATGGGGATTGAAGGTTATTGACGTCCAATTTACTGATTGGAAATCTGTTGCAGTAATGAAATCTGGTGCAGTAATGATAATGTTTGACAGAAAGCTCTTTCTCAGATAAACCTTAAATAACTTTGAATTCTTTGGCATTAGCGTATCCAAGGACCAAATACTAAAAAGAAGACATAGCAGCTCCTCTTATTTCCTAGAAGTTTGCATAGGTTTGGCATAGCACCTGAAACTTTGACTAACTTGGATAGATGCACCGTGGAGAGTATCCTAACTGGTTGCATTATGACCTGGTATGGAAACACCAGTGCCCAGGAATGGAAAGGTCTACAGAATGTGGTAGATACAGCTCAGTCCATCACAGAAAACACCCTCCCTACCATTGAGCATATTTACAAAGAGTGCTACCACAAGAAATCAGCATTCATCATCAAGAAACCCCACCATTCTCTCTTTGTGCTACTACCATCAGGCAGAAGGTACAGGAGTCTTTGGTCCCACTTCACCAGGTTAAGGAACAGTCATTACCCTACAACCATCAAGCTTTTCAACCAGTGTGGATAACTTCACTCACCACAACTCTGAATTTATTCCACAACCTACAGACTTGCTTTCAAGGACCCTACAATTCATATTAAACCATACTAATGCCCTTCCCTTGGACAACATTGGTGGCGTGGAGAGGGGAGACTTGCAGCTTGGGCAACTGCTGGTCTTCCATTAAAAAAAACCTTACCCAGGCTTGCGCCCTGGAAACTTTCCAAGGTGCAAATCCATGGTCTTATTGAGACTAATGGAGGCCTACATTAGACCATACGACCATAAGACATAGGAGCAGAGTTAGCCCATTTTGCCCATGAAATCTACTCCTCATAATCAGTGACACCCTTACTAATCAAGAAATGATCAACCTCCACTTTAAGTATACCCAGTGACTTGGCCTCCATAGGTATCTATGGCAATGAATTCTACAGTTTCCTCTGGCAAAATGAACTCCTCTTTATCTCTGTTCTAAAGGAACATCTATGTATTCTGAGGTTGTGCCCTGCAAGAGGACTCCCAAGTTCCTTTGCACCTTTGATTTCTGAATTTCCTCCTTGTTTTGAAAATAGTCTGCACCTTTATTCCTTCTACCAAAGTGCATGACCATACATTTCCCTACACTGTGTTCCATTTGCCACTTCTTTGCCCATTTTCCTAATCTGTCTTAAGTCCTTCTGCAGACTCCCTGCTTCCTCAACACTTCCTCCCCCTCCACTTATCTTTGTATCATCCACAAACTTGGGCACAAAGCCGCCAATTCCATCATCAAATCAATGACATATAATATGAAAAGAAATTATCCCAAACGAACTCCTGCAGAACACCAGTAGCAACCAGCAGCCAAACAGATGTTCACAGTATTATTTGTTTTAATTTCCAGAATTTGTCTTTTTCATGTTGCTTGTGTGTCAGTCTTTGTTTATGTATAGTTTTCATAAATTCTATTGTATTTCTTTAGTTTCTTGTAAATGCCTGCAAGAAAATGAATCTCAAGGTAATATATGGTAACATAAATGTACTTTGATATTAAATTTACTTTGACTTTCTGTTCAGGTGTTTGGGAGATCTCAAGCTCTGGTTTTGGGAAGTCCACATTTCCCTTCAGCTTTGTCCTTGTGGGGAAGCACTTGGAAGCCCTTGGGCCCATTAGTTGGAGCTCAGAAGGAAGTTATCAAAGTGGCCGAGTACCTGCAAGCAGAGGCTGTCATGGGTGAACAAGCAACTAAGAAACGTGTTCTCAGCGAACTTCCACAGCTGACTGTGGTGCATATTGGTAAGTAGGCTTTCTGTTCTGCTGGGGCAAGTCACAAAATTGGTTTGTATATATTGTGCTGACAATGAGATGGTGACCTGTATACAGTTTGGTGGGTTTGGCCCCTTTGCTAACTGATACCAAAATTCACTCAGGACTAATGTCTATGCTTGTGCCCTGGATAAAAATATTTCTGTTTATGCTCAATACGGTACCTCAGGAACTGTTTGAATGAAACGGACTTTAATTATGTTGCAAAGATGGCAACAGAGTCATAGAGAAGTACAGCACAGAAACAGGCCCTTCGGCCCATCTAGTCCATGCTGAACCATTTAAACTGCCTAGTCCCATCGACCTGCTTCTGGACCATAATCCTCCATGCCCCTGCCATCCATGTACCTATCCAAACTTCTCTTAGTTGTTGAAATCAAGTTCTAGGTTTAGACTGACACAGTGTTAGAATGGAGTGGAGTGATTGTAATGCTTGTTCCAGGGAGATAAAGACCAAGAAAGGAACAAGTGTTTAGTTACTAATGGAGCATCCAGAGCAAACAAACTAACATTATAATTGGTCTCCTTATATGAGATGTGTGCATATTTGTTGTCAGGGTACACAGAAGGGGTTCTTGAGGATCTTGTTGCTGTGATCACTAGAATTGTAACGGATTGACTGTTTTGTCAACATCTGACAAGTGGGAGGGTTGGAGCTAATAAGGAAAATTTATCAATAACCTGTGAAAGGATGCAGTTAACGAAAAACTGAATTAGTAGACAGTGTTAGGTCAACTAAGGGAGAGTTAATTGCAGTTGAACTGTCTGCGGGAGGTAAACATAGGGAAATGATTGGGATAGAGGAACTTGCTTGACATTTAATTCACCCTTCTGTTCACATTCTGATTTTTATGCCATTGGTCTCTTAGCTTGTTCTAATGAATCCTCATTTAAGCTTAAAGAACAGCATCTTAACTTGCATCTGGAAATGTAATAGTCCATGGGACTCATTCAATTTAACAATATCAGACAATAAGCCTTTCCAGTTTGTGTGAGAATGGGCTAATGCCTCTGATCTAAAGTTACCAGCCTTAAATGTCAGTTGTTTCTCTTTCAATAGACGCTGCTTGACTTGTTGCGTATTTATAGCATTTTCTCTTGCTATTGTGCTGGACTGTTTTAGGCTTCTTGTGTTTAGTTGGAACTGCACTTGCAGAAAGAGCTGTGTATCTGTTACATTCCTGACATACTAACGTATCAATTACTCACATAAGTAAAGCACTTGTCTCTTTGAGGCTGCTCCACCATTTGATTACATCATGGTTGATCTGATTGTAACCTCAAATATTGTAAGTAGTAGGCGAGATGTTCTAAAAAAGTTCTGAGGAGGTGGATTAATAATCATTTAGGAGGCAGGGACTACTCTGAGCAGCCAACATAGCTTTGTGAAAGGCAAATTAGATTGAACTTTTTAAAAAGGTAACAAAGTGTATCGATGAAGATGAACCACAGATTGTTTGTGCAATTTGATGCCAATGACTATTGGTGTCCCAAAAGATTCAGTGCTGTTACCCTTGTTGCTTGTAATCTTTCCGAATGACTTG
Organism: Hemitrygon akajei; assembly: GCF_048418815.1. Taxonomy (NCBI): domain Eukaryota; kingdom Metazoa; phylum Chordata; class Chondrichthyes; order Myliobatiformes; family Dasyatidae; genus Hemitrygon; species Hemitrygon akajei. Next base: position 143,295,800 of record NC_133130.1, read on the forward strand.
GATGTGGGTGTGGGAAGCAAGATCAGGAAGTTTTTTAACGACACAAAGTAGTTGTCTGTGTGGAAAGTACGCTTGGGTTGCAGAGTGATATCAGTATGTTGCTGAAACAGGCAGAAAAGAGGCAGATGGAGTTGAATCCATGTGTGAGGTATTGCATTTTCAAAGCACTGATCAGGCCAGGGCATACACCAGGAATGATAGAGCATTAAGGAGCATTAAGGAACAGGAGAGCATGAAGATTCCAACACATTTAAATAAGATGGTTAAGAAAGCATATGGGATACTGGCTTTCATGAGGTTACGCTACAACTTTATTAAACTTTGGTCAGACCTCAGCTGGAGTACTGAGTGCAGTTTTGGTTACTAAGGCAATAGGAAGCATGTGATAGTATTGGAGAGGATTCAGAATAGATTCACCGGGATGCTACCTGGGATGGAGCTGATTGGTTATGAGGAAATACTGGAGAAGCTGGGTTTGTCCTTCCTGGACCAAAGGAAGTTAAGAGACAACATGACTGAGACACATAGATTTTTGAGGGGAAAAGATAGATAAACTGCAGGAAACACCCCATATCATGGGCACATAAAGCTAGAGAACGTAGGTTTAGTGAAAGTGGGAAGGAGGTTAGAAGAGAGTTCAATGGGACCTTCTTGACTCAGAGAGTGGCAAGTATCTGGAACACACTGCTTGAAGAGAGTGACTGAAACTGTATCGCTGAAAATATTTAACAAGCGTTTAGATTAGCACTTTAATCCGGAAGTCATGGAACACTATAGACCAAGTGATTTTACGAACATCTGGATCCTGTCTACCCAAAATAATCTTCCATCATCTTACTCACCAAGAATCTTTCCACCTTTGCCTTATAAATATTCAAAGACCTTGATGGTACTACTGTCTAAGGAAGTGAGCTCCAAACACTCATGACCCACTGAGAGAGAAAAACTGCTCATATTTATTAAAATAGTGGCCTCTAATTCTAAAGAAACATTAAACATAGAAACATAAAAAAACTACAGCACAATACAGGCCCTTTGGCCCAAAATGCTGTCCCAAACATGTACTTACTTTAGAAATTACCTAGGGTTACCCGTAGCCCTCTATTTTTCTAAGCTCCATATGCCTATCCAGGAGTCTCTATCATATCCGCCTCCACCATCTCACACACTCACCACTCTCTGCTTAAAAAACTTATGCCTGACATATCCTCTGTACCTACTTCCAAGCACCTTAAAACTGTGCCCTCTCATGATAGCCATTTCAGCCCTGGGAAAAAGCCTCTGACTATCCACATGATCAATGCCTCTCATCATCTTATACACCTCTATCAGGTCACCTCTCATCTTCTGTCGCTCCAAGGAGAAAAAGCCAAGTTCACTCAACCCATTCTCATAAGGCATACTCCCCAATCCAGGCAACATCCTTGTAAGTCTCTTCTGCACCCTTTCTATAGTTTCCACATCTTTCCTGAAGTGAGGTGACCAGAACTGAGCACAGCACTCCAAGTGGGGTCTGACCAGAGTCCAATATAGCTGCAACATTACCTCTCCGCTCTTGAACTCAGTCTCACGGTTGATGAAGGCCAATGCTCTGCATGCCTTCTTAACCACAGAGTCAACCTGCGCAGCTGCTTTGAGCGTCCTATGGACTCAGACCCCAAGATCCCTCTGATCCTCCACACTGCCAAGAGTCTTACCATTAATACTATATTCTGCCATCATATTTGACCTACCAAAATGAACTACCTCACATTTATCTGGGTTGAACTCCATCTGCCATTCTCAGTCCAGTTTTGCATCCTATCGATGTCCCGCTGTAACCTCTGACAGCCCTTCATACTATCCACAACACCCCTCAACCTTTGTGTCATCAGCAAATTTACTAACCCATCCCTCCACTTCCTCATCCTTTATAAAATTAAGGGAAACATTATTCCATATCACCTTGTCAAAACCCCTTATGACCCTATAAGGCAAACAGATTAATCGAGGATGTCTTCTCCATCACTCTCCACATTGTACTGGAACACCTGATGCATAAGGATGCCTACACCAGAATGCTTTTTATCAACTACAGTAGTGCCTATGCTATCTTAGGAGTATGGTGTTTTTCAACACCATACACTCCAACAAGATGACCATTAAACTACACAATATGGCACTGGATAAATGAATTCACTCTGGATTCTGGACTTTCTTGCCAATCGTATCCAGTCAGACCAGGCAAGGGCACATCAACCTCCCTGACCCTGAACACTGATGCATTGCAAGGATGTGTACTGAGCCCACTCCTTTACACTCAGTTCATCCCTGACTGTGCCCCTGCTTACTCCATCATCAAATTTGCAGATGACACCACAGTGATTGGATTAATTACAAGTAACAAATAAACAACATTCAGAGAGGAGGTGCAAAAACTGTCTGAATGGTGCAATAATATAATCCTTCACTCAACATAAAAAAACAAAGAAATTATGATCAATTTCAAGAAATAAAAAAGGCACGAACAAGCTCCACTACTCATAAACAATGAAATGGTGGAAAGCTTTAAGTTCTTGGGAATGAACATCACCGAGCTGCTCACTTTGACAACCACACCTCCTTGATAGTAGGAAAGGCTCAGTAGTGCCTATGCTATCTTAGGAGTTTAAAGAGGTTAAATCTGCTGGTAAACCCTTTATCAATGTGTAATTGAGAGCATACTGACCTATGGCAGGACCGTATTGTACACTAGCTGCAACAGGATTGACCAAAAAGCACTTCAGGACTGCACAGAACATCATTTGGACACAACTACCAGCTATGGAAACCATCTACAGAACCACTCACGATGTCTACAGCAGGCTCACAAAATCGTGATGGGCTCATCCCACCCCAATAATCACCTGTTGCATCTCCTACCATCCGGAGGAGATACAGCAACATCACTGCGCGGACTGAAAAACAGCTTTCTCTCCAGGGCAGTTGTACAACTGAACAATACCCCATTTTAGAGTTGTCTGTGTTTAATTCAGTTGTAACTTACATGTCACTCTAAATAACTCAGGAATTATTTTAAATTTAGTCATTATGTTTTCAGTAATTGAATTGCCAGTACGTTGTTTTGCACTGAATGGAGTAGCACTGTAATCTTGTTGTCCTCAGCAATGACAATAAAGCTCTAACTAACTACAAAGTTAATTTACTTTCTTTATCTACATACTTGCCTTTTGTGAACCAGGCACTAGGCCAGTCAGTTCCACCAGCATCTTAGAGCTTTGCATTCCCTTTCCATTTAAATAATGTTTTATTTTAAATTTCCTGTCAAATTGGGCAATTTCATAATTTCCATTATTCTCTCTCACACCATTTTGTAGGCATGGAGATGTCAGAAGGTAAATCATTTGGCACAAAAGGTCCTTAGTCTAGTGTCTACTTGTAGTGTGGTGCATGTGGTTGTCCCAGCAATGGTGCCAATTAATATTAAAACTTCTGTACAGAGTTCAGTGATAGAGAATCAGCAATAATGAATCATATCAAAAAAGAGACCATTTAATCCAAAAACAGTCCTTTTCAAAAAGTGAAACAAATTTGGAAATAAGGAATCTTAAAAATGTTTCCTACTGATTTTCATCATTGTTTTTATTGCCTAATAGAATCTGTTATTGATAATTGAAAATGATTTTGATGTGAGGGAACTCTGTTATAGTTGGGGTAACTCTCAGGATGTGAAATAGATAGATTTTTTCTTCATCTGATGCTTTTCACCTCTACGAGAGCTTAATGGAACACATTTCACTTGTATCTCCAACAATACTCAAACCCATCCAAGGGAGATAGTCTACTGGTCTGGCATACCATCTACCTGGTCTTTAGTCATTCACCATCTTCTGAAAGGCAAACAGAGATGGACAGTAAACACTGGATTGCCATAATACACATGTCTGAATATGTTTAAAAACATTCATTTTTACTTATAAAGCATCCCTATTACAAATCTCAACTATCAGAAAGTGAAAAACAATTAAATGAATAATTTTGTTTTGGTTCACTGAGTATTTGACAACGTTAATATATTCTATTACCTTCTTTACATCTTCTTTGATAGATAAGATCAGGTAGCTACCATCACCATTATACTGTCCCTTTATCTAGTCCACTCTGTGTACTCTCTCCAGATGTTCTTATGTCTAGAGATATTAGGCATGGGTCTACCCAACCAAGCTTTGTTAGCCTCAGACTATGCTGCTTGAAATTAACAAACCAAGAATGCACAAATTACTAGAGCAAGAACTGGCCAACTTTCTGAGATTTGTTGAGATATGTTTATTCTCTGCATTGGGATTAGGTCTACCTGTATTTCTGAAGTGGTTCAGATTTATTGGTAAACAAGGCCAGCCGATCTGCTCTCAGCAATACCTACTAGCAATCCCATCTACTAGATTATTAAGGAGATTGAGTCAGAAAATTGTTCATCCAGTCCTATCAGAGGTATATTGACACAAATATAATTCTAGTTATGTCTTCTTACCCAATCAAGGTACTCACAAGTTGGTAATTAACTAACCAAATCTGATATTGAGCCTCATAACTGTACTGGCCAGGGATAGATCGCTTTTCCATGGGCATACATATTTGATCTTAAAGGCAGGGTACAAATTATTTAAAAAGAATAAACCTCTTTACCCACAATCGCTCAAGCTGATCACAGACAGCTTCATTCAAGTTTTTGTATAAGTGACTAAAATAATTTACCCAATCCTGTACTGCAGCATTCAGGGTTACATTCTTCTACTGGCACTAAAATTCATTTCTAAGCCATTTCCAGTTGGGACATCTAATTCATCATCATACTACCATAAACCTTACCTTCCTTAAAGCAATTAAGATTTTCACATGTAATGATTACATCTTCCAAGCTAATGCCCAGATCCCTAATAATGGCCTATAATAATCACCTTAACTTCATTATTGTTGGCCAAAGGAACTGGATCTTAAACTTGAGTACACCTAGGCACAAATCCCCATCCCTCACCCTTAAACAACATCCTGACCATAGCAAAGGCGCATATGTCCCTGTGCTAACAAGTAAATGTGCGTGAATTCGGTCAGTTTCTTGCCTTATTGTTACCCAAAACAACATGATCCTTAACTGGAGATGTGTGCCATGATCTCTTAATCAGCTCAAGAAATAATTTCAAGTCATATAATTTCCTGAACATCAAGATTTAATATTGTGTCCTTCAATCTACTTAGCACAGACCCAGATCCTTGTGTGAGTGACTTAATAAAAGTATGTTGCAATAACACAGCTCAAAGTGACAGACTGGTGTAGGCTATAAAGCAATGAATAGAAATTGGAGATTCTAAATTACCGGGCAATCCCATCTCCCTGATGAAAATAAAATACTCCATTATTGTACAGTGCAGAGAGATCTTTATTGTGTATCTATCTTGTGCTGTACCTATGTTGATAGAAGGTAGAACAAGCCTTACTCTGTATCTAACCTGTGCTGTACCAGGCCTTAGGAGTGCTTGATGGGACAGATGCTTTTTATCAATATAAAGGATATTTCAACAGTGAAAGGGCAGTCTGCCAATGATGAACATTTCTGACTTTGCAGCAACTTATGGTAGCTGGGAAGAAGGTGTTTTGCTCTTTACTCCTCATCCATACCCAGCTGCCGGAGAACTTGTGGAGGAGCGTTCCTACTTACTGACCATTCCTGAGATCCTTGAGTTGAACCTGAAGGCCAAGGTTGTAGTCCTGTCTAGCTGTGGAGATGGAGGTACTTCCCAGGATCCTGTGCCACCTCTGATACTGCCCACTGCCTTCCTTAGAGCAGGTAAGTGTATGTTACTTGGCTGACATTTCAAAATTAAAGCCAACTTACAAGTTGACATTCGCAATTGCAGCAATAGGGTGGGAAATCTAATCTAGACCTGAGTGTGGAGTGCTGATTGGATGTCTTTGATGTGAAAAATAATACACACTCTGTGGGACAAAATGCACAAGGTAACTATATGTCAAAAATTTGTGACATATTATTCCTGGATCTCATGCAAAACCGCACAGTAGGATTGGAGACCAAATGGATGCATCCTTAATCTGAACAAGGTTACTGGACTAATAAATATTATACCAAGGTACAGGACAAATGTAGGATAAACCCAGAGCCTGGAGGCTGAAGGCTTGTCCTGGAGTTCGAGGACAGTCCATGTAGGTAGGTGGTGGGAAGGAAGAAAGGGACTTGTTTTGTTGCTTATTGCATTCTTTTGTGCTGTGCTGTGTATTGTTCTTCCAAGCATTGTTTGCATGCTTTGCTGGCACCGGAATATGTGGCAATACTTGTGGGCTGTTCCCAACACAATCCTAGGTTGTGTTGGTTGTTAACGCAAATGGCCAATTTCACTATATGTTTTGACGTACATGTGATAAATAAATCTGAATCTGAATTCCATTTCATTTTAGTCCCACAAACTTGAAGTTTTGTTATTTATATAGATTAGCACAATATCAGTGATTTATTAATGATTACATTAAAAGGATTCCAGACAAAGGTGCTCATTTATCAGGTTGTCAAAGAAAATTAAGATTAAAATGCTTTAAATTATGAAGAATATGTCAATGGAGAAAATTGGTTTAGTAAAAGTAGTGAATATAAATGTGATAAAGCAAACATACAGTCCTATCTGGAGAAATATAAAACTATGGAGATGTCAAAGCATCTTCTTCTGGTGCTGGGAGGACTGAAAATTCAGTGTGATCATTTAACTATTTTGCATCTGAGATCCACTCTAACCTGCAATTTTGCACAAATTGTCCATCGCACAACATCAAGCCTGTTCCACACAGGCTCAGATTGTATAGCTGACTCCCACTTTGCAGGTTTCTGACCTCTCTCTGGACCCCTGCTGGTATGCTGGATGTGCACACCATCCAATTTCTGAACTGTACAACTCTACAACTCTAATGGTTAAAAGTTGTAGAGCCACCTCATCATCTGTGTTTGAAGTTATCCACCAACCCCACGGCTGTTACCAGCATTTTCAACTACCCATCCAACATCAAGATTTACTTGAGTCAAGATTTTTGGGAACTTGATCCCAAACCCTTGAAGCTCCCACAAATACCTGAAGACTTTTGATCCTGCACAGTCTAAAGCTTGAATCAGACATCTAGCATGTTGGCATACCAAATCAGATTCTTCCCCTCAACCAATCCATCACTGCTTTCTTTCAGTACAATAACAGTCCCTACCACTGTTCCTATCTTGATACTAATATTTTGAACCTATCACCTCTTCATTGCAGTGGCTTCCCAATCATATCTTCATTAGGGTCTCAAATTCCACCATTCAAACACCACTAATCATTTGACTGCTACGGCACCATTCTTACTGACAGTGACACTCACATTGTGATCATCTTTGTTATTACTGGGGCATGCTCTTTCACATATTCATGTGCCTTACTCATGAAATTTCTAAAGGTGAAGTGTACTTTGTACAGAACCACACTCCAAGTCATGTTTCCGGTGGAGGAATCCAAGTACAGTTGATACTCCCAAAGTAGAAATTCTCCCTCCAATTGACACTCCCAGAGAGAATCACACATTGAGAAAAATACTCATCATGTTGAAAAGTATAATGAAATTTGCATTAGTTTACATTAGTTAAATGTTTATTTTTTTACTATATTTTCAAAAAGCAGTGCAATTCAATATTGTTATACTGTCCATTACTTAGCAATAATGACAGGTGCCAGTGTAACACGCTGTTAAGCTCACCCAACTTCCCTTATAACACACAATCTAGTACGTGGAGTCCCCTTTGTGGCACACTGTCCATTTATAATGCTTCTGGATATCCATTTGTACTGATGCCAGATAAGGTACAGTGTGAGGTGTAGCTTTCAGTGATGCATTGTGGTGACCACCCGAAGTTATGTTGGATTCCCCATTCACGTCGTCAATTATTCTCACGAGCAAACACATTAGCCACAGCAGCACCCAGCACACCAAGTACAGCAAGGACTTCTGGAAAAGTGAGGTTCTTGTGGGGTGTCTTGACATAGAGCTGCAGGCTGCTCAGTGATAATCTGTGAGCCAAGCTGCCCTTTGGATTTATGTTGTAAATCCATTTCAGGTCTCAATGCTGTTTTTACTGACTCTGTTTCTGCTTTAAGAGCCAAAAAGATGCCCAAGTCTAGTTCAAGCATGATGACACCACCACGAGGGCATGGGGTATTCTGACGGCACTGAGGGCATGGGATCCATTTCTGCCCATTTAACATGGTGTCTAGTCTCTGCAGGCAGGCCTGGCAGAAGGTATGCCCACAATAAAGCTTCCGAGGCAACCTATCAGTTAGGTTATAGATAGAGTAGCAGATAATGCATTCGGTATTCTTATGGTGAGTTGGAATACAGCCTGATAAATCCCCGTCTGTGGTGTGATGTGTATCCTTATGCTGGGTAGCTTCAGCTAGATCCTTCCTGCAGAACATCTGAGGAGAGATTAGAAAGACACAAATCATTACCTTTGAAACAAAATAGGTCTCAAGTTACGTAGCCACTTTTCTGATCCAATTAAGTAGTTTAGAATAGGGAAATACAGAAGATAATTCTGCCCATGGCAAACTCTCAGAGGGATAATAATGAGGTAATTTGTTTTTGGTGATATGCACTGAGGAATAAATATTGGCAAGGATTACAGTGACAACATCTCTTCCCTTGTTCAGAGAGCTACCTTGGGAATTTTTGTATTTCTCTCAGAAGGCAAAGGTTTTACTAATTGAAGGTACCTACAACCTTACTGCGCTGCTGAGCATATGGTAGGTCTCCAAACACAACATACATACATGGATAACATACAACCTGTGCTTTTCAGATGAACTATTTAGATCAGGGAGTAAAATGGAACTGGTGGAAATAAAATTTAATACCATAATTGCTATACCATATTTCTGCTCAATAATTAGAGTGCTCTACAGCACATTTTCCTAGTACAAATTTGTCTTGATTTTCTCAAGCAAATAGCTCAGACCCATTGTACTGGGCAGTGACAAGTCATGGGAGGCCCGAGAGACTTTTTTTTGGAGATGTGCAAGGGTTTCCAACCTAGGGTCCACATAAGTAATGGTATTGGTCCATGGCATAAAAAAAGTTTGGGGAACCCCTGTGTGCAAATAAAATTTATTTAAAATAGAATTAGATTCATGGGGAGTCAGGTTCATCAAAGTCATATAAGTTTTTAAAACACAAAGCTGCATTGAAAAGCTTTGTTGAGGCTCAGCGATAGACAGGAGGGCTATTGATTTGTTCCAAGTGAACTAGGGTTACTGCATTACACAGTCTTTTTTATTTAATATTTTTATGCAACATCAAGACGTGCTTCCTGAACAAATTGAGCTGAATCCTATTTATATATCAATTTGTTCTGAAACAATGTAGCTCAGTTATTCATAAATGGCTTGTCTTAACATTATTAGTGACACAATGTGGAGTTGACCCTTCGAGGCATCCCGTTTCAGCAATCCCCAACAAATCGGATTAATTCTAACCTAATCATGGGATAATTTACCTGGTATGTCTTTGGACTGTGGGAGGAAATCGGAGGACCTGGAGAAATCCCACGCATTCCATAGGGAGGACACACAGGGACTCCTTACATAACAGTGCAATATTTGACAGTCTCAGAGATAACACATTGGCCATAGTCTCACCAATACCCCATATATCTGAACAAAGCCTCCCTAGTTTTGTATCCAGTTCCTTTAACAATAAACAACAGCATTATATTTATTTTCCTAAATCTTAGCTGCACCTGCATACTAGTCTTTAGTGAATCAGGCTCTTGAACTCTCAGATCCTTCTGCATTTCAGAACTTTGCAATTTCTAACCATATTGACAGTATACTTCTATTTTTCCATCCAAGTGGATATTTTCACATATTCACACATTATACTCTGTTTGCCAGATCTTTGCCCAATCGCTTAACCTATCAATATCCCTTTCTGGCCTCATGTCCTCTTCACAATTTGCTGTCCATCACTGAAAGATTTAGCATCCATATCATCAATGCCTTCACCCAATTCATTTATCCCAACACCAAACTCTACACCACTCAATATATATAGCAACCATTTCCTGTTAGCCAGACTATCTCCTCTTCACGCCAATGTACACTCTGCTTTTATTTTCTACAATAATCTTTGATACAGCAGTTAATCAAATGCTGACTGGAATTCTAAGTATCATACATCCATCCCTCCAATAAATTAGTGAACATGATTTTTTTTTCACAAAATCACTCTGACTTTGCTTATCTTGCATTTCCAAGTGTTTTTTTAATAGTATCTAAAACAACTTGTTAAGCTAACTGCTTGTAGCTTCCTGCTTTCCTTTGTGAGTAAAGGATTGCATTTTTTATTTTCTAACCTAATTGATCTTAACTATTTGACGAAGAGTCATTGACCTGAAATACTAACTCTGTTTCTCTTCCTTCCAGTGCTGCTTGACCTGCTAAATATTTACACTATTTTCTGTTTTTAGTATCTACAGATTTCCAGTATCTACAGTTTTTTTTAAAAATTTCATCAGCAAACCCTTAGGTCTCTTCTTTTCACACCAGGAGACGCGTAAAGCCCCCAGCTCCAACGATTTGTTTGATATCACTTGTTTAATGATAATAATTTTCCTGAGTTTCTTCCTCCCTTCCAATTCCCAGTTCACAGCTTTACAGCATGGAAACAGGCTCTTCAGCCCAACTGGTCCATTCCGGACTAAGATGCCTCATCCAAGCTCATCCCATTTGTCCATGTTTTGGTCCATAACCTTATAAAACCTTTCCAATGTATGTACCTGTTCGAGTGTCCCTTGAAGGTTGTTATTGAACTTGCCTCAATCACTTCCTCTAGCAGTTCATTCCACATAGCTACCACCCTTTGTGTAAAAAAAAAAGTTCCTGAAGTTCCTATTAAATCTTTTCCCTCTGACCTTAAACCTATGCTCACTAGGTATTGATTCCCCAGCTCTGGGTATAAAACACTGGGTACATTCATCCTACCTATGCTCCTTGTGATCTTTTAGAGGTGCATAAAATCATCTCTCAGCTCTCTTTCCAAATTGTTACTTGTATCCTCTGTAGTGAAGACTGATGGAAAATAATGTTTAATTGGACAATAAGACGTAGGACTAAAATTAAGCCATTTGGCTCATTAAATCTGCTTTGCCATTCCATCATGGCCAGTTTATTCTTTCTCTCAATCCCATTATCCTGCCTTCTTTCCATATCCTTTAACATTCTTACCAATCAAGAATCTATCAACCTCCACTTTGAAAATACCCAATGAATTTGCCCTGTGGCAATGAATTTCATAGATTCACCACTCTCTTGCTAAAGAAATTCTTCCTAATCTCTGTTCTAAAATGAAGTTCTTCTATTCTGAGGCAGTGCCCTCTGGTCCTAGACTCCCTTACCATAGGAAACTATGTTTTGTTAGAGCTGTTGGGAAGGGTTTAAACTAATTTGGTGGAGTGAAGGGTCTCAGGATAGGACAGATGGTAAAAAAGCAAAGATAGCATGTAGTCAGACTGTTAGGAAGGGCAGGCAGTTGATGGAACATAATTGCAGCCAGCAGGGTGAGTATCAGTGCATTAGGGATGTAGAATCAAAAAGTGTAGCAAATACAGTACTCAGTGTTATACCTCAGTGCAGGGAGTATAACAAATAAGGTGGATGACTTTGTTGCACTATTACAGATTGTCAGGTATGATGTTGTGGCCATCACTGAATCGTGGCTGAAGGATGGATGTAGTTGAGAGCTTAATGTCCAAGGTCACACTTTGTATCGGAGGGATAGGAAGGTAGGCAGAGGGGTGGCATGGCTCTGCTGGTAAAGAATGGCATCAGATCAGTAGAAAGATATGGCATAGAATCAGAAGATGTTGAATCCTTGTGGATTAAGTTAAAAAACTGGAAGGGTAAAAGGACCCTGCTGGTAGTTATATAGAGGCCTCCCAACAGTAGCTGGGATGTGGACCACAGATTACAACAGGAGAAAAAAGGCATGTCAATAAAGCTCCTGTAGTCCTGGGAGATTTCAACATGCAGGTCGATTGGGAAAAGCAAGTTGGAAATGCATCTCAAGAGAGTGAGTTTGTTGAATGCCTACGAGATGGCTTTTTAGCATTGAGCCTACTAGGGGTCATCTATACTGGATTGGGTGTTATGTAATGAACAGGGGGTGTGATTTGTGATAAGGTAAAAGAACCCTTAGGAAACAATGAGCATAGCATGATTGAGTTCAACTTGAAATGTGATAGGGAGAAAGCAAAGTCTGACATAGGAGTATTTTAGTGGATTAAAGGAAATTACAGTGGTATGAGAGAGGAGTTGGCTAAAGTAAATTGGAAGGAGATGCTGACAGGTATGACAGTAGAGCAGCAAAGGTATGAGTTTCTAGGAAAAATGAAGAAGGTGCAAGATAGATGTATTCCAAAAACAAAGAAATACTGAATGGCAAAATTGTACAACCGTGGCTGACAAGGGAAGTCAAAGCTAATGTAAAAGCAAAAGAGAGAGCATACAACAAAGGAAAATTATTGGGAAGACAGAGGATTGGGAAGCTTTTAAAACCCTACAGAAAGCAACTGGAAGAATCAATAGGAGGGAAAAGATGAAATATAAAAGCAAGCTATCAAACAATATCAAAGTGGAGAGTAAAAGCTTTTTCAAGTATGGAAAAAATAGAGAGCTGAGAGTGGATATAGGACCGTGAGAAAATGGGGCCAGAGAAATTATAACAGGGGCCAAGAAAATGGCAGATAGACAAAATGAGTATTTTGCATCATTGTGGAAGACACTAGCAGTGTGCCAGATGTTGAAGGTTGTGAGGGAAGAGAAGTGTGCAGTTACTATTACAAGGGAGTAGGTTCTCAAAAAGCTGAAAGACCTAAGGGTACATAAATCACCCAGACCAGATGAGCTACACCCTAGGGTTCTGAAAGAGGTAGCAGCAGAGAATGTAGAGGCATTAGTAATGATCTTTCAAAAATCATTGGACTCTGTCGTGGTGCCAGAGCACTGAAAAAGTGCAAATATCCCTCCACTCTTTAAGAAAGGAGGAAGGCGGCAGAAAGGAAATTATACATTATAGAAAGGAAATTAGTCTGATCACAGTGGTTGGGAAAATGTTGGGGTCAATTTTTAAGGATGAGGTTATGGACTACTTGATGACACAGGACAAAGTCAGCATGGTTTCCTTAAGGGAAAATCTTGCCTGACAAAGCTGTTGGAATTATTTGAGGACAAAGCTGTTGGAATTATTTGAGGAGATTACGTGTTGGATAGATAAAGGGGATGTAGTGGATGTTGTATATTTGGACTTTCAGAAGGCCTTTGACAAGGCGCCATACATGAGGCTGCTTACCAAGTTAAGAGCCCATGGTATTACAGCAAAGTTACTAACATAGTTAGAGAATTGGCTGATTGGTAGGAGGCAGCAAGAGGGAATAAAAGGATCCTTTTCTGGTTGGCTGCCAGTGACCAGTGGTGTTTCACAGGGGTAGGTGTTGGGATCACTTCTTCTTATGCTGTATTTCAATGATTTAGATGATGGAATAAATGGCTTTGTTGCCAAGTTTGCGGATGATATGAAGATTAGTGGAGGGGCAGATAGTGTTGAGGAAATAGGAAGGCTGCAGAAGGACTTAGACAGTTTGGAAGAATGGGCAAGAAAGTGGGAAATGAAATACAATGTTGGAAAATGCATGGTCTTGCACTTAGGTAGTAGAAATAAATGTGCGGACTATTTTCGAAACAGGGAGAAAATCCAAAAATCTTAGATGCAAAGGGACTTAGAAGTCCTTGTGCAGAATAACCTAAAGGTTAACTTGCAGGTAGAGTCAGAGGTGAGGAAGGCAAATGCAATGTTAGCATTCATTTCAAGTGGACTAGAATACAAGAGCAGGGATGTGATGTTGAGGCATTATAAGGCACTGGTGAGGCCTCACCTTGAGTATTGTGAATAGTTTTGGGCTCCTCATCTAAGAAAAGATGTGCTGGCATTGGAGAGGGTTCAGAGGAGGTTCACAAGGATGATTCTGGGAATGAAAGGGTTATCATACAAGGAACGTTTAATAGTTCTGGGTCTGCTTTTGCTGGAATTTAAAAGGATGAGGGGTAATCTCACTGAAACCTTTCAAATGTTGAAAGGCCTACACAGTAGATGTGGAAAGGATGTTTCCCATGATAGGGGAAGTCTAGGACAAGAGGGCACAGCCTTAGGATAGAGGGGTGTCTATTTAAAACAGATATGCAGTGAAATTTCTTTAGCCAGAAGGTGGTGAATTTGTGGAATTTATTACCATAGGCAGCTGTGAAGGCTAGTTCATTCAGTGTATTTAAAACAGAGCTTAATAGGTTCTTGAATGGAGATGGCATCAAAGATTACGGGGAGAGGGGAGAAGGCCGGGGAGCGGGGCTGAGGAGGGGAAAAAAGGATCAGACATGCTCAAATGGAGGAACAAACTCAATGGGCAAAATGGCCTAATTCTGCTCCTATGTCTATGGTCTTATGGAAGCATTCTCTCCATGGTCTTTCAATATTTGATGGGTTTCAATGAGATCCCACCCCCACCGATTCTTCTAAATTCCAGTGAATATATGCACAGAGCCATCAAACACTCCTCAGATGTTAACCCTTTCATTCCCAGGATTATTGTCATAAGCCTTCTTTGGACCCTCTCCAATAGCTACACAAACTTTCTTAGATAAGGAGACCAAAACTACTCACAATATTCCAAGTGCAGTCTGACCAATGTCTTATGAAATCTTAGCATTACATCCTTGCTTTTATATTCTAGTTCTCCAGAGATTAATGCTAACATTGCATTCATGTCAGTACTAGACTTTTATCCTCTTACTCCTTTCCTCTCTAATGCTTTGTAATGTGTTTGTTCTGGGTATTCTGACAGATCCTCCTAATACATTAGGTACTACATCTTAACTAGATTGCCAGATGAGGGGTCTTGACTAGAAATATTAACTATCTATTTCTTTCCATAGATGCTGCCTGACCTCCAGCATCTTTGGTGTCACTTCAATTAAATAGTGATTGCTGCTCTCCAAGGGTGGTTTGACAGTGAGGTCTTTAGAAAGTCCAATATTGCTGTACATAATCAAGTCTAGTATAGCCTGGTTTCCAGTTGGATCTAAGAAGCTATCCCAAAAAATTACCATGAACTCCTCTTTTAGGCTTTCACTATCAGATATTATGGTGATATAAATCTTCATGAATACATTGGAATGGCACTTGTTTTCATGTAATGCACAATCTCTCTGTCTCCCCTGTGCATTGTCTCACATATATCCAAAGTGGGCCATGCACAGAAAATTGGGTCTAACCAAAAAAGGAGAAGTGTTCTCTAGCTACTTAAAGGGATTATAAATTACTTGCAGCTTTGCCATGATAGGTTTATGTAAACATTAGTAACTGCAGCACATCTTAAAATTGTGAGTATTGTGGAAGACAAGCCCTAATGTTTGCTTGCTAAAATGAGCACTTTAGTCATGGGTTTATCAGATTGACACAAACAGGAAAGGGAGGAGAAGAGCCAAGATGCCTCTTTAGCAAAAAGGATTATAAAGAAAAAGAGATATGCTCTGACCAAAAGCATCTTTATATTTGGCTCTCGCCCTTTCCAAGATGCAGTGCATCCAGAAACTACTTTCTATGCTAATGGTGGCAGAGATTTGCCACTTTTTACAGGCAGAGCTCCAGCTACATAGTGGGGGTTAGGCTGCTTGGCAGGGTTCTCAAGTATGCAGGACTTCTATCAGGGTGCCCATTCCTGGATTTGTTTGGCTTTTTCAAATGCTCTCTGAGCTGCACAACTACTTCCAGGAGCAAATGCTACAAGTACCAACTTCCCTTTTAAAGGCTGCAGAGACACTACCTCTGATATATTATACTATAGGAGGAGCATCATTAGATCATTTGGCCCATTAACTCTGCCCTGTCATTCAATCATGGCTGCTTTTCTTTACCCCATTCTCTCATATTCTTCCTGTAACCCTTAGCCCACTTACCAATCAAGAACCTATCTATCTGTGCCTCAAATAAATAAGTGACTTGCTCTGTGTCAATGTATTCCACAGATTCACCACCCTTTTGACTTAAGAAATTTCTACTCAGCTCAGTTTTAAAGGGACATCCCTTTATTCTGAAATTCTAGAGTTGTCTACTAATGAAAACATCCTCTTTACATCTACTCTTTTGTAAGTTTTTGATAGGTTTCCATGAGATTCCCTCCCCCCTCATACTTCTGAACACCATTAAGTAGAGCCCAGAGATGTCAAGTGCTTTTTATATTTTAAGCATTGCATTCCTGGGATCATCCCTGTGAACCTCCACTGAACTGTCTCCAGGCAAGCAGCTCCTTTCCTAGATATAGGAACCAAGCTTGCCAATTTTCCAAATGGGATCTGACCAATGCCTTATAAACCCTCAGTAGTACATCCTTGCCTTTATATTCTAGTCTTCTTGAAATGAAAGCTAACATTGCATTTGCCTTCTTTACTATCAAATCAAACTGCAAGCTAACCTTGAAGGAATCCTGAACCAGGGCTTTCAAGTGTTCTTGCATCTTTGATTTCCAAATTCTATCCCCATTCAGAAAATAGTCTACACCTTTATTCTTCCTACCAAAGTGCATAACTCCATACTTCCCTACATTGTATCCCATCCGTCACCTCTTTGCCCACTCTCCTAATCTGTCAAAGTCCTTCAGTACACTCGCTACCTTGTGACTCTACCTGTTCCTTCACCTATCATGATCGTGTCTACAAACCTGATGATAAAGCCATCAATTCTGCCATCTCGATCATTAACATATAAAGTGAAAAGTAGTGGACCGAACACCAACCCTGGAAACCTCCACTAGTCACAGGTAGCCATCCTGAAAATGTCCCTATTATATCCACTCTTTGCTTTCCACTATCAATGCTGGTACTTGTGCTGTAATACCATGGGCTCCTATATTATTTAGCAGCTGTGTGTGAGATATGTTATCAAAGGCCCTGTGAAAATCCAAGAAAATAACATCCACTGACTCTCCTTTCTCTAACCACCTTGTTACCTCCTCAAAGAATTTTAACAAATATTGCAGGCTCGATCGCCCTCTGATGAAGCTGTGCTGACTTCATATTTTTCATGTACTTCCAAGTACCCAAAGGTTTCAGCCTTAATAATGGACACTAAATTCTTACCAACTGCTGAGGTCAGGCTAACTGGCCATTAATTTCTTATCTTTTGCCTCCCTCATTTCTTAAACAGTGGTGTCACTTTTCTGTATAGTCCTCTGGGACTATACATAATTCCAGTGATTCTTGGAAGTCCACAATCCCTTTAGCAACTTATTACAGGACTCTAGGATGTTGTCAATCTGGTTCAAGTGATTCACCCACCTTCAGGTCTTTCAGATCCCTCAGCACCTTCTCCTTAGTGATGGCTCCTATATTTGCCTCTGCCCCCAACTCTCTTGAATTCATTAGTGTCTTCCACTGTGAAGACTGTTGTAAACTACTTACTTAGCTCCTCCACCATTTCCCAGTTCCCTATTACTAGTTTGTCAGTTAAATTTTCAAGCAGTCCAATATCCACTCTTGCCTCTCTCTTACACTTTTTGTATCTGAAAACATTTATGGAATTTCCTTTATATTATTGTCATATTTATCCTTGTATTTCATCTTCTCCTTCATTGTAGTGTTTTTACTTGTCCTCTGTTGGCTTTTAAAAGCTTCCTAATCTTTCGGCTTCTCACTAATCTGTCCCATATTGTATGCTTTCTTTGTTTGTGGTGACCCTGACTTCCTTGTCAGTCATGGTTGCCTCCCCTTCCCCATGTGCTTTTTCTTCATTGGGATGTAATTCTACTGTGCCTCCTGAAACTCCTCCCATTACTGATCCACTGTCTTCCCTACTAGAGTCCCTTTCCAGTCAACTTTGGCCAGTTTCCCTCTCATGCCTCTATAGTTACCTTTACTCAATTGCAATACTGTTACATCAGATTTCAGCTTCTCTTCTCAAACTGCAGGTTGGATTCTACCAGATTATGGTCACTGCCTCCCAAAGATTCCTTCACCTTAAGCTCCCTGATCAAGTCTGCCTCCTTATACAACACCAAATTCAGAATTGCCTCTTCCTTAGTGGGCTCTACCACAAGCTGCTCTAAAAATGTATGTGCCTCTTTAAATGATCGAGAAAGTCATACACTGTGGCACTGGAGGAAACTGGCTGGATCCACTGCATCAAGCTATTTTAGCTCATCCAAAAAAGCCAATTGATTTCCAGGTCCACCCATCAGATACTCAGTCCATATTTATGAATCTTTATCACTACTGTACTCAAGAGTATATTCAGAGTATATCTCTAAAGCTATAATGGTTACATCAGTCACAATGTTTATCACTCAGTTACTTATTTTGTTTTTACTTAGAGGTACCGAGTGGAATAGGCTCTTCCAGTTCTTTGAGCCGTACTCCCCTGCAACGTCCGGCAACCTGATTTAAGAATAACATAATCACAAAACAATTTACAATGAGCAGTTAACCTACCCCGTATGTCTTTGGGGTGTGGGGGGAAACCAGAGGACCCAGAGAAAACCCACGCATTTCACGTCGAGGACGTTCAGAGACTCCTTACAGAGGACACCAGAGCTGAACTCCAATGCCCCAAGCTGTAATAGTGCCGCACTAACCGCTACACTACCATGTTAGAGTAGTAAGGATTTGTTTAGACTTTAGTTGTCAATACTTGCCAGTAGCAAGCAGATAACTGTAAACTTTCTAAGTTAAAGACACATCTTTAACAATAGAATATTTAGTTTCTTGCTGACAGTTATGCATGGTTTGAAATTATTCTGCATTAATAATTCAAAAATGCACTTGCATAAAAATTTAATATGCAGCCGTACGGTAACTTTAGAAAAATGTTATCTTGAACTACAGCTATTAATGTAGCTTTAACAATGGTATGAAGTTGGAAATTCTAGGACCTTTACCCTGTGATGATAAGGGAAAACTAATGTATAATCATGTCAAGAACTAGTACAATTCTATTGCCCAGGATTTCTGGGGTGGACACGGTTTCTGGTTTGGAAGGTCTGATTGCAGCAGATCTGTAGATAATATGGGATTAGAATAAGCACTAGAAAGCTTTGAATGTGTTACCCTAGTTCCTAAAGGATGGAAGGCAAAACCAAAGGTAACTTTAAGTCAGTAATGTCTAATGTCTATTATTGGGAATTTTTAGAATTGACAATTAAAGAAGATAATTGAACATTTGGAAAGTAATAATCTGATCAAATAGGTCAACATAGCTTCATGAAGGGGTATTGATGGCAAGATAGCCTCAGTGAACAATGTGACCAATAGCTGTTAGTGCAATTTGTTGTTTTATTTGTGCTTTGGGTGTTTGATGTTTTCTTGAATGGGTTCCATGGTGTTCCTTTGTTTCATGGCTGCCTGTAGGAGGAGGAATTTAAGACTTGCATTCTATATACATACTTTGATAAGTGTACTTTGAAACTGTAATGCTTGACAAATTTATTTGAATTCTGTAAAGAAATATTAATGGGAATTGTGGAAGTGGTAGATGTAATATAAATGGATTTTCAAAAGGCATTGAACAAATTGCCACATATAGACAACTTTGAAGGATATGAGCACATAGTGAAGGAGGTAATCTAGTAATATGGATGGAGAATTAGCTAGGTAGCAGGAAACAATAAATAGAAACAAGAAGGTCACACATGCAAAATGGTGGAGGAGCAACCAGTCGATGTTTTGGGCCAAGATCCTTTTTCGAGTCATTTTAGGTTTGCAAACTGTAGCCTGTGGGAGGTCACAAACTGTAGCCACTTGTAATAAATATTAGTGATTTTGTAAAATGAAGCAAATATACTGTAGCCAATTTTGCAGATGATATTAAAGTGGAGGGGGTGGGGGGAAGGTAATCTGAGAGAAAAATATTGATGTTACTTGATACAATCAGCAGAATGACGAGATTCTGCCCCTTTTGTTTTATGTTCTTATAGACAAAAGTTGACAAATGGAGCATAATTTGAGAAAATGGCTTACTTTGGAAGAAAAAAAAGACAGATTATTAGATAAAGAAAAAACTAAGGGATTTGGAGTCTCTGTACATGAAGCATAGACCTGTCTGTGCTAGGTCTTCATGGTGTTGGAGGCAATCTGAACACTGCCGGTGTGAAACCCAATGCAATAATATCTCATAATTGCCTGGGTAGTCTACAATTCAATGGAATGAACATTGAATTTTCCAATTACAGATAATAGATGTAACTCCTGCCCCTTGGAAGCAGGAGCACAAGTGGAGAAATGGGGAAGAGCAAACAGAGAAGGGAAAATGAAAGAATAGGAGGGTAGTTGGGACAGAAAGAATAAGGGAAAGGGGGAGGAATTGAGAAGGGGAGAGTGAGACAGAAAAAGAGAGTCAGAGAAGATGTATCACCCTCTTTTCCTTTTCATTCTCCTTTCTTCTTGTCCCTTCCCCCATGTCTTAATGAGAGTTTTTTCCTTCTTACACTAATCAAAAATATTGGGGCATACATTATAATTAAAAGGCAAGTGAAATGGCAATTAAGTTAACTTTGTAAATGTTATTTTTACAAAAGCAACATATTTTATTGATTTGACAGTCCTAATTATGTTTTAAGGATGTTAATAATGTTAGCTTTTGTTGAAACACTAGCATCTGAGACAATGTTTTTGCAGATAACTATTGCTGAAGTTTTATATTTTTACTATTTTTATACCATTATTTTGTTATTGGTGTAATTTGTTTAAAGAGTTGGAAACCATGCATAAAGTTCAGAACATTCTTGTATAACGTTTGGCATCTGCTGCATTGCTGTTCATGTGAATCAACAAGAGAATGCTAGGTATGCATACAGATTTTCCCCAGGGTTTCATTCCAGAGAACTGTTCAGACCTGAAATACAGCCATCTAGTAATATATATGAATAAAATACACCAACCAAGGGCAACATGTACCATTTAATAATTATTCATATTTCTTTGAAAGATGCAATGATATTGTCATGAACTGAATTAATGTGTGGCAGAAGATGCCTGCAGCTCCACACAACATGCAAATCTATCTGGCTGGTCTCCCAAATAATTGTTCTTATATACACAGACTGTTCATGAATAGTCCCTGTTTGTAACCTAGAGAGAATATGTGTTGATAGGAATGAGGTGCTGGGCTGTTTCATCACTACAGGTCTGTACCTAGGTTCATGAGGTGAGATGCGTGGATGTTAAAACAACTGGGCAACTGAATCCTGCATGGACACTCTGCTATGCGATTGTGATGCCTTGATGATTGTATTCACTTTAATGAAGTCTTTCATTGACATCGAATGAACAATGGCCCACAAAGCTGCCATATGAATTGCAGTTAGAGAGTGTTTCTAATGTGGATGAGGGCCAAAGAGCTTCTCAAATGGATGCTGAACCAAGGCAATGTGATGAAGTGTATTGGAAGGGGGCAGTAATACGTGAGTGGTAGAGGTAGAAAATATCATCACTTTGGCACCAGTCACAAACAGCAATTGCACCCCGTGCCTGAAAATTTGCACCTGTTTTGGTTGGAAAGAAAATTATGTTAAACTATCCAGGAAAGGCAGCCTGAGGCAGGTTTAGAACTAGCCAGTTTATTAATACACCCTGCCTGCCTCCACACCCGCAAGCACACACACAGTGTATTCATAATTGAATTGTTTTAAATTTATTAAATTGGAAACAATTAACCCATGCACCTTTCCAATAAGCTGACAGTCTATGTCTACACCTTCAGTAAATGTAGGAGGGAGCTAATTTTCAGAACAAAATGGGAAGTTGTTCAACCTACACTCTAGAACTAATGTTACCAAACCAAAGTATTTGTGCTGCAGAAGGACGATCAGTCACTGTATAGTACAATATTCATAATGTAAACTCCAGTATTTAACACTTTAGCACTGCAATTACTCTTGAGTAGCCTGCCTGTTTGAATTACACAATCATAAAATAAAAATTGAAGCATATGAGGCTGTAAGACAATAAACCATTCATACTCTTTCTGGTCCTGAACTTCACCACCTTTACCTCTGAGTAATGTATTTTCTTCTGCCTCTGCTCAGAATGTGGGTGATACTCACTCCTTTGCACTTTATCTTCAATGCTTGTTACTGTTGTGTGGCTCATCACAAGGTGCAGTTCACATGGACTATACAGCTGCCAGCTGTACAGTTTTACTCTTGGTGTATTCGCAACAGTCGAGGCTAGCAGACAAACTTCACAGTCGCACATTAGAAGTAGTCACCGGCATTTGCCATTATGTGTGATCCAAGAAACTAATATCTTGTAATAATTCAGCCCTTGAAACGTGGCACTCAGCATGCATGGTTCTAGTACCAAAGTGGAACCTCTCAATCTGTAAATTCTGTAATAACCATGGCAAAGTAGAAGCTAGTTCCAATCGTGAGTATTATCGGAGAAACATTCTTCTAAATGTGATCATATCGCAGTTTATAAACTAATGCTCTAGTTAGAAGGCAATGATTCTGATCCAGCTTGCCAGCAGGAGTGCATTCATCTGTTTACATTCTCTATCTATGCCTTTGTGTCCCTTTTGTCTCTCAGAGATAAGGGTTTCAAGTTTCTTTTTAACTGTCCATTGTACCATTGTTCCCCAGCAGCTGATCATGGATTCCTGGTGTTGGATAACAGCCCTTATTACATCAACAGCAGAGAGCCAAATGCATTGGAAAGAAAATACTGTGACTCTGGGTTAAGGAGGAGTATAGTATTCATTATGTTAACTCCAGTATTTAACCCTTTAACATCATGATTACTCTTGAGTGGCCTGCCTATTTGAATGACACAATCAAAGAGTATTTACAGCACAGCAATTGTAACACAAAAACAATCCACCTAGTCACTTTCCTTGGTATTCACCCCTTAGCCCTGCAATTTCTTTCAGGTTTTAATTATGCTAGTGTCTAAGAAGAAGGTGGTAATCTGCCTCAGTGGCTATCATCCAGTAGCAATTACATCCACGGTGATGATGTGCTTTGAGAGGTTGGCAATGAAACATATCAACTGCTGCCTAATGAGCATCTGGGATCTGCTCCAATTTGCCTACCATTACAACAGGTCAAAATCAGATGTCATTTCCTTGGCTCTTCACTGGAACATCTGGACAGTGAGGATGCATACATCAGGATGTGCATTGACTACAGCTCTGCATTCAACACTATCATCCCCTCAGAACTAATCAATAAGCTCCTAGACCTAGGCCTCAGTACCTCCTTATAACCATGTAATGTCCTTGTGCAACTATTCAATTGCAGACCCCTGTCAGTTCAGATTGGCAACAACATCTTCTCCACAATCACCATCAGCACAGGTTCACCTCAAGGCTGTGTGCTTAACCCCTTGCTCCACTTGCTTTTTACTTATGACTGCACAGTTCCAAAGCTATATATACGGTATATGTTTCCTGACAACACCACTGTTGTTGGTCAAATCAAAGCTGGTGACAAATCAGCATATAGGAGCAAGATTGAAAATCTGGCTGAATGGTGCCACAATAACAACCTCTCACTCAATGTCAGCAAAACCAAAGATTGATTATTGATTACAGGAGGAGGAAACCAGAGGTCCATGAGCCAGTCCTGATCGGGGGATCAGAGGTGGAGAGGGTCAGCAAATTTAAATTCCTCAGCATTATAATTTCAGAGGATCCCTGTCCTGGGACCAGCATGCAACTGCCATTACAAAGAAGGCATGATAGCACTTCTGCTTTCTTAGAAGTTTGCAAAGATTTGGCATTTCTAAAACTCTGACAAACATCTGTAGACGTACAGTGGAGAATATACTACTGTCATTGCGGCAGAGTGCAATGCAATACATAATAACTGAGAAAGAACTGTGAATTGCAGTAAGTACATATAAAATAGTTAAATAAGTAGTGCAAAAATAAAAATTTTAATAAGTGGTAAGGTAGTATTTCATGAGTTCAATGTCCATTCAGCAATTGGATGGGAAGGGGAAGAAGCTATTCCTTAATCATTGAGTGTGTGCCTTCAGGCTCCTGTACTCCTCCCTGACAGTAGCAGTGAGAAGAGGGCATGTCCTGGGTGATGCGGCCTTTCTGAGGCTTTACCCCTTGAAGATGGAGGCTAGTGCCCATGATGGTGACCAACTTCACAACTTTCTGCAGCTTCTTTCGATCCTGTACAGTAGCACCCCCCCCACCCATACCAGACACTGATGCAGCCAGTCAGAATGTATCAATCTATATCAATCAAGATTTTGAGTAATTCGATTAGATCTCCATACAGCCTCTTTTTTTTCCCCCCAAGGAGGACAACCTCAGCTACTCCTGTGCATCTAGAACTAAGGTTCTTCATCCCAGATAGTTTTTCTCTGCAACTTCTCTGAAGACTTTAATCCTTCCTAAATTGCAGCTCTCAGTACTGGGCAGGAGATGCCAGCTGTGTCCAAATCAGTGTCATACAAAGTTTCATCATGACTTCCTTGCTTTTGTATTTGCTTCTGTGTATAAGTTCCAAGATCCTGTGTGCAGTTTAACCACTTTCTCAACTTGGCCTGCTAAGCAATATGCATAAATGTGTTCCAAATCTCTTTTCTTGTACTTTTTTTTAGAATTGTGCTGTCTGGTTTATATTGCTGCTTCTCATCCTTCCACCAAAATGTAATCCTTCACATTTCTCAGAATGAAATTTCATCTGTCTCCCATCCACCCACTCCACCCGCCTTTATTCCTTTCCTAAATATTTTATTACAATCATCCTCTCTGTTCACTACGGTATGTTTTTGTATCATCATCAAACTGGAAATTGTGCCTTGTACATCCAAGCCCACATAATAATTAAGTATGGAGAAAAGTATTGGTCCTTGTATCAATCCCTAAAGATTTCTAGCATACGCCTTCCCTCTAGTGCTAAAAAAAAACCTTATACTGATGACCTGTATTTCTTGATACGTAGGTAGTTTTCTTTCCTTTCTAAGTGACTCTCTCATTCATTCTATGGTCATCAATCTTAGAGGATATCAAAAGGTCTTTTGGAAGTCCAATTATGCTACATCAACAGAATTTCTCTCATCAATTCTCTCTGTTATTTCATCATTTCTCTCCATTATTTCATCAAAAACCTCCATCTATGAAAAGCCGGGGTTCCCAGATCCCTTGGTTAAAGGTAGGAGTCCATGGCATTAAAAATGATTGGGAACCCCTGATCTATAGTTAGCCACAATGTGCCTGCTTTCTCTAATCAATGCACCGTCCAACTGACTGCTATTTCTCCATCACAAGACATAACTGACAGGATTTATCCCTATTTACCCCTATGGTTGTCATCAGAATGGACATAATCAGAGTGGAGATCTGGAGATTTTAGCAAAGTGGGGCTTCACTCAGAGAAAGCAAAGGAAAGAAAAACTCAAGTTTTTTTCCCTTCTCTTCTTCATATCTGCACAGCCGGACAGTAGAGATGCCAGGCAGGATAGCGGAATGCTCCTCTTACGGGATGTGGGAAGGCGGAGAAATCTCCAGTGTCCCTGATGACTACAACTGCGAGAAATGCATCCAGCTGCAGCTTCTAACAAACCATATTAAGAAGTTGCAGCTGGAACTGGATGAACTCCAGATCATTTGGGAGGCTGAGGGAGTGTTAGATAGGACATATAGAAAATCAATTACACCCAAGGTGCAGTACGCAAGAAACTGGGTGACAATCAGGAAGGGGAAAGGGGTTAAGGAGCCAGTGCAGAGTACCCCTGTGGCCATCCCCCTCAATAACAGTTACATCACTTTGGATGCTTGTGGGGGGTGGGGGGGGTGACCTAACAGAGGTCACAGTGGTCAGGTCTCTGGCACTTAGTCTGCCTCTGTGACTTAGAAAGGAAAGGGGGAGAAGAAGCATGCTGTGCTGATAGGGGATTCATTAGTTAGTGGAACGGGCAGGAGGTTTCTGTGGGCGAGAACAAAATTCTGAGATGGTATGTTGCCTCCCAGGTGCCGAGATCAGGGACATCTCAGATCAAGTCTTAAGCATTCTTAAGTGGGAGGGTTATGGCCCTTGTGGGTACCATTGACATGGGTATGATGAGTGATGAGGTTCTGCATAGGGAGTTCAGAGAGTTAAGTGCTAAGTTAAAGGGTAGAACCTCCAGGGTTGTGATCTCAGGATTGCCAAGTGCTATTGAGCCCAGAACTAGGAAGATTATATAGTTTAATATGTAGCTAAGGAGTTGGTGTAGGAGGGAGGGCATAAAATTTTTGGATTATTGGGCTCTCTTCCAGGAAAGGAGGAACCTATACAGAAGGGACAGTTTGCACCTGAACTGGAGGGGGACTAATATCCTGGTGGGAAGGTTTGTTAGTGCTGCACCATGAGGTTTATACTGGAGTTGCAGGGGGAACAGGCAGTGGAAAGGTTGTGGAGGCAGATGTTGATAGGACCTCAGACAAAGTTAGGAATCAAAAGGTTGAACATGGTGCGACCTGTATTGAGCTGCCTATATTTCAATGCGAGAAGCATCGAAAGAAAGGCGGATAATAGTGCTGAAGATGAGATAGCTGGTTTACAAACAGAGGCAATGTGTAGTGAGGAGAGGCTGCTGACAGGGCAAAATTGCAGACAATGGGATGAATTGCCACATAGACCATAAGACAAAGGAGCAGAAGTCGGCCATTCGGCCCATTGAGTCTGCTCCGCCATTTTATCATGAGCTGATCCATTCTCCCATTTAGTCCCACTCCCCAGCCTTATCACCATAACTTTTGATGCCCACGCTACACAGATACCTATGCCTTAAATACACCCAATGACTTGGCCTCCACTGCTGCCCGAGGCAACAAATTCCACAGATTCACCACCCTCTGGCTAAAAAAATTTATTTGCATCTCTGTTTTGAATGGGCGCCCTTCAATCCTTGTCATGCCCTCTTGTACTAGACTCCCCCACCATGGGAAACAACTTTGTCACATCCACTTTGTCCATGTCTTTTAACATTCAAAATGTTTCTATGAGGTCCCCCCCCCCCCATTCTTCTAAGCTCCAAGGAGTACAGTCCAAGAGCGGTTAAACATTCCTCATATGTTAACCCTCTTATTCCTGGAATCATTCTAGTGAATCTTCTCTGAACCCTCTCCAACGTCAGCACATCCTTTCTTAAATAGGGAGCCCAAAACTGCACACAGTACTCCAAGTGAGGTCTTACCAGTGCCTTATAGAGCCTCAACATCACATCCCTGCTCTTCTATTCCTCTAGAAATGAATGCCAACATTGCATTCACCTTCTTCACCACCGATTCAACCTGGAGGTTAACCTTAAAGGTATCCTGCATGAGGACTCCCAAGTTCCGTTGCATCTCAAAACTTTGAATTCTCTCCCCATTTAAATAATAGTCTGCCCATTTATTTCTTCTACCGAAGTGCATGACCATACACTTTCCAACATTGTATTTCATTTGCCACTTCTTTGCCCATTCTCCCAATCTATCCAAGTCTCTCTGCAGACTCTCTGTTTCCTCAGCACTACCACCCCTCCACCTATCTTTGTAT
This sequence comes from Hemitrygon akajei, assembly GCF_048418815.1. Classification (NCBI taxonomy): domain Eukaryota; kingdom Metazoa; phylum Chordata; class Chondrichthyes; order Myliobatiformes; family Dasyatidae; genus Hemitrygon; species Hemitrygon akajei. The sequence continues at coordinate 143,323,441 of NC_133130.1, forward strand.
CATCAGCAAACTTAGCCACAAAGCCATCTATTCCATAATCCAAATTGTTGATATACAATGTAAAAAGAAGCGGCTCCAACACGAACTCCTGTGGAACACCAGTGGTAACCGGCAGCCAACCAGAATGGGATCCCTTTATGTTTCCTGCCAATCAGCCAACGCTCTATCCACCTATGTAACTTTCCCGTAATTCCATGGGCCCTTATCTTGTTTAGAAGCCTCGTGTGTGGCACCTTGTCAAAGGCCTTCTGAAAATCCAAATACACAACATCCACTGCCTCTCCCTTGTCTAGCCTACTTGTAATTTCCTCAAAAAATTGCAATAGGTTTGTCAGGCAGAATTTTCCTTTAAGGAAACCATGCTGAGTTCAGCCTATCTTGTCATATGCCTCCAGGTACTCCGTAACCTCATCCTTGACAATCAACTTCAGCAACTTCCCAACTACCAATGTCAAGCTAACAGGTCTAATTTCCTTTTTGCTTCCTTGCCCCCTTCTTAAATAGCGGAGTGACATTTGCAATCTTCCAGTCCTCCGGAACCATGCCAGAATCTATTGACTTTTGAAAGATCATTGCTAATGCCTCCACAATCTCCACAGCTACTTCTTTCAGAACACGAAGGTGCATTCCATCTGGTCCGAGAGATTTATCTACCCTTAGTACTCAGGAAGCTGAATAGTCTTTCTTTGTCATAATTGTGACTGCACACACTTCTCTTCCCTGACATCCCTGAGTGTCCGGTATACTGCTGATGTCTTCCTCAGTGAAGACTGATGCAAAATACTCATTCATTCAGTTCCTCTGCCATCTCCTTATCTCCCAGTACAATTTCTCCAGCATCATTTTCTATCGATCCTATATCTACTCTCACCTGTCTTTTACTCATTATATACTTGAAAATGCTTTTAGTATCCTCTTTGATATTATTTGCTAGCTTCCTTTCATAGTTCATCTTTTCCTTCTTAATGACCTTCTTAGTTTCCTTTTGTAAGCTTTTAAAAACTTCCCAATCCTCTGTCTTCCCACTAATTTTTGCTTCCTTGTATGCCCTCTCCTTTGTTTTTACTTTGGCTTTGACTTCTTGTCATCCTTTTTCCATTTGAAAATTTCTTCTTTTTTGGAATATATCTGTCTTGCACCTTCCTCACTTCTCGCATAAACTCCAGCCACTACTGCTCTGCCATCCTTCCCGCTAGTGTCCCTTTCCAGTCAACTCTGGCCAGTTCCTCTCTCATGCCACCGTAATTTCCTTTATTCCACTGAAATACCGACACATTGGATTTCAGCTTCTCTTTCTCAAATTTCACAGTGAACTCAATCATGTTATAATCACTGCCTTATAAGGGTTCCTTCACCTCAATCTCTCTAATCACCTCTGGTTCATTACACAATACCCAATCCAGTACAGCTGATCCCCTAGTGGGCTCAACAACAAGCTGTTCTAAAAAGCCATCTCGTAGACATTCTACAAATTCTCTCTCTTGAGATCCAGTGCCAACCTGATTTTCCCAATTCATTCGCATGTTAAAATCCCCCACAATTATCATAATACTGCCCTTCTGGCAAGCCTTTTCTATTTCCTGTTGTAATTTGTAGTCCACATCACTGCAGCTGTTAGGAGGCCTGTATATAACTGCCATCAGGGTCCTTTTATCCCTGTGATTTCTTAGCTCAACCCAGAAAGATTCTGTACCTTCTGATCCTATGTCACCTCTTTCTAATGATTTAATATCATTTCTTACTAATAAAGCCATGCCACCCCCTCTGCCTACCTGCCTATCCTTCCGATACACTGTGTATCGTTGGACGTTCAGCTCCCAGAGACATGTATCCTTTAGCCACATCTCAGTGATGGCCTCAACATCATACCTGCCAATCTGTAGCTGTACAACAAGATCATCCATCTTATTCCTTATGCTGCGTGCATTTAAGTATAACACCTTAAGTCCAGTATTTGGTACTTTTTGCTTTGATTGCACTGCAACTCATCCCAATGGCTACAAATTTGCCCCATCCCCTGCCTGTCCTTCCTGACATCTTTACTGCTCACTATCTTAGATTTATTTCTGTTTTCCCCCTCCTCCGCTCTATCATTCCAGTTCCCATGCCCCTGCCAATTTAGTTTAAACCCTCCCTAACAGCTCTATTAAACCTTCCCGCCAGGATATAATATACAAGGCAGACAAAATCAAAAAGGGTGAATACAAGACTGAAGTTTTGTATTTGAATACATGCAATTTACAGAATAAGGTAGATGAACTTGCAGCACAGTTGCAGATAGGCAGGTATGATGTTGTAGGCATCTTGGGAAACTGCAAGGTCTGAAGGAAGGCAAGTCACCTGGACGAGATGGTGTACACCCCAGGGTTCTGAAAGAGGTAGCTGAATAGATCGTGGAGTCATTAGTAATGACAACTTAAGAATCACTAGATTCTGGAGTGGTTCTGGAAGATTGCAAATGTCACTTCACTCCTCAAGAAGGGAGAGAGACAGGAGAAGGGAAATTATAAGCCAGTTAGTCTGACCTGAGTGATCGGGAAGATGTTGGAGTCAATTATTAAGGATGAGGTCTCAAGGTACTTGGATGCACTTGATAAAATAGGCTGTAGTCAGCATGGTTTCCTCAAGAGAAAATCTTGTCTGACAAATCTGTTAGCATTCTTTGAAGAATTATCAACCAAAAATCAGTTGATGCTGTGTACTTGGATTTTCAGAAGGTCTTTGACAAGGTGCTACATATGAGGCTGCTTAACAAGCCACAAGCCCATGGTATTACAGGAAAGATTCCAGCTTGGATAAAGCAGTGGCTGAATGGCAGGAGGCAAAGAGTGGGAACAAGGGGAGCCTTTCCTGGCTGGATGCCAGTGACTAGTGGTGATCTACAGGGGTCTGTGTTAGGACTGATTCTTTTTCCTCTGGGCAGCATAGCACACGGCAGCAGTGGCCTTTCGGATCTGGTGCTACTTTAATTTAGTTTTTTATTTTAATTTTAAGGCACAATTAGGGTTTAAGGCAATGGATAACAGAGCGACTATCTACCATCGCCAGATACTGCTACAATACAAAGATCGCTCAAAAACAAACCTTCATGAGAATCTGCTGGTTAGATTGCGCGACCTCGGCTTGTTGAGGGAATCGGGCCTGCAGTCCTCGGAGTCGCCTGATGCCGGTGGCCGGAGTTGGGGATGTCGTAAATGGTGTGCGAGGAAGCGGAAGCAAGTCGAGAAGGCAGGAGTCCGTGCCAGGAAAAAAACAAGCCCTAGCCAGCCGGCTCTCCCGTCCATTCTGCTCTCCAATGGACATTAAATTGGACTACATCTGTGGCAACGAAATACTCAGCGGGAGTACAGAAATGGACAGAATCCTGGATGCCGCCATTCAGCTGTTTATTTATGTAACAGATTTTCCCCCAAGCCATCGGACTACCAACCTACTGCCCTCTGCTGTGCCTATTGTCTTGTTTACTATTTAGTGTAATGCCTGCACTGTTCTGTGTACTTTATGCAGTCCTGAGTAGGTTTGTAGTCTAGTGTAGTTTTTGTGTTGGTTTACATAGTTCACTGTAGTTTTTGTATTGTTCACGTAGCACCATGGTCCTGAAAAATGTCTCATTTTTAGTGTGTACTGTACCAGCAGTTATGGTCGAAATGACAATAAAAAGTGACTTGATTTGACTTTTTACTTTACAGTATATGTCAATAATTTGGATGATGGAATTGATGGCTTTGTTGCAAAATTTGCAGACTATATGAAGATAGGTGGAGGGGTAGGTAGTTTTGAGGACATAGAGAGACTACAAAAGGACTTTGGCAGATTAGGAGAATGGGCAAAGAAATGGCAAATGGACTGTAGTGTCAGGAAGTATATGGTCAAGCACTTTAGTAAAAGTAATGAAAGGATTGACTATCTTCTAAATGGAGAGAAAATACAAAAACTAAGGTGTAAAGGGACTTGAGAATGCTTGTGCAGGATTCCCTAAAGGTTAATTTGCAGTTTGACTCTGTGGTAAGGAAGACAAATGCAATGTTAGCGTTTATTTCAAGAACACTAGAATATAAAAGCAAGGATGTAATGTTGTATTGTGAGCAAATTTGGGCCCCTTAAAAAGGTGCTGAAACTGGAGAGCATTCAAAGGAGGTTCACGAAAATGTTTCCAGGATTGAATGGCCTGTCATATGAAGAGCATTTGATGGCTCTGAACCTGTAGATTTCAGAAGATGAAAGGTGATCTCATTGAAACCTGTCAAATGGTGAAAGACCTTGATAGAGTAGATGTGGAGAGGATGGTTCCTATGATAGATAGATAGATAGATAGATACTTTATTCATCCCCATGGGGAAATTCAACTTTTTTCCAATGTCCCATACACTTGTTGTAGCAAAACTAATTACATACAATACTTAACTCAGTAAAAAAATATGATATGCATCTAAATCACTATCTCAAAAAGCATTAATAATAGCTTTTAAAAAGTTCTTAAGTCCTGGCGGAAGAATTGTAAAGCCTGTGGTGGGAGAGTCTAACACCAGAGGAACTGGTCTCAGAATAGAATGGCACTTTTAGAACTGAGATGAGGAAGAATTTCTTTAGCCAGAGACTAGTGAATCTGTGGAATTCTTTGCCACAGGCAGCTGTGGAGGGCAAGTCTTTATGTATATATAAGGTTGCAGTTGATAGATTCTTGATTAGTCAGGGTATGAAGGGATATGGGGAGAAGACAGGAGATTGGGGCTGAGAGGAAAATTGGATCAGCCAAGGTGAGATGGTGGAGCAGACTTGATGGGCCAAATGGTCTAATTCTGCTCCTTATGGTTTTGTGTTTTTTTTTTGAACAAAGATGTAACATCGACAATCTTCCATTCCCCAGTGCAATTTGCTCCATTGCTTTCCTCAGTAACCAGGGGTTTTATTCACTCTATGCAAAGTTAGCTTTTCTAGTAGCTTTTCTTTGTTGATTTTAGCCCATCCAGAATACTTCTTTGTGTTAAAACTCCAGCATCAGCTTCTTGTTGAAAATCCAGCGAATAGCACAGCCACATCTTTGTCTCCATGTGTAACCGGCCTCATAGCCTTGATGGTTTCCGACCAAATAGGCTGTGTTTGCTTTCCTTGGATCAGAGAAGATTGAAGGGAGAACCTAATACAGATGTACACAATTATAGATGTACAAAATTAAGATAGGCTAGATATTAAAAAATGATACCCCTGACAGAGGTATCTAAGACCAAACAACAGAGGTTTAAGGTGAGGAGCCAAAGATTTAGAGGAGATCTGAGGAATTATTTCACTCAGAGGATATTTGCAGTCTAGAACACAGTGCTTAAGAAAGCAGATTCTTTAAGAAGCATCTGGATGAGCACTTCAATCATATTAATTGTGGACCAAGAGTTGGTAAATGAGATTAGTACAGATAAGTACTTGATGTCAACATGGACAGTAAGTTGAAGGATCTGTTTGTGTGCTATATACTATGTCTCTATAAGTTGATTCTGGGAACTAGGGACTTCTTTGGAGAAGTTACAGTGATTGAACGTAGTGTCATGCAGTGACCTTCCTGTCAATACATTGTCTGTCATTCACTGACCTTACTGCCAGTGTTTTCCTGTCTGTCCTTAGCGCATCGCTCTGTCTGCCACCAGAGCCATTATCTGTCACACCACTACTTTTACTACTAATTTGTTCACTGCATTTCATTGAACTTATTCCAGTGTTTTCTCATCCTCACAATCACTGCTGAAAAACCAGCATATGTCGTATCAAACGCACTGCCCATCCTGTTGGTCTACACATTGAGTGTCCCTCACTATCTATTAATCAATGAATGTATTGTCTGTCATTCACTGGCCGTACTGCCGATGTTTGCTTGTTCTGTTGCACACTGTTCTTCCTGTTAGTATATGTACCTTAAGAGTCATAGGGTCATACAGAAAGGAAACAGGCCAATTGGCCCAACTCACCCATGTCGACCAAAGTGCCTATCTGAGCTAGTCCTATCTGCATCTAGCCTGTATTCCTTAAAAACCTTTCTTATCCATGAGCCTGTCCTAATGATATAATTGTACCTTCGTCTGCCACTTCCTCTTGTTCCACATACCCACCACCCTCTGTGTGAAGTACCTGCTTCTCAGATCTCCTTTATAACTGTCCCCTTTCAGCTTAAACCTAAGCCTTTGGTTTTAAATTCCAGAAAAACAATGTGACCATACACATTATCTTTGCACCTCATGAAGGACATCATTGCTCAGCCTCCTAGGGAAAACAGCTGCAGCCTATCCTCTTTCTCCTCATAATCCAAGTCATTCAGTCCTGTTAACATCCTTCAGAATCTTTTCTACATCCTTTCCATCTGGAAAAACATTCTTCCTACAGCCAAATGACCAGAACTGCATGCAATACTTCAAATACGGTTCCTTATTCTGGTCTCCCTCACAAGTGGAAGTATGTTCTGTATAACTACTTGTGTTTTATTTGTAAGCTGGTGAAACAAGTGTGATCCCATATTTGAGTCCCATTTCAAAAATTTGAACACAAATCCTCAGTGAAGTCTCCTGTGCAGTACTAAGGGAATGCCACACAGTCAATGTGTAGTCTTTCAGATGAAAAATTAATCAAAGGCTTGCTTGTTCCCTGAGTTGAATACAAATTGCCCTATGAAACTGCTTTGAAAAGAAGTGAAGTTGAAGTTGAAATACATTGTCCTCATTATCAAAGGTAAGAGGTTCTGCTAAGAAGTAACAGGAGTTGCCCATACTTCACTGTTAATGTAGATTCAGAAGGCTGGTCCCTTGTGACGTGAGAGCTGTATTTTACAAATGATTGCTCAACGAACTGGAACAAGCTTCAGAGAAAAGGCTCATTGTAATACGCAGTTCATCAAGTGAGAAGCAGACCTCTCTAGCATCAGTTATAAGGTGCAGGTCTTAAGACATATGCTTAAATCATCCATTTTCCCACATGTCTGAATCATAAGACCATAAGACATAGGAGCAGAATTTGGCCATTTGACCCTTCGAATCTGCTCCACCATTTCATTATGGCTGATCTATTTTCTCTCTCAGCCTCAATCACTTGCCTGCTCCCCGTTTCCTTTCATATCCTGACTAATCAAGAATCTGTCAATTTCTGCCTTAAATATATCCTATGATTTGACCTCCACAACCGACTGTGGCAATGAATTACACAAATTTACCACTCACTCTCTGACTAAAAAAATTCCTCCTGACCTCCATTCTAAAAGGACACCCCTCTATCTGAGGCAGTGTCCTTTGGTCTTAGGAAGCACCCCACAATGGGAAACATCCTCTCCACAGCCACACTATTGGGTCCTTTCAACATTCGATAGGTTTCAATGTCAGCCCTCATTCTTCTGAATTCCAGTGAGTACAGGCTCAGAGACATCAAACACTGTTCATATGACAAGCCTTTCAATCCCAAAATCAATTTTGTGAACCTCCTGTGAAAGCTCTCCAATGTCAGCACATTCTTTCACAAAGGGCTCTAAACTGCTCACAGTGCTCCAAGTGAAGCCTCATCAGTGCTTTATAAAGCCTCCACATTACATCCTTGCTTTTATATTCTAGCCCTCTTAAAATGAATGCTAATATCACATTTGCCTTTCTCACCAACTCAACCTTTAAGGAATCTTGTACAAGGAATCCTAAGTCCCTTTGCACCTTGGATTTTTGAATTTTCTCTCCATTTAGAAAATAGCCTACCCTTTTATTTCTGCCAGTAAAGTGCATGACCATACACTTTCTGACACTGTATTCCATCTGCCACTTCTTTGTCCATTCCCCTAATCTATCTAAATCCTTCTGTAGCCTCCCTTCTTCCTCAAAACTACCTGCCCTTCTACCTATCTTCATATCATCCGCAAACTTTGCCGCAAAGCCATCAATTCCATCATCCAAGACATTGACAAAAAGACGTGGCCCCAGTGCAGACCCCTACATAACACCACTGGTCATTGGCAGCCAACCAGTCTCCCTTTATTCTCACTCTTTGTCTCCTGCCAATCAGCCACTGTTTTATTCATGCTAATATTTTTCCTGTAGCACCATGGGCTCTTGTTAAGCAGCCTCATGTGTGGCACCTTTCCAGAGGCTTTCTGAAAATCCAGGCACACAACATCTACTGATTCTCCTTTGTCTATCCTGCTTGTTATTTCTTCAAAGAATTCCAATAAATTTGTTAGCCAAGATTTTCCCTTGAAGAAACCATGCGGACTATGGCTTCTTTTATCATATGCCTACAAGTACCCCAAAAACACATTCTTAACAATCAACTTCAACATCTTCCCAACCACTGAGATCAGACTAACTAGCCTGTAATTTCTTTTCTTCTTGAAGAGTGGAGTGACACTTGCAATTTTCCATTCCTCTGTAATCATGCCAGAATCAATTGATTTTTGAAAGATCATTACTACTGCCTCCACAATCTCTTCAGCCATCTCTTTCAGGACCCTGGGGTATATATCATCTGGTCCAGATGACTTACCTACTTTCATACCTTTCAGTTTCCCAAGAACTTTCTCCCCAGTAACGGCAACTTCATACACTCAATGCCCTGACATGCTTGAACTTCTGGCTCACTGCTAGTGTCTTCCATTGTGAAAATCGATGTAAAATACTTATTAATTTTGTCCGTCATTTCCTTGACCCCCATTACCTCCACTCTAGCATCATTTTTCAGCAGTCTGATACCCACTCTCACCTCTCTTTTACACTTTATATATCTAAAGAAATTTATGGTATCCTCTTTAACATTATTGGTTAGCTTACCTTCATATTTCATCTTTTCCTTCTTAATAATTTTTTTTAGTTTCCTTCTGTTGGTTTTTAAAAGCTTCCCAATCGTCTAAACTTCCCACTGAGAGGGTCTATTAGGTGCCCTCTCTTTGGCTTTTATGTTGGCTTTGACTTCTCTTGTTAGCTGCAGTTCTGTCATCTTGCTGTAGAATATATCTTCCTCTTTGGGATGTATATATCCTGCACCTTCCGAATTGTTTCCAGAAATTCCAGCCGTTGCTGTTCTGCCATAATCCCTGCCAGTGTTCTTTTTAATCAGTTTTGGCCAGCTCCTCTCTCATGCCTCTGTAATTCCCTTTACTCCACTGTAATACTGATACATCTGACTTCAGCTTCTCCTCAAATTGCAGGGTGAATTCTATCATATTATGAACACTGCCCTCCCCTCCCAAGGGTTCCTTTATCTTGTGCTCTCTAATCAATTACAGTTTATTGCACAACACCCTAGCTGATTCCCTAGTGGGCTTAACCATGTACTGCTCTAAAAAGCCATCTCTTAGGCATTCTAGAAATTTCCCCTATTGGGATCCAGCGCCAACCTGATTTTCCCAATCTACCTGCATATTGAAGTCCCCTATGACTATTGTAATATTGCCCTTATGGCAAGTATTTTCTATCTCCCATTGTAATTTGTAGACCTTATCCTTTCTACTGTTTGGGGGTCTGGATATAACTCCCATCAGGGTACTCTTACCCTTGCAGTTCCTCAGCTCTACCTGCAATGATTCAACACCTTCCAGCCCTTTGTCACCTCTTTCTAATGGTTTGATTTCACTTTTTACCAGCAGAGCCACACCACTCCCTCTGCCTACCTGCCTGTTCTTTCAATACAATGTGCATCCACGGACGTTACGCCCCCAGATATAATTTTCTTGGAGCCAGATTCAGTGATGCTCACAGTGTCATCCATGCCAATCTGTAACTGTGCTAAAAGTTCATCTACCTTTTTTCATATACTGGACACATTCAAATGCAACACCTTCAGTCCTGTATTCACCCTTTTCAAATTTGTCCACTT